>NC_080424.1:21243893-21554205 GCF_029873635.1 Malania oleifera | reverse complement strand
CGAAAGATCTGAGCTCCCATCTTCGTACTCAGCCACATTTGAGATGGCCTTTCCTTTATCAGGTTTGCCTTTATTCTTTAGCTTCGGACAGTCTTTCTTCCAGTGCCCCTTTTCCCGACAAAAGGCACATTCATCTTTGTTTGGTCTGGACCTTGACTTGGATCTCTCTTTCTTTCTACTATTCTGGCTTTGTGAACGGCCTCGAACTACAAGAGCCTCATTGGCTCCACTTGTGCTTTCAAGCTTGTCCTTGTTCCTCAATTCATAGCTGTACAAAGCAGCACAAACCTCGCCAAGAGACACTTTATCCTTTCCATGGAGCAGAGTAGTTTCAAGAAACTCAAACTCCTCAGGAAGGGATCCCAACAACATCAAAGCCAGGTCTTCATCTTTAAAAGTCTCATCCAGATTAACTAGATCAGTAACCAACCTATTAAAGTTGGTGATATGATCATTCATAGTGGTACCCGAGACATAAGTAAAGCGAAATAGTCTCTTCTTCATATGGAGTTTGTTCTGAGAGCTTTTCTTCAAAAACTTCTCCTCCAATGCCTTCCACAACTTGTTTGGAGAAGTTTCCTTACAGAATGCATACTTCTGCTCTCTTGAAAGACACGATCGAATTGTACCACATGCTAACCGATTGATGGTCCCCCATTCTTTCTTCTCAATATCTTCTGGTTTCTCTTCTTCAATGGCAATGTCTAGACCTTGCTGAAAGAGAGCATCTAGAACCTCACTTTGCCACATACCAAAATGACCGGTGCCGTCAAAAATCTCCACTGCAAATCTGGCATTTGTCACAGTAGTTCTTGCCAAAATAGACGAGTTTGATGTGGATGCTTTTGCACTATCTGCCATCTCTGCCATAAATGCTATTCAATAGCTGCCGATGCGGAATGCCAATAGCCCAAGGAAAACTTTTCTGATGTGGAAGATCAGACTAAGCTGCAACCACAGAGCATACTAAGAATAACCTTGGCTCTGATACCAATTGTTGTGAAACTTGAGATTGTTCCACCTAACTTTATCACAGTTACAATTGTACAGGTAAATAGAGAGTAAATAATTGTGCAAAATTACACCAGGTAAATTCCCAGGGAAGTGGGGGGTCACAACGGACCGCTTAAATCCCTCTTTCCTAGACAGAATTTTCCTTAGACATGTAATTAACACAATATATTACTACAACTATACCCGACAAAAGTTAACTACTGAATAGATAAAAGGAAGAACACCAGAATTAACGAGGTTCGGCTAAATGTGCCTACGTCCTCGGACACTATCAATCAATATTTCTCTATTGTAGAAATATTACAAAATGAGAGAGAGAGAATGTGCCTAAGAGAGAAGTAGGCAAATTTGGGGATGAGAATATAAATGGAGGTGATGGGTTTATATAGGTTAGGAAAAACCACTATTACAACCACTAATCACCTACCTTTGAAAAATTAGCCCACCATTGAAGACTTCAATGGCAATTGTAGGCTTCTAGAATGAGTCATATTTCAACATATAATTGAAGGGAGAGACTTATCTTCAAGTTAGGTCATTCATTTAATCAAAATCTCAACACATAAGAACAGATAAGTTGAACCGAGTCTTAGTTTCAGCACCCAAAAAAAAGGTAGAAAACATTGAGTGACCCTTCGTTAAGTAAAGCCAGGCAGTCTTGAATAATCATCTATGAATGTGACTGTCGGATCACTGCTGCACCTAAAGCTCAAGCTATTAGGTTGTGGGCCAACAATTTATATCAAGCTTTAACATTCCTCTGCACATGCAGCCTGATTGCATGCGGAGAGATAACCAACCAATGTATGACATCCATTACTGACAATTAGATAATTCTTAACGAACGAACTATAACTGCAGGTGACAAGACTAGAGCTTAGGACTTCCTGGTGATCATAGCTCTGATACCATGTTAGACGACCACTTTGCCTAAAAGTCATAGCTGTTAGGTTGTGGGCCAATAATGTAAATCAAGCCTTCAGAACACAAAACCCAGTTTGGAAGTAATGCAACTCAGATCCTCAACCATTGGATTGAACGCACAAAAAGTGATGTGATGCTCATTTATTAACTTAGGAAGCAAAAGAAACACAATTTTGCTTTCCTGACACTGGCTGGCTTAAATTATCTAAGGATCTCCAAGATGACAAATGAATCTGCTATGATGACACTAGTATGGAACAAGCAGCTAGAGAAGGCCATGACTTGAAGTGATAGAGACTATTAGATTCTTGTCCTCCACCAATTGTCTCTGTATTCTTTATATTGAATCAAAAAAGAATCAGAAAAGAAAGTGACTGAGCAATGTAATGCATAGTTCGCTTACTGATTGACACTATATTAAATGAAAAGAAGACACTATGTTAAATGGAAAAGGAGTGCAAATAACATTGATAAAGAAAAGATAAAACTATGTTTCATAATCCCAATTCCACCAGTTGAAGTAGATGATCCATTGGCTAGACTTGAGAGTGACATTAGGAAACTAATTTGAATTATTGAAGGGCAGAAAAAATGATTAGAAGTACCTGACGATGCTCAATTGCAACCGAATCTATAAGACGGTCTAAAAGGAGAAGAATTGAAATTGTAGCAAGTTATGAGTTAGCTAGCTGAGCCGATGAAGCAATAGGAGAGGCACTTCTTGTGCTGCTTGATATTGTAGGACCTTAAGGATATTCATCTTCTGATGCTTATAGTTTTGGCTTCCACACTGACAGGAGGAGATGGGAAGGGTTATATGTCACAACATTATCGACCTAAGATGGCCTACCAAACAAATTTTCACACTCAGGAATGCAATTCTCTAACCCACAGTAAGCATATTTAGGAGGTGGAGGTCTATGAAGTCCACCTTTGCAACCATGATTGCCATGTCTGGAAGCTTCTGCCACTATCAGATTGGTCACCTCTATGTGATGGCTGTCATTAGTACAGACTTCTCCATACTAGATCTAGGATCACACAACAAATCATCTCACAAACTATCTCTAGAAGAAGCACAAAAAACAAGTATAAACTTCTGCTGATGAGGGAAGTTTGACTACTCCTAAGATTTGAGATTTCGTCACACCAGCCAAAAACTTCCATTGGTTCCCTTTGTTTTGCCATCTTTCTAAGATAGGGTGTAATAGGCTGAAGCACATTCAACTCCTCATAGACTTGTTTTTCACCTCTGCAAGATACTTCATATAACCACTTTTTCTTCCTGGTGCAACTCTAAGAAGCCTAAAGAGATATCGGACTTTGTTGTTAAATGACTGTTTAGTAACTTAATGTAATCCCTTTTCTCCTGACATTTATCTAATGTGCATAGTTGGGGCTCCATGGTGTTTCATGATAAACCCAGGATCTGGGCATCTATTTTTTTTTGTCTTTTTCTTTTTTTGATAACAAAAGAAGATTTCATTTATAGATAAAGAATTTACAAGAGGGAGAATGAGATATTTGGGCATCTTCTTAAATCCATGCATTCAGTTTCTCCCCATTACTAGGTGCTTAATCGGTTAGATGGCATTGCTTTCCTTGATTGGTATGAGTCGTGTGACAGATTTTAGCAGCCTAAGACCACTGCATATAATTACTAGTTTTTACTACCATTCAACTTACATGTAATGATCTGTTGTGGCAGCAAGAGAGGGATAGTGCTTTGCATATAGTTCTTGGATTCCAGGAGAAAACCCAAACAAATATGAGGAGCAGGAGAAAATCACACTTATATTGTACGAAGTAACATGCTGATATTGCACTGAATAGATGCAAACACACTCATATTGCATCAAAACATCTCATAAGCGCTGCCGGTACATGCATCAGAATTCAGAATGTAATCTGCACAGAAACAGCACACACTAGTCAGCCCAGTTTTGACTTTGGGCTCTTAGGTTGAATCTTCGATCAGGTCAAAACACTGCTTGGGACTCGATCAATAACTTTATACAACTTCAATTAGGGGAAGAATTGCAGCAAACGGGCAGCTAACTGCTGCAGATTTGAAGCAGATAAAAAAATTCTGACTGTAAGCTCCAGTCCTGAAATTGAGCTTTGAGATCCCAAATTGAATTAAGGAAAAATTCTGAGTGTAAGTTCCAGTCCTGAAAACCACCACAGCCTTAAGAAATTTGTTTTCTTTTTGGTTATATAAAGAAGTGTATTAAAAGGGAGAACAATGTACATCAGAAAATGAGGAGAAAGTAAATGAAAAAAGAGGAGACAGGGTTAAGAAATTCTCCCTTTACATCAATAGAAACTAGTTACAGAGAACACAAACTAAACTGAGAACGAAACTCAATGTAGCAGGGCCAACCAATCCCGCTGTCGATCTTCTAGAGAAACATGACGTTAAAATCCATTTGTCGACACCTACAGCAATGCAAGACATACCACACTACTCCAAAGCAGATTGTTAGCAATAGCCACACCTTTGAATATTTTAGCATTCTTTTCGAACCAAACACACCTTAAATAGCTATAATATTGGATCACTGTAGAGCTTTCATATCCTTTGTCAAACCCCCAAAAGTAATGGTATGAAAGACCTTCAAATTGCCATACAGCCCTAAGAACTTTGAAACCTCAAATTGCTTGAGGGGTTTGTCTGGCCCTGCGCTTGGAGGGGTGCGGTGGAGGATCTGTGGTTTTTCTGTTACCTACTAGAAAGCTGATGTCATGTTAACCATGAATGGCAGCAATGGGTGCATGAATGGGATCGAGGAATCATGACTGAACGTTACTGATGAATAGCAAGGATGAACAGTATGCGGGTAGTGGCGGTGAACAATAATTGCAATCAGTGAACTACATACCAAAATAATTGCAAATAGAGAACACGTACAGAAAAAAAATGAGATTCAAGCATGAGGGATTGAAGCTTACTTTGAGATAGAGGACTCAAACCTGTAAGATTGCCTCTCATTCTAAAAGTCAAGGTGTTATCCCAAGAGGGGGGTGAATTGGGTTTATAAAAATTCTTTAAAGTGTTATTACAAATTTTTAACCTTTTGTAAACTTAAACAAACACACAAGAATGAATTAATTTTAAATCAACCACAATCCAAACACAAGCTAAATACTAATCACAAACCAAACAAGGATCAATCAACCTATCACAATACTTAACCAAATTTTGAAAACTTCCAGCACTTTCTTATTTCAGCGTTTTGCCAAATTTCAGATTGTAGCCCTATATGAATAAATTTTTAAGCGCTCCCTTTAATCAAAATTTCTGCAAGCGGTTAATCAACGTACTCCCTTTCAGGTGTCCGCAAAAGATTAACCAAACGTACTTTCTTAAATTAAAAGGTCTTCTCAATCTTAGTTTTTCAGCAACCCTGCACTTTGAAATACAATTTGTATATGCTGACAATTAAATAGAAAATGGTAGAGAGAGTGAGACCAAGATTTTTTTACAAGGTTTGGATAATTCGGCTTATCCACAGCCTACGTCCTCGCCTTAAGTAAGACTATCTAAGGATTCCACTAACTCGTTCCTTTTCGCGCGGAACAAACCGATTACAACCCTCCTTTAGGGCGGAGCCCCCTCTCTAAGCGATACCCTATGCTCGGTTACAAAGATCCAATCACCTGAACATTCAAGAAACAAGAAACAAATTTCTTTTGTACAAAGAATGCTCTTAGATAGAGCTGGTTAGTACAATTGAAATCACTATATACTTCAATAACAAATATCAAAAGAAATAGTATTGAAGCTCAAGAATAATATCACCGGAATACTTCTCTAGATGGAAATCAGTAATTTAGATTGTAGAGCTCAGAGAAGAATGATCAACACTTCAGAATTTCAGTAGTTCTCAGTTTGTAAGAGTGAGCAAGAGAGAGCTTTGAGAGAATAATAGAGCCTTTAGCTTGAGAGCAGTTTTTCAATTGCTTGGTGTGTGTTTGATTCATGAAGACATGTATTTATAGGCTCAGAAAGGTTAATTCGTGTTGCCCAAGTTCACTTAGAGTATTTCCCAAGTTTTTACAAAATTTGGGGCACAAGAAACTTAATTTTGAATTTTATATTTTTTAAAAAATATAGCCGTTAACAGTGTCAAGGCGCCTAAAGTCTCGGGGTCAGTCGCTTGAAGTTCTTTAAAACTGAAATTTTTGAATTGAAAACAAGGTTAGGCGCCTGAGGTGACAAGGGTCAGTCACCTGAGGGTGCACTGCCTCTTCAGAAATTCATCAGGAAATTCTTCGGGTGCCTGAACTTATTCTTCAGTCACCTGGGGAAATCTTCAGGCGCTGAGCTTACACTTCAGTCGCTTGAACAGACAAATATTCTATTTTTCAGGTTATTTTTCAAAATCACTTTGCTCTCTTGCTTTGTTACTTTATAAAAACATTTTCTAGGGTTTTAAAACAAGGTCTCTAAGTCCAAGACAAACCCTAATGAGCTTCAAAACATTTCCACATGATATTCAATATGAAGTACTTACATAGTTCATCCTAAAGCCTTAAAACACTCTAAGCTTTGAAGTCTTCATATGCATTTTTTCTTTGAGTCCTCTTAGGCTTTGAGCTTGAGTCAACTTTAGGTTTCCAAATGCTTTGAATCATTTTGGTCCACTTGAGCTTCCTTTGGATCACTTTGAAGATAAGTGTGGCTTTATGGTCCTTGGTGATCATGAACTTGCAATTCTTTTGATCTTTTGAACTTTGTTAATTAAGCATTCCTGAAACATCATCACTTAATAGAACATGTTAAATCAACTTTCATTTGTTATCATCAAAACGAGATTTGAAAGCCATGTTAGGCCAACACATTCTTTTTTAAGATTGTCTCTCATTCTTTCCTCTTTTTTTTTTTTTTTTTTGAGAAAAGAAAAATTTAGGATAGAAGGGAATTACAACACGTTAGATGACAACCATTCTTCTTGAAACAAAAATGAAAATAAAACCAAACTAAAACAACAAGTCTCTCCAGTCTTGTGCACATCAATGATATCCCCAGAAAAAAAAGTGAAACTAAAAGTAGAACACCATAAAGAAGCCAAAACAAGAACCCTACTTCAGATCAACTTTGAATCTATCACCCTCCCCTTAACAATTCTAGAATTACACTCCTACCAAATACTCCACACAACAGCCAAAGAAGCACATCTCCAAAGTATTTTTGCTTCCTTATGAGAACCAAGTCCCTTGTATATTTGAAGGCAGAATCCTTCCATAAACACTGGGTACACATAGTATTCCCCAAAAGACCAAAAGGTTTGCACCAGATGTCCCAAGAAAGGGGATAATGAAAAAATAATCAAGCATTTATTTCACTGATTTGGAAACAAAGAGAGCAAACATCTAGGGACAAAGCTTCAAATATCTTCTTACCTAGAGGCACTATATTCCTATCAAGAACAGTAGCACAAGTTAATTACACAGAGTGTATCTTTCCAAATCAAGGATTATAAAAGAAAATGAGAACAATTCGCTGCACGAGCTAACTGATTGTAAAAAAAAAAATAAAAATTCAAAGAAACTCCCTCGACCTGTCCAAAATCAACTGGAAAACTCTACAATCAGCATGGAAATATGGAATAGAAGATTGTATTATCTCCGAGATTTGGGCCAACTCCCCAGCTTCCTCTAAAATTGTTCTTTACAGAGAAATTCCAAGAGATATAACCCCCTTGAGAACTAAAATTTTTTGTTATTGGAGCATTATAATGGTTTGAGAGACTGTAAAAATGAGGAAACACAATGCAAAAAGGATTCCCAAAAATGAACTCTCTCCCTATTACCCACGTGGAATTTAAACCAAGGAGGAAGAACTACAAAATCTAAGAAATGAACTTCCAAGGGCTTCTATGAGTAGAGCACTGATACTGACATTGGCATCCCACCATTCTAATGAAGACTAAAAATGCTGCGAGTTCTCACTTGCATAGGGATCTAGGCTCCAAAGGGAAACACCATAACCATTTACCCACCAAGGCAATGCTCTTGGAAACTTGGTCATCCAACCTCAAACTATATGCGACACTTACACTTGCAAAACCCTATCCAACCAACCAAATGGTTCCTAGCATTCTCCCTTACTCCTGGCCACAAAATATTTCTGATAATTCTTTCTAACTTTCTAGCAGCACTAATTGGAACACTGAAAAGAGAGCAAAAATAAAGAGGAATGGATGATAAAGAAGCTTCAATCAAAGTAATATGCCCTCCCAAAGTTAAGAACCACTCATATCCAAGCATCCAGTCTCCTAGCTACCTAGCTGTTCCACCACAGGATTCCAATAGGACACAACCCTAGGGCTTCCATTGCCGCCTGAAGGAACACCTAAATAAGAAATGGCCAACTGGGAACAACACAATCCCAAAAACTCACGAACCAAGCCTTTTTGTAAGTTATACCTGCTAAATCACACTTAGAAAGGTGTCAGCACATAAACAAAGGAACCCAGCCTGTCAGAAAGTAAGCCTATGTTCTGAAAGGCGAGGGTGTAAGGCAAGGCATTTTAACCCTTAAGAGGCAAGGCGTAAGCCTTAAATCCTTGGGGCATAAGCCTTTTGAAAATTTTATTTTAAGATAAAAATATGTAAATAATTTACATTTATTTAAAAATAAAGAAAAAAATTAAGAATTACAAATATAATGTAAAAAATAAAAAAATATACTTTGAAAGCTTCTTGTTGGCCACTAAAAATTGCTAGCTTTAATTCTTGATGTGAATCATGCAAGAGATACCTATTTACAAAGTTCAAATTATTTTCATGATTTAAGATACAATTCTCAATTATTTTGGAAAGGTTGAGGTTCAAGAGTTTTGGAAATCAACTCATATTATGACATTCCGTTTATAGTAACATGTAGATAAAAAATTCTAGACAAATCTAACTTGAGATGTTCACGTATCAAATAAAAAGGTATAAAAGGCATGCCATTTGCACAAATGTATGAGTCTCAACCTGTAATGGTATTTTAGATTGAGCCTCATGGCATTTTAGGAATGCTTTGCCTTGAGGTGAGCCTTGATTGAACCTTTTAAAGCATTGAAGTAAGCCAATAGTATTATTGTGGAAATGGTAATGAGAAAGAATCACCTCATTCGAGCCATAAGGCCCTCCACCATACCCCTCTCCACACCCTGGCTAAACATTCTACTAAGATCAGCTACAATTGAAGTGAAAAAAAGAGGTAACGGATCACCCTCGCAAACCTCCCCCCTCCTCCCTGCCTTTTCAAGGCATTGAATCACATTTTAGGCTCCATTAACTATTATTGAACCAATGCCTGTGGATAAGCAAGCTCTAATCCAACTCCTCCGTCTAGGACCAATTCCTTCCCCCCCCCCCCCCCTACCCTAGTCCAAAAAACTCCAACTCACTCTATCATCAGCTTTCTCTAACCTATAATCCAATTGAAAGGCAACCCCCTTCCTATGACTCCTCTTTACATCTTCTACAACTTCATTAGCTGCCAAAGTTGCATCCAAAATCAAATGTCCCTCTGTAAAGCATTCTGGGAAATAGAAGTTGTAACACCCAAAACCTCACATAACCTATATGCCAACACCTTTGCAAGAGTCTTATACACACTATTCACCAGATTAACAGGCCTAAAATCCCTCACCTTATTGGATTTATCCTTTTTGAGGCACCAAGGCAATAAAGGTATTAACACTTCTTCCCACGATCTCATTATCAAAAATCTATCTTAAAAAAAGAAAAAAACTCAAGGATCTTCCTTAACAGTGACCGAACAAGTCTGAAAGAAACCCATAGTAAAACTATCTAGCTCCAGGGCTTTTTTTTTTTTGGATCAGTGAAGAGAAACTATTATTAGCTGGGCATTAAGGGAATGTCATCCCCTGGTACAAAAAGTCATCCACTCTGTAGAGTATCACAAACATCAAGAATTACGTTATGATCATCCACAATTAGCCCACTATGCCAGCTGGAAACAACAACAATCCACTGCTCTTTGCAAATATGAAGCAGAGTAACTGAATCTTTAAGGCTCTCTTATTCTTTTCTCCAAGCACACCAGAAGATGGTGAGAGAGATGAGATTCAAAGCCATTTGCTTCCCCTTGGTGGCTCTGATGCCTTTCCAAGCCCAAATCTCCCCTCCCATGGAATTTGCAGTAACCCACTAATATCTAGTTAAGGACAGAGCCATGTTCCACTAATTTATTGTCCAGGGGCAGTGGGGAAGAATGTGGTGGACTGTTTCTGCATCAGCCATACAACAAAAACATCAAGTTGTTACTGTTAGCCTCCTTTTCTGTAGATTGTCTAAGGTTAAAATATTTCCACGTGTAGACTCTCAAACAAAAAAGGCAACCTTTGGAGGGGCTGCTGTCTTCCATATATGAATCCAAGGGAGTTGCTGCTATTTATTCCCATCAGAGAGAGCTTCTTTTGGAAAGATCTAATAGTGAAAACGCAGTTTCTGTCCAAAGTCCATTTTGGTTCGTTGCGATGTTTTGGTACCAGAAATTATAAAGATTGCTGTAAAAGTCAGACAGTGCATGAAGTCCCCAATCTGCCACATTCCTAGTAAAAGGAATATTCCAGAAAATGTTCTGATGATGAATGGTGAGGGTATCTTTGTCTCAAGTTAAAAAATAGATGGAAGGAAAGACAGTTCTAAGGTTCCAGAAGGCCCTGACTCCAGGGCCTTTATCCATCTCAAAGATCACTTTCCTAACCTCCTCCTCTTCAACCCTCTCATTCTCTTTATAGTAAAACAATATATACAACAAACATAAACATCCCTGGACATTACACCCATCGGTGCTTTTATCATGCTTTTAAAAGCATTTATGTTAGATTTTTATTTTATTTTATTATTTTATAATGTTAGATGCTCTTATTTTTTTTCTTGCTTTTTAAAAATGTACGGTGCATATAATTTTGCTAGCATTTATGTATGTTTGTTCTCTGTGCATTAAAGGATTAGTTTCCATTTTTTTTGGTAAGGACTTCAAGAAATGATATCACTTCATTTTTTTTTTTTTCAATCTTTTTTTTGTAATTTATCTTCTTTTATGCAAAGACTCCATTCTTGTTTTAAATGACTCCATCTCAATGGTGGACCAATGCCTTGAAATGCCTTGGGAAACAGAGTGAAATGATTCCCTTTCCAACGGATGTCTAAACCTTAATTATAAGTGAGAAAATAATGTTTGACATAATTTGTTTATCAAGTACAATTATGAGTTTTAAGGATGTGATCATTTATCTTCAGATTCTGATGGAGCTGCAAGATTGGAGAGAAGCACTATCATACTGCAGATTGACTATTCCCGTTTATCAAAGTATGTGTGCTTCAACTTTAGACCTCAGTAGAAAATTAGAAGTTTGAAATCCTATCACATTATATAGCACAAAATGTTATGCTGGAGAACAATTAGCTTACTCTTCTATAACGTTGTTATGTTATTTATTTGATGCAGAAATAAACATTCTATTAAGATAAAATTAGAAATAATATGCAAGATGCCATACAAGAAGTCCACTCATGAAAACCCAAAAAAAAAAAAAAAAAAAAAAAAAAAAAAAAAAAAAAAAATCAAAATGCAGCTAACAAAAGCTACCTCTGGAATTTTAAGCTCTTTGATGCTATATATATTTGTGCTTTGAGTTTTTTTCTCTAGATTTTTCCAGAATTTTGATAGGATCCTCTTTGTAAATTCTTCTATTTCTAATGAAATCTCTTCTTTTACTATCCAAAAAACAAGTTAGGAACTCCTGCAAAATGTCCAGCCATTGAATACCATAATGTAGCAAAGAAAATCACCTATCTGATAGCAAAGGTAACAGAAGTATCCGTAAAGGTCCTCATATTTCTCTCCCGCTAAGTATACAAGCCATAGCAAACAAAGCGTGGTCTCTCATAAAGATTTATAGTCCTTTAAATGCCCTAACCACAAAAGCTCGAAAGAAGCAAGTTCTCTACAATGGCCATTTTATTAGAATTCTAAAGGGCATCCCTGGGCCATAAAGGCTCCCTGCTTTGCAAGGGTAAGGGGAGGGTCATCACAGTGTACGCAGTCTTACCCCTAATTTTATGCAAAGAGGCTGTTTCCTTGGACTTGAACCCATGAACAATCTGTCACAAAGGGGCAGCCTTCCCGTTGATCCAAGGCCCGCCGTCATTTTTATTAGAATTCTGCAAGTTCAAATTGCTATCCTTTTTGGGTTTTAGATTACAATGTGTGGTTGGATCATCATGCTCTTCACTCTTTGATTAGGACACTGGAATGATTGCTTTTGTTGGGGTGGGAAGGTTTAGAAGTTCTTATTATACTTATAAAGACACTGGGCCACTTATTCAGTTATGTGAGCAGGCCTGGGGTTAAGGCAAGTCTGAGTTGGGATCTAAGGAGGAGTCTAAAGGAGGATCTTGTTCTTTGGGCTCCATACTGAAGGAAAATGGCAAGAGTCAGGTTGTTGGTTGGGGAATGGGGACCCAGGTAATTCCTTGTCAGATCTCAAGAATGGGAAGGCCCAGATTTCAGTCCCTAGAACTCAGGAAATGAGCAGTGGGAGGGAGGATGCTATACCCTTCGATAATGAAATCCATTCCCAGCTCCAGTACTCCATGTTTTGAATCGAGCTGAACAAATTTTGGATCATACCCATAATATTGGTAGTTTAAAGTCAAAACTAGATCGTGGTGTTAAAAATGTAACTATTCGAAGAGGCTTTACAGGGTGGGGTGGAAAGAAGTAAAAGGAGCTGCTTTGGGGTGCACCACTGATGTCTTTTGTCTGAATTCTGACAGACTTGAGGGAACTAAGGTGTATGCTCATCAAAAGGCAGTTCATATGGGTGCTGAGATGAGAGGAAGGTGTTTGAAGAGGAGAGAAAATTCTGGTGCGGCAGGGGCAAAGTTTTTAAGGAGAGATAGTATAGTGGAAGACCCCTCCCAAAAAAAGAGGTTGGGTGTAGCAATTGGGCAAGAAAAGAAATGGGGGTAAAGAAATGGGGATTTTTTCAGATTCAGAAAGTGATGATTTTAGTGAGTTTGACTGTGGTTGGGGTTGTTGGATGAGATTCAAAAACAATATGGGTGGTTTCTGATTCTTGGAGGTGGGACACTATGTACTCTTTCCTACCTACCTTGAGACCATGCATGACATTAAGACCCTGGGCATGGTTGATTGTTTACTCAACACATCCTCAACTAAGGTAAAGAGAAACGGAGAGAGAGGATATGCTTGCCTTGAACCTCAAGAGGCTTGGTACCACTTCCTAGGTTGGCCGTTCACAATAACTGACATTATCACCTTGGAAAGGCACCCTTTGGTCCACTTCTTCCAAACTCCACCGAAACCCTTTATAGCCAACACATGATCCAAGAAACTCATGCTGACCAAGTTGGCTTTGCAAAGTCTAATAAGACTCCCCTCTCTCCCCTTCTTTTCACATCCTCCGCCACCTCATTAGCCACTAGGCAGCATCAGGATCTGTTTATTCTAATAAGATTCCCCTCTCTCTGCTTCTCCTCACATCCTCCACCATCTCATTAGCCACTAGGCAGCATCAGGATCTGTTTATTCCTAATGAAGGCGGTTGACTGGTCTAGAGTAATTGTTCTCCATAACACCTCTTGAAGCCTCTTTTGATAAGACCTTGGTGAGGATTTTGTAGAGACTAGCTAGTAATCAGACTTGTCTGTAGTATCCCACCCTCTCTAAAAGCTCCTTAGGGGCAAGCTATAAAAGTGTTCACATTCTTTCTCACCACCCCCTTTCTCTGAAACTCACAGTAAAAATCCATTATATCTTCCTGAATCACCTCCCAGTTATCTTGGAAGAATGCCATGAGGAAGCCGTCAGGGCCTGGAACCTTTTCTCTATCCATTTCCTAGACTGCCTGCTGATCTTTTGAATGTCAAAAGAACTTTTTCTAGCCAATTAGAGAGATTTCATCGAAGGGGCTCCAATTTATATCTTCAATCATTAACCTATTCATACACTTTTCAGTGTATAACCTCTTATAGATATTTGTTAGATTACCACTTTACCTAAAAGTTTAAGATGTTAGGTTGTGGGCCAACAATGTATATCAATCTTTAATACTCCCCCACATGTGCAGCCCAATAGCACGTGGAAAGATAACACACCTGTTACAGGGAATATAATAATTTTTTAAACACCACACTATAAACGCGGGCTACAAGTCTAGAATTCAGAACCACCTGGTAAGCAACTCTGATACCATGTTAGATACTACTTTACCTAATAGTTTAAGCTGTTAGGTTGTGGGTCAATTGGCCAACAATGTATATCAAGCTTTAAAAAAATCCATTATCACTTCCCTGATTTGTTCAAAATCATGCATCTATTTCCCATACCTTGAACAAATTCTTTCTTCTCCTTCCATGGGCACCTTATGGAATAATTTGGTATTGCATTCCCCCTCTTCCACCCACCCCATCCTAGATTTTTGTTTCCAGCTTATACTTTACCTAAAAAGGAGTACCTCTAATCATTACAAAAATGGCCCTTTTTAGCCCTATCCTCTTTGCCACATGCCCAAACATTCAATCTCATTTAGAATCAGATTTTTTTTCCCCCTTTCAAATCACCAAAAAATTTGTTTTCACTTATATCATCTTCCTCACAAGGGGGTAGGGCCCCGGCACATCAGGTTGCTATAAAAAAGAACTGGGTAGTGATCTGAAACTGGTCTGACCAGAACCTCTTAGCATCATTCGGGAATGTTTGTTGCCCATTCACCGGTGAACAAGAAACGACCAATATGCTAAGAAGCGATGCTATCTCCTGAAGCAACCCAGATGAAGTGGCCGTTAACCAGCATTACATCCTTGAGCCTGCAGTGCCGAATGATGGGAGTCAAAAATTCTGATGCATAGGCCACCCTAGAACCCCCCCAACCTCTCTTTGGCAAGCTGAATGGTATTGAATCCCCATTCACCATGCAATGTGGGTTACAAGGACCGAAAAGACTCTCCACTCTTCAAAATGGGAAATCCGCAACCAAGAAAGTGTGGGTCCATAATAGACAAAAACCCCCAATCCCAATCCACTTTACCTCCAGCAACGCTGAAAGAGAGAAATCACCGACAGCAGCAGTCCCTAAATAATGCCACCCTAGTACCCAGACAATGTTTAGCCTCCCTAATGCCCTGAAGACGGAATGAACAAGGAGTCCACTAATTTAATCTTAGATTCTTGGATTAACAAAATAACTAGAAAAACCCTATTAATTAACTCTCTTGCTATCCCCTGCTTCCTGCTATTTCCTAAGCCTCGACCGTTACAAGAAAGAATCTTCATTGATAACTACCATCATCACCCTTATGCCTTTCCACCTTATCATAATTGTCTGAGTAGACAAGCCAACCTATTTCTTTGCTGGTTAGATGATCTTTTTCTCTCCCTTGTCACCCCACTGCCAATCCTAGCCACTTCCTCCTCACAGGTCACTAGACTAAACCTAACTCGTCAAGTAGGGTTTGGGCATCACGATTGTCCCTCTTATCTCCTAGGAGGTCTACTGTATGTAAGTACCCTATTTTAGTTAACCCCTTTTGGTACAGTAGTGTATTAGATGTAGAAATAGAATGCTTTGGAATGGGAAGAATACCTACTAAATAAGCTGCACTGAAGTCCCACGAGGTTCATTTCAGAGTTGCAAATTGGATTATCTGACGTAGGAACAAGAATTGAACTTGGAATTCCCAAATGAGAAGTCATGGGAGAAGAGATGTTCCGACTATGTTCGCCCAAAAATAGAGCTTCATTCGAACTTTGTGTACCATGGATGGTCTGATTACCCTGATTTTCTTGTTTTGGATCCTTTATTTTCAACTACTTTCCTTCCTCTTGTTGGGAATCATTGAGAGCAACTATAGTGGAAGGAGCATTCTCAAAATTTTTGTTCATTTGTGGCTCCTGTTTTCTGCAAGTGCTTGATCAACAAATCCTTGCTTTTGGAGCCATAAGAGGAAAGCGAAACAACTGATATTTATCAAGATCTGTAGATGTGTAAACTGCCATCAAATTCGACTGCCTGTTTTCCTTTGTTACCTAAATCAGATTTCTCCACTCCCATCTTGGTTTTGTTCTCATTGTACGCCTGTGAGAGTCTTCATAAGGTAGGACGCCGAGTTGCTTCTTTAGTTTCACTTTCAGCGGCTTGCCCCTCTTCTTTATTTCCATCTACCTCCCTCTTATCCTCTGGTCCTCATAAAATATCTGAACTGCTAGGTGCCAAATGGTCCCCTCTAATTAATCAGGAGTTGATGGCATTATTGATCGCAGATCCGTCAACCCACAGTCCCTAATAAACTTGGCAAAACTCTGCTTACTAGAAGTGATCCAAAAGCCCCCTTTTCTTCTGTATTGGAAACCTAGCGATGATAAAAGTTTGTTCGTTTAATTGACAACAAAAAATCAGAGACTATACTTTAACTACCAACAAGCATAGTTGTCATGATGCCTTTTATGCTGTAGGTGACACACATACTACTCTGGTTGGGACAAAGGCTCTGCAACCAAACCCTTTGAGAATGAGCCTACTTTAGGGAGCTGAAGATATGAACATGTTCGTAAAACTATTCAGGAAAAACTTAAAATTAAATTTCTATGCCCTTGAAAATTTCAGGCCAAATTTTATCTTACATTCAAAGTTTGAGGAAAATAAAGTCACCCTAATCAAAATTTGACTATTTTAAAGAGATTAGGGTAAATTGCATAGTTAATTGCATAGTCACCCTAATCACTCAATTGCAATTCAATCCTTTGATGGTTTAATTTTAGCATTCAACTCTGAACTTGCAATCAAGTTGCAATGACATCCCTCACAGTTAAAATTTGCTAAGCATGCATTAGACCACTTGACTAATTCATGATTAGGACCTTTGTCATTTCAGCTTGGAGTTCAAATTAGGGCTATTTTGTGTTTTAGAGGGTTAAAAAAATTTTAAAACTAATATAAATATCCTGATCACAAGTTTGTCGAGTGTTCAAATTTATCACTGGTTGCACGTGGTACATGACAAGCATATTACAATGCTAATGCGTAACTTTCTTTCAAGTTAAAAACTTTAAAAGTTGAGAGGAGGGAAATCAAATTGTGATTTATCTTGTCAAATTCACAAGTATTTTTCAAATATTACATGCTGTATGTTCTTTTGTACTAATAATCCATGTTCGATCATTGATGTTATGAAAGCCATGTCATTGTGCTGCCTTGAGAATGTGATTTCATGCTTCATTGCAGGAGTATATCCAGGATTCCACCCTTTGCTTGGACTTCAGCATTATACTTGTGGGAAACTTGAATGGTTTGAATCTGCTCTTATTTTGCACATTCTGAATTTCCTCTCTTCTTGATTCCATTTCTCTTCTTGCTAATATTGTAGCAAATATTATTCTTATTAGGACTTTGAGGTTCCAACATTGAAATTTGTCTTAAGATTGTGGCGGCAATGGATTGAAAGTTATCAATTGTATTGTTTGAAACGTTTCTTTCAAACCAAGTGTTAGTTTGAAAACTGCACCAGGTTGGAAATTTCAAAGTTGTGACATACAACTGAAATTGCAACAATATTAGTGTTTTCATCTTTTTTTTGGAAAAGCAGCATTTTAAAAAAAATTCCATTGGAGGTCTATTAGGCCTGGACTGCACGACACGTAGCCTATTTCCCTTCCCATTTTCCTTCCCAATTTCTCCCAATGGTAGAACCTAATACATCGAAGATGAAAGTTCTGTGATCTAACCATTGGGTTGTCCCCCAGGGGACAGGGTAAGCGACACTACCCTCTGTTTATTTTGCTTTATTTACCAAACCTTTTTCCTGGTTACTTTGGCCAGTTGTGTCCTCACTTTGCAGCTCGACATACTGCCTTGTCCTCCTATAAATAAATGTTCCATCCTGTGTAACTTTTACTATCTTAATCCACATTCCTTTTGGTGTTCCATGATCCTCTTTCAATTGGATTGTACAAGTTACCGCACTAAACCTGCTTGGCAAAGCTTTTTTATTTTTTATTTTTCATTTTTTGTATTTTTTAAGAACATTATTAGGGAATGTTTATTAGTAGGTTTGCTGGTGTGTAGTGGATATTGTTGAAAGACTCTTCTGTTTCTAGTTGATGTTTTGGGGGCATTCCAAGGATCCGAGGAAAGCCTTCAAAATCTTATTCTCTTTGAGATTCTACCCGTTAGCATCTTTGGTAGACATTATTTGATCTGTGGACTCTTGCTGGACAAGCTGCCGATTTTAAGATTTTACCTGCTCCCTTCAGTACGTGAGCACCGCATATACCTCTTTGTAGATCCTTCCACCCTTCTCTCCCTCTCTCTCTCTCTCTCTCTCTCTCTCTCTCTCTCCCCTCCACAGATAAAGGGGTATCCCAAGGAATAACAAAGTGGTTTTCTTTTCCTTTGGGTTGATCTTCCAACTTGCTACCCAAAAGGAAATGTTGACCTTCAAACAGAAAAGTTGATGTTCGTTCATGTTCTTGCAGGTTACTTGGGCTCACAGAGGATGCTGTCAAATCATTAACCAATGCAGTGGACATACTTAGAGTAACTCATGGCACAAATACGCATTTTGTGAAGGAGCTTCTAATCAAGTTAGAGGAGGCACGCGCAGAAGTTGGTTATAGTTTATCATTGAAGGATGAGTAGCAACATCCACCTTCTGATCAAATCCAGGGGTATGGTCGAGGAAATTAACAAACATTATCTCATTATGTCGAGCTTTCGTTCAGTCAGTACAACCATGTAGCACTGGTCATTCGGTCATTCCCAGAAGCCTTCTGATTGATTGCTGGGAATGTCTGCTGCAGGCTGTCACAGCAGGCTTGGATTTTTTTATGATCAATCATTGGTTGTTCCTAGACATGTTCTGTGGAAATTTTGTTCAGTCATCACAACCATGTTCATACCTTGAGCTTCTGCCTCTGACATATTACTTCACAACTGTATAGTGGACTTTCTATAGCAGCAGCCTGTCTTTCCTGTTGATTATTTCTTTCCCACCTCTATGGTCTAGTTTTGTGGACTGTGTTACATTGATCTGTTAACTTTAGACCGTATTAAGAATAAGATGACAGTTTGCTTCAAGAAATCTCTTATTGTGCCCCTGCACTTTGTAATTACAATTTAGTGCATTCCCTCTGGAGTCTGGATTTCCTTTTTTAGGTCATGCATGTTTTCTTGTTTTTTCAGGATATACATTCTTTATTTAGCATCTATGATATTTTGTCATAGTCCACACCAATTCATACCCTTATTATTATTATTATTATTATTATTATTATTATTATTATTATTAAAAGGTTTTGGTAATATTTGTCCATTGAAATAATTTTAGTTTTAATTTTTAATTTTTCAAATATTTACAAAAAAATCACTTTGTTTTCTAAAATTCTAAATTTGTATAGAAAAGTTGAAAACATCTTTTTATTATTTTTTATATTTTTGAATTCTTACTCTGTGTTTAGGAGCAGGGAACATAGATTTTGGATTTGAATTGGCGTGGACTATGACAAAATATATTATAAAATTATATTAAATTTCTTTTGAATTCATACAAATTCAAATCCAAATCTCAAAATCCATAATTTCACACTCCTTGTATAGGTTTTTAAACAAAATCATGTTTTTTTATTTTTTTTATTTTGAGCAAAAGACACTCACCTTTCCTAAGGTTTGTTAAAAAGATAGGGATATTTCCTGAGATTTCAAAAATTTTATGGACCTCCACCAAGATTTCAAAAATGACAGACTTGCCCTCAAAATACTTGTCTTTTTATAAAATATAAGGAAAATTGTCTTTTTAATAAATTTCAAGGGAAGTATTTGGAATTCTTAAAATCTCAGGGAAGCTTCCTAAAATTTTTGAAATACCAAGGGAGATCAGTGTTCTTTTATCAAATCTAAGGGAAACTCAATCTCTTTTTTCTATTTTTCAACAATTATTTTAAAATATAGAAATCAAAATGGAAAACTGTTTTGCAGAAAGTAACACACTCTTTATATTTTTTTACTCTTTAAACACAAATCTTGAAAAATTTAAAAGTTGATATTTTAAAAATTATTTAAAAAAATAAAAAAATAAAAGATTTTCTTCAACTAAATGGGTTTTTAATTATTTGGTAATGGAAAAAAAAAAAAAAATGAAACTTCTTGCTTATAATTGATATTGTATAGTAAAGAAAGAAGTGTGCAAGAATGTATTTGTTGTTGTTACTAGTTTTTTTATATATGTTACATCATATATAAATATACATAGATATACACATACATATATTATTTTTTTATAACAATTTAATATCTAAAATTCATTTTCATGGATTAAATTATTATGTATTGGTTTTAATTTTAACTTAAAACAAAATGTTCATGTTAATTTGAAATAAAATAAAAATAAAAAGTCCCAAAAATTTAATTTTTTTATAAAAATATGAACAGTTATCCAATAGATATTTCACCATTTTTTAACCTTGTACAATACTTGTTAAGTAGCTAATGAGCGAGCCTAAAGGGTTTCATATTAATAAATAAATAAATATATATATATATATATATATACACAAACACACAATAATAACTTTTAGTCTGCATTCTTTTACATTTTTTTTATTATTCTAACCATATTTAAATTGAGTTTTAAATTTCTTTTCAACTTATCATGGTTTAATAGTGCTATTATTAAATTGTTTAGTGCTTGATAATCAAATATTTTGTGGCATTAAACACTCTTGTCATTAAAAGATTACGGACCGTGTTGGTAGAATATCTAGGAAGGAAAATCAGGGTAGACTCTAGGAGAACACTCAATACTTCATCTTAAGTTTGCAATAGTAAAATATTAAAAAGATGTCAGCATGGCGATGCTACCTTTCCTCCTTCTATAAACAAAGCCTCCCGAACCCTCACGGGTATGGCGCGGTGAAAAAATATCAGCACGTAAGAAGGAGTATCGAAAGTTCAATTTTAGGTAGATACACTAATGGAGCTAGCGGTTCCTGTGGATGGTGAAAATTTACTCTATGAGCCAGCGGAAACTGTGGATGGTGAGAGTTTGCTCCGTGAGCCAGCGGGGACCGTGGATGGTAATGGAAATGTGTCCTGGGGGTCAGGTTGACCGAACGTTCAACTGATGCACGGAAACCATGTCCGCATTTCGGACTTTACCTGATCAGTGAGACGTAGGGGGAGGACACTGATCTATAGGTTTGGTGTCGCACCAAGGGATCCGAAAGGCATGTTGGTGGTTGAAGTTCCAATGTAATAAAAAAAAAAACAAACAAAGCCTCTCGAAGATAAAATGCCTATGCCTATAAAATTAAGAATCCTCATTAGTTGAGGGCTAAGTTACATCTATTATAACTGTTTCAAACCTCTCTGCATCTCTTGTGGTTATCTTTTAAAAATAGTATTGTGGTATCTTCAATTATCCAACTTAATCTTCTGGCATCCCAATAAAGGTGGGTGTATTTTCTGTGCTCATCAGAGACCCCACACTTCTTAACTCTGAAAAGAATTTTCAATCTTAGGATTAGGAGGAAGGAATACTTCATTTGCAGCCTCATTTGTGCTTTCAAGGTGAGTTCATTTGCGGATTATGAATAAGGAATATTTCATTTGCGATCTCAAGGCGAGTTCATTTGTGAATTATAAATAAGGAATACTTCATTTGAGACCTCATCTTGTCCTTTCAAGGTGAGTTCATTTGTTTATCGAGGTGGGTCATATGGGACATCAGTCCATCCTACTGAAATAAAGTCTCGGGTGATTCATCCCACCTCTTCTTCTTCATGTTTTGTGCATAGAAAAATTACTTGCTCTTCAGGTGAGACCTCCACTAACCATACTAACAAAAAAAAAAAATACACCGGTTCTCTATGAGCCAGTAGAGACCGTGGATGGTAATGGAAATGTATCTCGGGGTCGAATTTACTGAACGTTCAATTGATGCACGGAAGCCGTGTCCGCATTCTGGACTTTACCTGATCAGCGAGACCTAAGGGGAGGACACCGATCTGTAGGTTTGGTGTCACACCAGGTGGGTCCGAAGGGTTTGTTGGTAGCTGGAGTTCCTTTGTAATAAAAAAAAAAATACACCTTTGTTGGGAAGCTGAAACCCTACGATCCTTTATTATATGCAGCCATTTGGGAGTCAAATTGATACTAAGAGTTGGATTTTACTTGAAAAAAGAAAAAGAAAAAAAAATAAGGAGAAAACTCATTTTCTCTTGTATTTTCCTTCTTTATTATTATAATACTAACAAGAATTTTATTTGAAAAAAGAAAAAGAAAGGAAATTAAGGAGAAAACTCATTTTCTCTTGTATTTTCCTTATTTATTATTAAAATAATAACAAAAAAAAAGTTCATTTTAATATGATTAAAAATTAGAAAAAAAAATTAAATATTAATAATACGTAAAATCAAAATTTTGTTCACAAATTTGGTATATTTTTTATTTTTTTTTTCTCATGATAACCAAACATAAAAAAATAGATTTTTTAATATTTTGCTTTCCTTTTCCAAACATTTTCTCGTTCCAAAGGAGCCTACATGATACTGAAGTCCAGAATGGATAATATTAGGTTCCCGGCTTGGGAGGAAGGAAAGTGAGAGCTACGCAGGTGGTGGTAGGACTAGGACAGGTGCAAGGAACTTTTGAAGCACAAGAGGCGAAAGTGATGAAATATTTAACAAGCGCACAGGAGTTTGTCCAGAGGTTAGGTGATTTCCGCATCAAAGCATGTATCCCAGGTCTAAGAACTCTAGTGCTGATGCTTTATGCAGGTTAACTTTGGTTTTGAAACCAGATTGGGCAAGGTCTGTATATCTTGAGAGGTTGGGTTCTCCAGTTCTCCTTCTTTTGATGAGGCAATGACGATAGAAAAGTAGAGTGTAGATACAGATGGATGGAATTCTTGCAAGGAAGGAAGGGAGCCTCACATAAGGTGGAGAAGGAAGGCAGCCAGGTATACTCTCATCGAGGGACTACTGTGTCAGAGATCCTTGAATCTTCATTATCTGAAGTGATTAGGAACGAAGGAAGATGATTGCATACTGAGGGAGATCCATGTAGGGATGTGCAGAAATCACCTTATAGGCTAGGCTCCCTCATTAACCATGTACTCTGGATCCAAATGACAGAATTCTTCTGGATTTATATAGTCTGCAACTATAGCTAATATGGGGTTCCAAGGGTTCTTCACTAACCATGGGAAGCAATTTGACAGCAACATGTTTAGGAAGTATTATTATTATTATTATTATTATTATTTAGGAGTTGATTGCTGGTATTTTTTAAGTGAAGTACCTGCAGAGTAATTAATGAACAGGTGGAAAACATAAACTAAAATTTTCTTTATGGATTGAAGACTCAGTTGGATGTCGCGCAGGGACAGTAGGTGGACTGCAGGTGGATGAGGTATTCTCTCATAAGGGAGCATGCTTCATCTATGGCATTGGAGGGTGTTGTGGTGCATTTCGACTAAAGGGCAGTGTGAGGGGTCAGTGAGTAAAGGTGGTCCTGGGATAAGAGTTGTACTATAAACTAAGTCTTAACTAGGAAAATGACTTTAAGAATAGAAAAAATGAATTGAACGTGCAATTGAAAATTTTTCAAAGGAAAAATCAAGCAATGCTCGAAGAACAACTTGAAGATTTCAACAACATTCAAAGAACGTTCAAAAAACATTTTAAGATCATTGGAAGACTTGAAGAACATTCAAAAATTATGTGCAGATTCAAAGAACATTCAAAGGGTCTTCAAAGATTCAAAGGATATTTATAGATCATTCAAGTTAAAAATTTATATTCAAAACAGCAGGAGCGATGGGAAGAAGAACATATCTTGAGAAGAATTTTTTGGTGGGGAGAATAGGAAATTGCTAAAGCCTTTTATAAAAGTGGTCAAGCCTCAAGAAGGCACGCGAAATTTGGAACTGCCTAGAAAAATGAGTCTGCACATAGATCTAAGAATCTTGGGAATCTCAAATGGAGACACAGTATCCCTAGGATCTTTGTAAATGTTAGTGATAATAATTATTTGCATTATATTAGGAGTAGAATAGTCATTTTCTCTTTTATTCTTGTAGGCTATATAAGTCGTCTTTATCTCTTGCAGAACCCTAAAGATTCAATGAAAGTTTTTTCTTTTCCCAATCTTTAATTTGCTCCTATTTGATTTTATCATGGTATTAGATCCTTCTCTAGCATTCGAGGAAGCTATTTCTCTCCTAAACTGAGAAAAGATCCATAACTTTGAGAGCTTGGTTTGTTATTTGATTTTGCAATATTGAGATCAGCCGCTTTAGACTGTCTTTATTAATAATTTGAGTTGCAATTTGGCGGATTGTATTTACTTTTACCACCTCAAGCCCATAGAAAATGACAAGAATTTTCTTGGAGGGGTCGGACTAGAGAGAAGTGGAGATGTGAAGGCGGTCGATGTCGGGCTTCTGGCCGTAATTGGATCGAAACTGGTGGGGAGAGAGAGAGGTCAATTTTGGAGTTGGGAACGATGTAGCCTCTGTCCTTCAACATTTCTAGTGCAGTTCTTCAAGCTAGGTCGTACCTGTGGCTCTTAGCGTTCCCTTCATCCACGAAGCTGCTCAAGCACCTTGTAACGACCTCAAAAATCTTAATATAAAAAATGTAATATAATAAATAGAAAAGTCAATCCGAACCCGTGGGTAACGGGGACACTTGTCATTCACAGCGGAACCTACGCAACAGTAAATATAAATTACATTCTCAAAACCGTGATATACATAATACCAGAGTTCACTACATCACCAAAATACTGCATTTATATACAACCTCCAAAACATCAAAATAACCCTAGGATCATATAACAAAATCCCCTGATCCTAGATCAACGCTTACTCTTCTAGTAGGGAAGCTCAACTCACTCAGCGGCGGCCCTGACCTACCGGTTTCTTTGGGTTTCCTGAAAATCATTTAATGTTCAGGGATGAGACACTTCTCAGTAAGGTAAAATAAACTAAATACAGTTGTGTGGTAACATGAATATTTATTACAGTTATACATACACAGAACATTTCATATATCTAAAAACATACATCATAACATGGTGGAATAATCATATACTTTCATATTTTCTAATAATTTATACTGATCATGAAATGTCTGTTATAGCTAATAATACTGAAAACACACTCAAGATGAATAGTTAGCTGATGTCATGTATTACCCCCCATGATGGGTTGTGCAGACCGAAGGCGGGACCCGACAATGGATGGCCGATCACTGTCGAGTCAAAAATGTCTGTAAGTACGATGGGCCCGCCACACCCTAATCCGGACTGCCAGGTGGAAGTCCACACTCTACTGAAAGTCACATCGACTATCCATCTCCCACCCCCTTGTGGGGTGGTTAGCACCAATCTAATCATAGATATCTGATCTATAAGTTACGGTACCGTGCTCCTGAACTGAACTAAACTAACATCCGGATTCTGATAACATATAATACATGATATTCTAGCATTTTTCATCATTTTATAAATATGGCCTCGCATCGAAAATCATTTCATAAATACGGCCTCGCGCCGAAATCATTTCATATGTATCATTCTGAAAATAAATAAATTATCATGTATTTTCAACATCATTTTGTACTATAACATTTCATATTCCTGAAAACGTGCTTCATTCGTAACAAAGTCATATCGTAATACATTTCACGTAAAGTAATATTCATGCCACACATTTGCTGTATAAAGCCATACATTGTATTCTAAAAATCATAATTTCTGGCATCTCATACATATATATACATTTCAACATAATAGCAGTATTTTCCCAAACGTGCATTTCCTTTGTAATACACAAATATAATACATGCTTTCCTAAAAATAAGTTTACTCATGCATAATATTAATTTGGATGGAAAATAACTATTTTAGTTTATTCCCTTACCTAGCTATTGAAAAAAACCCCTATAAATTCTGGACTCACACCCGTAGGATTTCCTGATCAATACCCTGAAAATGAAAACTCGTAGAACTAAACTTCAGTATATTCACGTGAATATCATTTCCAATAACTATAGTAAGATCAAATTCGGCATAAAAAGTCTTACCTCAACTCAGGGATGAATTTCAACGGAGTTCCACCGACGATCCGCTCCGGTAGATATGCAGAGAACTTCTCCAGGAGCGTTGTGGTCTTTTCAGATCGTCGATCCAATGAGCGACGGAGCCAGAATCGCAGAGAGAGGAGAGAGAAACCGAAAGGGAAGAGAGAGAGTGAGAGATTTCTTAAGTTTAACGTTTAAATCCGGGTTTTTGATATTTATAGGACTGGATTTGTCGACGAGACATGTCACCTCGTCGACAACTCCTGTAGAAAGTTTGCCGACGAACTTGCACCTTCGTCGACGAATTTCAGACTTCCCCAAAACCCTCTCTCGATATCTTCTCGTCGACGAATCTTGTCTTCGTCGACGAATCCCCTGTGTTCGTCGACAAGGCCCTAATAATTTTCCTTCCTCTTTATTTAAATTACATTATTATTCGGATCGTCACATTCTCCCCTCCTTATAAAATTTCGCCCTCGAAATTTACTATTCATATAATTCATCATCCCTTAAGGCAGAATGGTCTACTTATTTTATTACTTACCCTCACTTATGGCGGACGAATACCATTGTTACATTCTAAGTCCTGGGAGATTACATAGACCAAAAGAAAATTTCCCCCAAAACTAAAATACCACTTACTACTAGAATATTACATGTACCTGCAAAAGGAATGCTACCTATTTACTTACATCTTTTAATTATATCTGAACTTCTTGGAATAGTTGTGGGTATTTTTGTTTGATCTGTTCTTCAAGCTCCCAAGAAGCCTCTTCTATTACGTGATTCCTCCATAAAACCTTTACTAGAGGAATCTTTTTATTATGCAGTTCCTGTTCCTTTCTGTCCAGAATCTGCATTGGTACCTCCTCATACACTAGCGAATCACTAAGCTCCAACTCACCATAGCTGATAATATGAGAAGGATCTGGGACGTATTTCCTCAACATAGATACATGTAATACCTCGTGCATCCTGGATAGTGTAGCTGGCAAAGCTAGCTTGTAGGCCACCGGCCCTACTTTCGCTAAAATCTCAAACGGACCGATAAACCTAGGGCTAAGTTTACCCTTCCTACCAAACCTCATAACCCCTTTTAACGGAGCTATCTTAAAAAATACGGGATCATCCACATTGAACTCCAAATTCCTACGGCGATTGTTGGCATAACTCTTCTGTCGACTCTGAGTTGTATTGATTCTATCCCTGATGAGTCGAACTTTATCATACGCCTGTTGTACTAACTCTGACCCCACAACTCGCAGCTCACCCATCTTGTACCAAAACAAAGGAGATCAACATCTCCTACCGTATAATGCCTCAAACGGTGCCATGCCAATACTGGACTGGTAATTGTTATTATATGTGAACTCTACCAGCGGCATGAACTGAGTCCAACTACCCCAAAAATCTAAACACATGCTCGGAGCATATCTTCTAGTATCTGTATCGTCCTCTCAGTTTGTCCATCTGATTGAGGATGGAATGTCGTGCTAAAAAATAGCTAAGACCCTAAAGCATCTTGCAGGCTTCTCCATAACCGTGACGTAATACGCAGGTCTTGATCTGACACTATGGATATTGGCACTCCGTGAGAACGAACTATCTCCTGAACGTAAATCTCTGCCAATCGGCTGAGGGAATAGCTGATCTTGATAGGGAGGAAATGAGCGGACTTAGTCAACCAGTCTACTATCACCCAAATCGCATTCTAACCATGGGATGTCGACGGCAGCCCTGAAACGAAGTCCATGTATATATGATCCCACTTCCACTTTGGGATAAATAGCGACTGCAACTGACTTGCTGGCCTCTGGTGCTCAGCTTTTACCTACTGGTACATCAAACACTGGGCTATATACTCAGCAATTTCCTTCTTCATGCCACTCCACCAGTAGAACTCTCGTAGATCCCTGTACATTTTTGTACTGCTGGGATGAACCATATACAATGATCTATGAGCCTCTTCCTGAATAGTCTTCCTAATGTCAGTATCGGCAGGAGCACATAATATAGTACGACACCGTAGAGCTCCATCGTCTGTAATGTTAAATTCCTCCCCCTGACCACTTTGCACTCTGTCCATCACCTCTACTAATTCTGGGTCTTCTTTCTGAGCGACTTTAATTCTTTCCTGCAGAGTAGACTATACCACTAGACTGGCGATATATACCTGTGGGTCACTCTCAACCAACTCGATGCTGAGTCTCTCCAGATCCATCATGATCGGATGCTGGATCTCCATAGCCCTCAACGTTGATTCCCCAGATTTCCTGCTCAGTGCATCAGCTACCACATTTGCTTTCCCTAGGTGGTAACTGATAGTACAATCAAAATATTTAATTAACTCTAACCACCTTCTCTGTCTCACATTCGATTCCTTCTGGGTGAAGAAATATTTTAAACTCTTGTGATCGGAGAAAATCTCACACTACTCGCCGTATACGTAATGCCTCCAAATTTTCAATGCGTGTACCACTGCAGCCAATTTTAGATCATGGATAGGGTAGTTCTTTTCGTATTCTTTCAATTGTCTGGACGCATATGCCACCACCCTGCCATGCTGTATCAATACACAGCCAAGTCCCTTCAAGGATGCATCACTGAAAATAGTATAACCCTCACCCACAGATGGGATGATCAGTACTGGGGCTGTGACTAGCCTCTGCTTCAGTTCTTGAAAACTCTATTCACAACTGTCGTCCCATTCAAATCTGGCATTCTTCCTAGTCAGTTGTGTCAGAGGCCCTGATAAAGCTGAGAACCGCTTGACAAAACGATGGCAATATCCGGCTAACCCCAAGAAACTCCTGATCTCCTGTACGTTCCTCGGTCTAGCCCAACTTACTACCACCTCAATCTTGTTAGGATCCACAGAAATTTCATCTTCTAAGATTACATGCCCCAAAAACACAACTTTTTTGAATTAGAAGTCATATTTACTGAATTTTGCATACAATTTTTTCTCTCTGAGCATCTGCAAAACCTGCCTCAAATGTATCTCGTGCTTCTCATAGCTCATCGTATAGAATAGTACATCATCAATAAAAATAGCAACAAATTGGTCTAAAAATGGATGGAAGATCTGATTCATCAAGTCCATAAATATCGCAGGAGCATTCGTCGGACCAAATGGCATAACAAGAAACTCGTAATGCCCATACCTGGTCTTAAAAGCCATCTTCGATACATCCTCTACTCTCACCTTTACTTGATGGTAGTCTGATCTGAGGTCGATTTTAAATTTTACCCGTGTACCCTAGAGCTGATCGAATAAATCATCGATATGTGGTAGAGGATACTTGTTCTTGATGGTCACTTTATTAATCTCCCTGTAATCTATGCACATCCTCATAGACCCGTTCTTCTTCTTCATAAACAGTACTAGAGCTCCTCACAGAGATACACTAGGTCGTATGAAGCCCTTATCAAGCAAATCTTGTAACTGATATTTCAGTTCTGCCAACTCTGCTGGCGCCATTCGGTACAGTGCTTTAGAGATCGGCGTTGTACCTAAAAGTAGATCAATAGGGAAATCTACCTCACGATCAGGCGGTAGACCTGGTAATTCATCTGGGAACACATCCGTAAATTCTTTTACCACAGGCGTATTGATAAGATTCAATTCATTTTCTGACATTTCCTTGACAAAAGCCACGAATCCCTGACAGCCATTCTGGAGCAGCCTCCTCGCCTGAACAGCTGAGACCATCTGAGGTAAAGATTGCACTCGTGACCCTATAAATCTGAATTCTGGTTCCCTTGGAGGTATGAATATCACTTCTCTTGCACGAAAGTCTAGAATAGCAAAATTAGCTGCTAGCCAATCCATGCTAAAGATGATATCAAACCCGTGCATATCCAGCACCACCAACTCAGCAGATAGAATCTTCCCCTGAACATCAACTGGATAACCACGGAGTACCCTACTACATCTTATCACTGCCCGGTCGGTGTAGCCACTAATAACCCAACATCTAGTGATTGTGTTTCAACCCCACACAATTTAACACATCCCAAGGACACAAACGAGTGTGTGACACTAGAATCAAAAAGTGCAATAACTTTAAATGAAAACATATTAACCATACCTATCACCACGTCGCCAGCCGCCTTAGCATCGCCCAGTGTCAAAGAGAAAACCCTGGTTGGGGCCATATTCCTCTGTTGGCCTCCACGTGGCGTCTAGTAGCCTCCTTGAGCAGGTTTAGGAGCAGGAGCAGCACCAATTTGTGTCGGACACTCCCTCATCATATGTCCTGGCTCCCCACACCTGTAGCAGACACCTCGCCTGGCACGACACTCCCCTAGGTGTCTCTTCTCGCAAGATGGGCAAGCTGGAGATGGCTGCACACCTTGAAAACTGAAATTCCCGATCTTCTGTCTCCGGTCTTTATAATAGCCACCTCTCTTCCATGAAGCACGACTGACTCCTTGCTGGGAACTGGAAGGTGCGGATCTCTTCTTCTGTCTCTGCTCCTCGGCCTCCAACCGGTCCCAATATCTGCTATAGTGGCTCTATCCACCAGCTCAGCAAAATCTTGCAACTTTAGAATTGACACTTGCTTATAAATTTATCTCCTTAGGCCTCTTTTAAACAGTCGTACCTTCTTTGCTTCATCTGGTATAATGTACAGGGTGAAGCGAGATAATTCGATAAACATCGCGGCATACTGTTGTACGGTCTGCTATCCCTGCTTTAGATTCAGGAACTCCTCAATTTTAACTTCCCTGGACGAGGCTGGAAAATACCTGTCAAAGAACGTCTCCATAAACCACTCCCATGTCATCTCCATAGATACTGTCCTCTACTGCTCTAATAATTTTACCGCCGACCACCATCTCTCAGCCTCCCCAGTCAGTCTGTAAGTGGCAAACAGCACCCTCTGCTTCTCTGAACACTGTAACACTGCAAATATTTTCGGTATCTCCTGCACCCAGTTTTTAGCGATTGCAGGATCTGTTCCTTCTAAGAAAGCTGGAGGATTCATCTTTATAAATTTCTCGATCGAGCTACCATGGCCTGCCAACGGACCAACCTATTCCCTCGAACTCCTAGCAATTTCGGTCATAACCTGCTTTGCCACGCTACGTAAGATTGCATCTGAATCACTGCCTGCAGTGCCTGAGGGTCCAACACCCTCATTCCCACTAGCGTGGGCACTACTGCTATCAGGGTCCATCCTGAAAAGCAAATAACTTAACTCAGAACCCCCATCTTTATACATATCATCCAACTCATATAATATTTTCTCCTAATTAATTAATCTCTCCTGATCTTAATTCAAGGTTCAATCCTACAACCTAGATACCCAACATGATGATAGTTTACCATGAATTTCCTGAAATCGTCACCCTAGGAAAATCACACAAACCACCGCGGAAGTCATGCATCTAGACTACAAAACCAGACCTCAAATCCCCTTATCCTATACTCTGGTATTATTACTGCTGCACGCTAGAGTCTACAGAACCTAGTATCTTAGGCTCTGATACCAAACTGTAACGACCTCAAAAATCTTAATATAAAATATAATATAATAAATAGAAAAGTCAACTCGAACCTGTGGGTAACGGGGACGCCTATCATTCACAGCGAAAACCTACGCAGCAGTAAATATAAATTACATTCTCAAAACCGTGACATAAATAATACCAGAGTTCACTACATCACCAAAATACTGTATTTATATACAACCTCCAAAACATCAAAATAACCCTAGGATCATACAACAAAAATCCCCTGATCCTAGATTAATGCTTACCCTTCTAGTAGGGAAGCTCAACTCACTCAGCAGCAGCCCTGACCCGCCAGTCTCTTTGGGTTTCTTGAAAATAATTTAATGTTCAGGGGTGAGACACTTCTCAATAAGGGAAAATAAACTAAATACAACTGTGTGGCAACATGATATTTATTGCAGTTATACATACTCAGTACATTTCATATATCTAAAAACATGCATCATAACATGGTGGAATAATCATATACTTTCATATTTTTTAATAATTTATACTGATCATGAAATGTCTGTTATAGCTAATAATACTGAAAACAAACCCAGGATGAATAGTTAGCTGATGTCATGTATTACCACCTATGACGGGTTGTGCAGCTCGAAGGCAGAACCTGACAATGGCTGGCCGACCATTGTCGAGTAAAAAATGTCTGTAAGTACGATGGACTCGCCACACCCTGGTCTGGACTGTTAGGTGGACGTCCACACTCTATTGAATGCCACATCGACTATCCATCTCCCACCCCCTCGTGGGGTGATTAGCACCAATTTGATCATAGATATCTGATCTATAAGCTACGATACCATGCTCCTGAACTGAACTAAACTAACATTTGGGTTTTGATAATATATAATACATGATATTATAGCATTTTTCATCATTTCATAATTACGTCCTCACGCCGAAAATCATTTCATAAATAAGCCCTCGCGCCGAAATCATTTCATATATATCATTCTGAAAATAAATCAATCATCATATATTTTCAACATCATTTTGTACTGTAACATTTCATATTCCTGAAAACGTGCTTCATTCTTAACAAAGTCATATCGTAATACATTTCACGTAAAGTAATATTCATTCCACACATTTGTTGTATAAAGTCATACATTGTATTCTAAAAATCATAATTTCTGGCATCTTATACATATATATACATTTCAATATAATAGCAGTATTTTCCCAAACGTGCATTTCCTTTGTAATATACAGATATAATACATGCTTTCCTGAAAATAAGTTTACTTATACATAATATTAATTTGCATAGAAAATAACTGCTTTAGTTTATTCCCTTACCTGGCTACTGAAAAAAACTCCTATAAATTCTAGACTCACACCCGTAGGATTTCCTGATCAATACCCTAAAAATGAAAACTCGTAAAACTAAACTTCAGTATTTTCACGTGAATATCATTTCCTATAACTATAGTAAGACCAAATTCGGCATAAAAAGTCTTACCTCAACTCAGGGATGAATTTCAACGGAGTTCCATCGACATTCCGCTCTGGCAGATATGCAGAGAACTTCTCCAAGAGTGTCGTGGTGGCTTCAGATTGTCGATCCGGAGAGCGGCGAAGCCAGAATCGAAGAGAGAGGAGAGAGAAACCGAAGGGGAAGAGAGAGAGAGCGAGAGATTTCTTAAGTTTGACGTTTAAATCTGGGTTTTATATATTTATAGGACTGGATTCATCGATGAGACACGTCACCTTGTCGATGAGTCCTATAGAAAGTTCGTCGACGAACCTGCACCTTCGTCGACGAATTTCAGCCTTCCCTAAAATCCTCTCTCGATATCTTCTCATCGACGAATCTTGTCTTCGTCGACGAGGTCCTCTTATACCCTCGTTGACGAATCCCCTGTGTTCGTCGATGAGGACCTGATAATTTCCCTTCCTTTTTATTTAAATTACATTATTATTTGGGTCGTCACACACCTACCCTTGCTCGGGGTTCGGGGCGAAGCCTCAGGAATTTTTTTTTCTTTTTTTTTCACTGTTCGTATAGTTTGATTTTGGTTTTTTGGCGGATTCTGGATGTTGGACAATCTCAATGTGGTTTGCTTCTGGTTTAAGTTTGACTCGTGATTTTTTGGATTCTTGCTTAGCTCGGCATTGGCAGGTTTGGTTTTGCTCTTGCCATTCTTAGATTAATTTGTTTCTTATATCTTGGGTATATTTGTTGTTGTTCGTTATGACTAGTGAACGGGATGATTCTCTACATTCTATTAGTGTGCAGTTGGATGAAAAAAATTATTCTTATTGGAGTTGTGTGATAAGAAATTTCTTAAAGGGTGAGAAGATGTGGAGTTATGTCTTGGGTTTGGCTCGTAAACTAGTGGAGGGGGTTGATAAATATGAGGACTTATTGGATGCGTGGGATACTTATAACTCTAAAGTTATTACTTGGATCAACAATTCTGTTGATAGTCGCATTGGGATTCAATTAGTGAAATATGAAACTGCTAAGGAGGTTTGGAACCATTTGGCAAGATTGTATGTTCGATCTAACTTTGCTGTTCACTATCAATTGGAGATGGATATTCAAGCACTTGAACAAAAGGATAGGAGTGTTTAGGATTTTATTTGGCTATGACTGATTTTTAGGATCAATTTGCTTTCACAGAACTTGTGGAGTTACAAAATTTTGCTCTATATATTGCCCGTAGGGAAGAGCAACGATTGGTCCAATTTATGATGGCTCTCCGTGATGATTTCAAGGGCATTCATGGATCGATTTTACATCACATTCCATTACTTTCAGTTGATTCAGTGGTCAGTGAGTTGTTGGCAGAGGAGACTCGCCTCGAATCTCAGATTGGAAAGGGAACATATCCCCCATCTACATCTGTTTTGAATGTTCCTCCTAAACCACCTTCCTTCAGTCAGAATCGATCTTCGCCTCTCTGTAACAATGAGTGCAACTTCTGTAAGGAGAAGGGACGTTGGAAGGCTCAGTGTCCCAAATTATTGAATAAGACTCAAACTTCACAGCTGTGGCGAAATGAAGGAAAGCCATCTCTGCATTCAAGGGTTCTAATGCCCCAGCAGTGGCAACTAGGAGGGCACCATTCTAATATAGAAGCTGTTGCCCCTTCATCGAATAACTCAGGGAATGATTCCTTATTTGATCCTCGCATGGGTACCCTTACAGAATAGTTCTAGCAGTTTCTTGCTTCACAACCATATGCCATGTCCACTCCATCTGTAGTAAGTTTTCCATTGTCTACTCCCTCAAGTATATCATCTTCTTTGTGGGTTTTATATTTTGGTGCATCTCATCATATGTCCTCTAGCCTCTCTTCATTTGCATCTATAAATCCATCATTTTCTTCAAATTCTGTGCTAATTGCTGATGACACTCTTATGGCTTTAAAGGGTGTTGGTTCCATTTGTACTCATAATTTCTCACTTTCATATGTTTATTACATTCCTAAACTAACCATGAGTTTTGTCTCTATTGGTCAATTATGTGATGCTAGTTATTGTGTTCATTTTTCCTCTACTTCTTGTCATGTTGATGGGGATTAGCAGCCCTTACCCCTTTCTTTCGCCAACATGGTGACACGTGGACGACCACCAAATGTCCACATTGGTTTGTAATTCTTGCAGGTACACATGGAGTATCTTGAAGATTTTTAGCATGAGAAGACCCAAGTTGATATGTCGTTGCAAGTCCAAGTTCAAGACCCATGTGGGCCCCACGTGATCTTGTGGCCCCCACACGACTCCATTGGGCCCTGCATAGATAGGGCCTCCCTTTTGACTTATGTCTGTATTTAATTTGTTATCTTGCAAGATAGCTTGCTTGCATGTACAGGTTTAGTAAGTTGTGTGAGTTAATGTGTTTGTAAGTTGTGAGCATTAAGTGTGTTGTCTCCCATGTAACGTCCCGGCTCTCTAGGTGGCCTTGGAGTGTTTCTAAACATACATAACATACATACCTTTCGATACCTTACATATACAACCCGCCCAAACAAGGGAAAAACGGGTGTTTCATACTAATCTATATAAACATACATAGTGGAAATACAACATCATCAAATACTTACTAGAGTTTCTAACTGCTTCTCATATACATCCATACATAATTAAAACATAATCTGTTACTACAATCCCCAAAAGACAGACACAGACTAGCATCTCACCAGCTTTGACAAGGACTGTTGCTATCTAACTCAGCCCAGAAGAACGCTAGGCTCGATCCCTCAGAGGACCTGAAACACATTTGTATACTAGGGTGAGACACCTCTCAGTAAGACGAATTACATTATCATTAGTGTGTGGTTAACATGAGATTTTGTGTTTACATAATACTACTAACATTAATCATTTAACTGACATTTAAAATTGTACTCAAATGTATATCTGAAAATACATGCTTTGATAATAACATACTACTGGCTCAACATATGTAGCCCTTTTTATAGTAAATGTGCCCATATATGCTTAGAAGATATGGCTTGGTCTGTAGTAGCGTCATCACGCCATCACATACACGTGCGACATGCTTCCCCCCCATGACGGGTTGTGTAGCCCAAAGGTTGTACTTAGCAAATAGTCGGCCGACTAATGATAAGTCCAACATAAAGTAGTACGATGGTTCCTACTCCATCTGAAGGCCACCTGAAGGCTAAGTCATCAGGGATTACTACTTCTAATGGAGCCCTAGAAAACCTTTGGACAGTACTTTACCCAAGTCACCAATCGCCTTTCCCATCCACACCCTCGTGGTGTGGATTGCACCTCTATATACATTTTGCTACGGTACCGAGCTTTAACATGAGAACATAATAATAGGGCTCTACTATCATATATGAAAATTTACATCGTATAAAAATGTACATATCTCTGCTACATATTTGCTGGATAATGACTCGGTAAAAATCGGCATATCATATCTCATATCTCATATCTCGTATCGTGACATATATCCATTACATTTCAGTATTTCACAAAACCTGCTTATTTTAATGCAAATTAAAAACTTTACTCATGCCACACAATATTTTTCATCAGTTAATTCATAAATAAATCATCTGCTTGATAAAGTAATTTCTGTTACTAAAACAGGGGTATGAATATCTCCAGGTTGTTACTTTATTAAATATAAATATATAGCTAAATACGAGAAGAATAGAGAAAATCAACCCTACCGTCTTTGGTAAATTTTAAAATAAGCTTATGGTTTGAAATAACGATTTCCAACCAGTGAAAACATTCATAAAAACCAATACTACACTTTAAAAATATCATACTTAAATTTAAACATTTGGTTCCGAAAATAAAGTCGGTTAACCAAACCCAGAAACCTTAGAAAAGCCGTAACTAAATATATAAAAATCATTTTAACATTCCATTCGGTTAAGACTTTTAAATATAGCTAACATAATATAATCTCCTTACCTAATTCTTAGAAACGACCCGAAACGCTCAAAAATTGAACTCGAACTTTTTCCCGAGTTCTAGAATCTACTCCACTAGACTCATAGAGATTTGTCCCCTGATCCTCGTGGTATCTTCCGATCATCAAAATGGGCGACAAACAGTGAACGATCAAAGAGAGAGAGTGTGTGAGCATGGGTTCTAGAGAGAGAGAGAGAGAGAGAGAGAGAGAGAGAGATTTTTAGATTTCTTAATGACGAAGCAAACAAAAATCCTATTTATAGTCCCTTTGTCGCGACGTCCCGAAGCGGAACGAGGCAATTGAAAAAGGAATTTAAATTTTTGAAAAAAATGGTGTAATGGAGTTGCTACTAACCTTTTAGTGTGGTTAGAACACATGATTACTACCCAATTAAGGGTATAATCAGTCTACGCTACCAGATTCGGGCTCGGGAGTATGGTTATGCGAGGGGAAGGTATTAGCACCTCCTACACGCCCATTCTTACAAACGATACTAGATTAATAAGAAATTATCCCTTAAACCAAACTTAATAAGCCTTTAAGATTACTCCTTTTTATGAATTATGAAATGTACAAAAACGAACAAAAATGCAAATAAATGAATCACACAAATATACAACATGTATATACTCCCTCAGAACCGGAGTATACGAAGCTTGAACAACTTAATTTGTGATCGACCATCTTCATAAGAAAGAGAGACATTGTAATGGAAGAAGTGACCTTCAAGGTTATTCACATTAACTTTAAAGTGATTAGTAAGCAGAGGTAATTTTTACCATTTAGATTCCTCCCTATATGAATTTACAAAATGAAAACAAAGGAATAAATAGTATAGTATACATATTCCCTCATAACTAAAGCACGTGAAGCTTTAAAAGCTCATGCCCCTTTGTTGCAATCATAGGGTTCGGAAAATCGAGAAAATAGTTTACAAAAATACACTTCTAGGGTTTTGAAATCTTTATAGAATTTTCTAAGTAAAAAGTAATATTGCAGGAGGTTTTTGGAATTTGTTCGGGATGTAAACAATTTTCTGGGCCTAAGAAAATATTTTTGTGATTTTTTCTAAGTGTGAAAACTTTTTTTGTGATTTTTTTGATTCTCTCAATATTTTTCTCGAACTTCAAAATAGCACAAATAACATTAAGACAAAAAACCATGGAAGTCAAAGTTTGAAAATATTTTTGGGATTTTCTAAAACTTTTGTGATTTTTTTGACATTTTTTTGTGGATTTTTGTGAACTTTTCAAGCATTGAAATGATACTAAATAAATAAAATGAAGAAAACCGGCGCCAACCGGTTCCCTGGGGGGGGGGGGGGGTGAACCTAACATTGAGCTTGAATTCCCGCATTTATAATTTCATACCTATTCTATCACATTTTAGAATGTGACTCAAAAAGGAGAGACCTACTAGTTTTACCTTTCATCTTCCTCTCCCTCGGTCTTCTTTTCCTATTGGTTAGTCTTCAAGGGGTCTATCTATAGCGTCCTTTCGGGGATGATTCCTGAACTATGAGTTGCGGCACTGCAGAGCACTTTCTTCAGGTGAGATGACCCAGCCGTAGTAGGAAACAGGATTGGTCGACCACTGGATTTCCCGATAGAATGAAACGTAGCCTTACCACTTACTCACAAAGAGAGAAACAAACTTAACAATGAAAGACTTCAATATCTACCCAAACACTTAGAATGAGAAGACTATTTATAGACTTAACTTGGGGCAAGCATGGGAAACAAGACATAGGGGAGTAATTATGGGGGGAACAAAGCATGGGGTGAAAAATGATGAGGGAAACAAAATGTGGGGTGAATAATAATGAGGGGGACAATGCATGAGGTGAATGATAATGAGGGGGACAATGCATGAGGTGAATGATAATGAGGGGGACAATGCATGGGGTGAATAATAATGAAGGGAATATAGCATAAGATGAATGATAATGAGGGGGACAATGCATAAGGTGAATAATAATGAGGTGGAATATAACATGGGATGAATGATAATGAAGGGAACAATGCATGTGGTGAATAATAATGAGGGGGACAATGGATGTGGTGAATAATAATTAGGGGGTCCATGAAGCCGTGTAGAGCCCAATGGAGATGTGTGGGGCCCATAAGCCATGTGGGGCTCAATGGAGATATATGGGTTCCACAAGCTACATGGGGCCTACAAATTGCGTGAGGGTTGTAGGAGTCAGAGTTAGCGTCAGTGAGGGTAACGTGTACCGGATGTAGGAATCCGAGTTAGAGTACCTAATGGGGTAATGTGCACCAGATGTAGGAATCCGAGCCAGCGTACAAGGAGATGTGGGGCCCACAAATCATGTGGGATCCAATGGAGATATGTGGGGCCCACAAGCTATGTGGGGCCCACAAGCTATGTGGGGTGCAGTGACTCAAAAAATAATAGTATTTAAATAATAAGAAGGAGGAAAATGGGAACAGGAACAAAAGGAGGTTGTAGACGAATACATGGGTTCGTCGACGAGTGCATAAGGAATTTCGTCGACGGAATTCAGAGCAGCCCATTCTTCGCTCGGTAGTTTCTTATCGACGAAATCTTGCCTTTATTGATGAGGTCCTGAAGAACTTCATCGACGAAACCCTGTATTCTTCGACGAAGATCTTCAAGACCTCATCGACGAAGGTAAGATTTCGTCAACGAGAAACTACTGAGCGAAGAATGGGCTGCTCTGAATTTCGTCGACGAATATAGGGTTTTGTCGACGAATTTAATGAAGGACTCGTCGACGAGGTGACATGTCTCGTCGATGAATTGGGCCCTATAAGTAGTGAAAAATCGGATTTTTATCCATTTTCAACGCCACTCTCTCTCTACGTCCCTCTCTCAATTTTCTCTTCGTTTTCGGGCCTATTCCTCGCCGGATCGAAGATCTGAAGCCACTTGGACGTTCCTAGCGGGGTTCTCTTCAAATTTGTTAGGACGGATCGTCGATGGGATCGAGTTGGAATTCATTCCAAATTCAGGGTAAGGCATTTTAGTCCATTTTTGGCCTTATGACAGTTATAGAAAATGATGTAGGCAAAGAAATACTGATATTTAGTTTTGGCATATGTTGTTTTCAGGGTGTTATGTAGCAGGCCCTACGGGTGTTAGGCCGGTATACCATAGGGGCTTTCCAGTAGTTAGGTAAGGAAAATATGCTATGCTAGGCAATTTCACTATGTTCAGTATAAACTATACGTATTTAACAGATGATTATTCACGAAAGAAGTTATACAATTTATCATTTACATGTAATATGTTTAAAAGTCTCTGTGTGGCTTGAGAATATGAAAATAGTACGGAGATATGTTTTATAATTTTCAGTATCATGATTTTACAAACTTTAGTACCATGATTATACGAATCTCAGTACTATGATTATACGAATTACAGTACTATGATTATGCAATTATCAGTGTTATGATTATACAGTTCTCAGTACCATTACGTATGTATTACAGTTTATTCAGTATCATGGTTATTACGGTTATTTCAAAATCATGATAAATCAGATAGTGGTATATAGAGATATATTATATAGTATCAGACCCTGTTGGACTATGCAGTTACAGAGCATGATACCGTTGCTGCAGATATTATGTTATGTTATGAGTGCAACCACCTATTTAGATAATACATGGTAGTAGGTTGATCACCTAGGCCCTTGACGTGGATAGGCTCCCCATCAGATATGGGTTGAGGTGGGCAGATTAGACCGATGGAGTATAGTGATTTACCCTGGTCGGCCAGTCAGTGTAGATCCCGCCTACAGGCCGCACAACCCTATCATGAGGGGTTAAATCATGACACACAGTTATCCACAGGGAAAATTTTCAGTTATTATTACGTATGTACAGATTTACAGAAACAAGGAACATACTTATGTACACTAGAAGTGTTTTGAATAAAAATCCTTAATACTGATATGTTAAGCAACATGGACAGGGTGGTGGATTTTATCACTTGTACTGTATTTACATATTCAGTTATACATGATTATATGAAACCAGATTTTCATAATATTGTAACTCATTTGCCACACACTAGTAATAGCATATTTCGTCTTACTGAGCATTGGCTCATTCCAGTGTTGAATCATTTTTCAGGTGATCCAGGTAGGCGAGCAGACCAGGCTCGCAGATAGAGGGGCTTCAGTAGTGCCTTGTCAGTGAAGTGAGTATTGTGGAGGATTTTTGTATATCCCAGTATAGTTGAGGGTATTTTGGGAAACTAATATATATGTATATTTTGGGGAAACATGTTAGTACTCTGGTATTGGTATTGTATATATATTTTCATATGGTTATGTCTATGTGATTTCTACTTCTCGCTGCTTAGGCCAATGATTGGGTTTACTCCCAGAATGGTATCAGAGCATGTTATATGTCATAGTATAAAAAAAAAAAAAATATGGAAATTAAGCAGGTCGTTACATGGGGCCTACAAGCTGCGTGAGAGTTATACGATTTCGAGCTAGCATACACCAGATGTAGGAATCCGAGTTAGCATTCTAGGTGGGGTAACGTGCACCTGATGTTGGAATTCGAGCTAGCGTACCAAATGGGGCAATGTGCACCGGATGTAGGAATTTGAGCTAGCGTACCAAAGGGGGGTAATGTGCAACAGATGTAGGAATCTGAGCTAGCATACCAAAGGGGGTAACGTGCAACAGATGTAGGAATCCAAGCTAGTATACCAGGAGATATAGGGCCCACAAACCATGGGGGCCCCAATAGAGATATATGGGCCCCACAAACCATGTGGGGCCTACAAGCCGCATAAGAGTTATAGGAACCCGAGTTAGCGTGCACTGGATGTAGGAATCCGAGCTAGCGTTGCAGGTAGGGTAACGTGTACTGGATGTAGGAATCCGAGCTAGCGTACCAAGAGATGTGGGGCCCAATGAAGATATATGGGGTCCACAAGTAGTGTGGGGCCTACAAAATGTGCGGGGTCCACAAGCATCGTGAAAACTACAAAAAAATGTGTGGGGTCCACAAGTAGTGTGGGACCTACAAAGATGTGTGGGGTCCACAAACAGCGTGAGACCAACAAAGATGTGTGGGGTCCACAAACAGCGTGGGGGAGGGTTTGACACGAGGTCTCCTCGGAAGTGCAAGTGTGTTATTTCTGTGTCTTACCTTCCCCCAATGTTAGTTTATATATTCCATTGTAAGAACTAAACAGTAGCTAAGTCTGAATATTGAATATATTGAAGGATTTTCCTTTGTGAAGCATGTTATTGCTTTGTCCAATCCATGTGATTGAGTCGCGAGAGCCTACATGTTCTTTTCAAATATCAGGTGGTGAGAGACCACTAACTATCTAGCACTTATATCACCACTTCACTTGTTCAAAGTTTGTTCCAAGGATATTTTCTGTTGTGATTTGAGTTCGTGGTGAATCAAACCAAGTCATCCAATAATTTCCTCTGGTAAGATTGTTCTTTACTTAACCTTGAATTGGTTGTGAACCTTTATTTGAAGCTCATTATCCTAGTTTAGAAATAACCCTCGCATTCCTGTTTTATTTAAAATCTATGGGAGTTCAGGCGATTGACCCCCGTCAGTTCAGTTGACTGAATTGCTACTACCACTCCAGAATTCAATCTAAAAATTCATTAGGTGACTGAGGTCATTGGTTCAGTTGACTGACTCACTACTACCTTCCCAGAATTCTATTTCTAAATTCTTCAAGCGACTAACTTTGAAGTCGAGGCCACTGAAGTCATGCAAAACCTTAACTTTCAACATTTATACACTTATTTCTTTGTCAATTGTGGGAATATTGCTATGCTAACGTAGACTTATATTCTTGAATGATTGAAATAGCATCTTTAAAGCATATAACTTGGTTCCTTTGTGAAAGAACCGTTGAGATTGAATTTCGGAACAAATAATATATCCTTTCAAAATTCTTAAACATGTGAAGCACAAACTACTTTATATTGTTTACGTTTGGTTGATTCAATTCTAAATTTAAAGTGTTTCTGATGTATGTGTTGATTTGAGGGTTAATAGTAAGACTAGGTCACCCTCTTCCGTCCTACATGATCTTGGTATCAGAGCTTAGGTTTATTTAGGCTGAACCCTCAAATCCCATTCTCCTTTGGCTAAAATTGGCCTCCCCAAAATCCCCTTCCTTAGTCATGAGCCACCTTCCCTTGTGCGGTTATGTTTTGATGGCAACTCGAGCTGAGAATCGTTATCATGGTCGTAGGACTGATATAGACCGTGATACCCTTTTAGATGACCTTCAAGCCCAAGTTCAAGTCTTAACTCAAAACTTAACTTATGCCCTTGCCAGAAAGAGAGGTTGGAAGCTAATTTAGTTCTTGTCCCGCCCCCAAAAAAATTTAGGACAACCTCGTGAGGTTGATAATGAACTTGCTTCCCACCACTCTAGGGAAACAAATAGCCCTCCAAGAGAAAGGAAACCAAACCACCACTAGAACGACCTCCCATTCATCCCCCACCAAGACCAAATGCTCCCAGAAGATTCCACCGTCATGACCCCTATGTTCCACATTGGAATGAAGAGGATTATGATGAAGAGGAATTCCAACCAAGGAGACCACATCGTAGGGAAAATCATGATCCAAAAATGGATGTAATGAAGAGAGTCAAAATTGAAGCCCCTACATATGATGGTCAAATGGATCCAAAAAATTTTCAGGATTGGTTAGCTGAAATGGATTCATACTTTGATTGGTATAAGATGCATGACCCACACCGAGTGAGGTTTGCAAAAATGAGACTAACTGGTCTAGCTAAGCTTCATTGGGTAAATGTTGAAAAACAAGAAGCTCGCCTAGGTTGTAGACCCATAGAACATTGGGACTTGATGAAAGAAAGATTGACAGGGAAAAAAAATGTCTCAATTTCTTATAGGGAACGTCTCATGGATAAGCTCTATAGGCTTAGACAAGGTAGTATGAATGTGACCAAGTATATGAGCAAGTTTGATGAGCTTTCTATTATATGTGAGGTAGAAGAGAGAATTAGCCAATATATTTCTTGGTTTAGGATTGGCCTAAAACTTGAACTTAGGAAAGAGTTTTTTCCCTATTACATTGACTCCCCTGAGCACACCTTTAACCTAGCACATGACTATGAGCAAATGAGTAAAGCTCAAATGGAAGACAATTTAGAAACACCTCCAATGACACTTACCAGAGAAAAGCCGCATCTTATAAGAGGACTAGACCTACCAACACAGCTCAAGTCACTTCAAGAGGTAGCAATCCCACTGTCCAGCAACCTTCGAACAAAGGAAAGGCACCCATGTACTGGGCCCTCTAAAAAAATTTCTGGAAATGATGTGTACTACAAGTGTCATAAAAAAAGGTCACTTTGCTAAGCAATGCCCCACTAGCTAGGAACTTAGCAATTGAAAGAGACGATGAAGAAGAAGAGTTGGGAGAAGAACACACTTATATTACCGAAGAAGTAGTAAGTGAGGACGAATTGTCCATTGAAGAAGAAGAAAATGCTAGTGTAAATGTTATGTGATGCATCATGGTGACCCCTCGAGAACAAGAGGATTGGCGCCAAACTTTTATTTTTCATACTTATATCAAGTGTGGAAATAAGAGTTGCAATGTAGAGACTCGAATCCATAAAAATAAGAAAAGTATAAAAAGAGGATTTGCAGGCTTCGTCGATGAAGCCAATGTTCTTGTCGACGAATGCCCTTTAGTGCTTCGTTGCTGAAATTTAGAGTCTCATCGACAAAAATATCCTGACTGATAGAGAAAATATCAAGCTTAGGGTTCGTCAAAGAGGGAGGAGGTTCAGAGACGAACAACCTTCTATGGCTCGTCGAAGAGGGACCAATTCATCGACGAGTTTGACCAGGTAAAAAGGCCTATAAATATAATTTTTTTCATTGCTTAAGGGTTAAGAAACCCAAAATTCTCTCTCTTTCTCTAGAACCGACAAGTTCGCTCTCTCTCTCTCTCTCTCTCTCTCTCTCTCTCTCTCTATAGTTCTTCGCCGTTCGTCGCCTATTTCGATGATCGGAAGTTTTTGCAAGGATTAGGGAGCTAGGATCTACAGTTCTAGTGGATTAGATTTTTCGACTTGGTGATAAAAGTCGGGATTTGGTTTTTGAACATTTCGGTTTTTGTTTCGAAATCAGGTAAGGGGATTATGTTTAATGTAGTGTTTTATCATTTTTTGCCAGTGGAAATGTTTATGGTGTGAGTATGTTTATGTTTTCAGTTGTTCTTCTGAAAACCAACCGTTTAAAAAACTTGTTTCTAAACTTAGGATATCAATATGATATTTTGCATAAAAATGAATGGTGGAAAGTTCAGTTTGATTCCTACAAACCATTTATTGAGTGTTTTCTGTGGTTGCCTATGGGTTATGTTTTAAATATGGAAAATTGTGTGGCATGTGGATATAAGTTTTAGAGTAATGGAAATACCAAGATGGAAATGTTTGTGTAATACTGAACTGTTTGCGAAAATACTAGAATTGTTTCAAGAAATGCAGGAACTTATGAGAGGTTCTAGGTCGAGTTTGTATTAAATGACCGAGGCCAGGTTTTATAAATAACAGAGTTTATTTTGAGGCTAGAGTTTGTATTAAATGGCCAAGTTGTAGCAGAGGAGCCGAGGCCCGAGTTTGTAGTTATAAAAGGGACGAGGCCCAAGATTGCATTAAACGGCCAAGGTCAGAGTTTATTTTATGAAATGAGTTTTTAAAGTACAGTTTTATTTACTTAAATTGCACGATATGCTTTAGGAAACCCGTGAACCCAGTGTTGTGAGTGCGGTACCGTTGCTAGAGAGAAAGTTTCACCATTTGACCGCGTGCGACCACATTTACGAGCGTGTGGTCTTGGGTTGTCCTAATTGATTGCCCTAGGTAGAGGAAGTACCCTTCTAGGAAGTGGTGGGGTAGTTGGACCCGCAAGGGATTGCGAAAGCCTGTTGTCAGTGTATATAATAGGGAGTTGACTTGGCTTAGGTTGATCCTCTAGGTTTTTGTCCAACCTTCGGGCCGCACAACCCTGACCACGTGGGTTTATACATGGCGAGTAGTTCCAGGGTGTATCTTTTATTCATATATGTATATTTATGTAATGATGAAATGTTTTCCAGTATTGATTTATGTTATGAGAAACGTGAAATGAGAAATGAGTATACATACTATGTTCGGTAAAAAAAAAGAGTTATGATTCTAGTATACAATGAAAAGCATGTTGCCACACACTGTCACTAACTTAATCTTCCTTACTAAGAGGTGTCTCACCCCGTTTTACAACATATCTTTTTAAGGAATCCCAGAGATCGAGTTTAGAGGGATCCATGGGGTGGAGACTAGTGTAGTTATTTTGTGAGTGTCTTCAAGAACTCAGATGTGAGTAGTTATTGTAGTATGCCTTCGGGCTTGTATTTATGTTCGTGTGGACCGAGTTTGTTGACTTATTAGATTGAGATGTAATATGAGTATCGAAAGACCTGGATGTATGTTAATATTTAGACTCTAGTAATAGATTGTGGAGAATGTTTTAATTATTCCGTTGCATATTTTATATGTGGAGATGGTATCAGGTACACAGACGTCACTAAAGTAGCACCCCAGGCCCACGTATCGGGTCGGGGTGTTACATGCAAGATGACCATCAATGGTGGAAGTTGCATGAATGTGATCTCAAAATAAGCTTCAGAAAAATTAGGATTGAAAATTGAAGCCCATCCCACTCCATACAAAGTTGCTTGAGTAAATGCAACAACCATGCCCGTAAGTCACAGGTGCTTAGTCCCCATTAAGATTGCGGACTATGAAGTCAAAATCTGGTGTGACATCCTTCCTATGGATGTTGCCCACATTATATTAGGAAGACCTTGACTTTATGATCTTGATGTATCACATGATGGTAGAGCCAACACCAATACTCTTAGGTGCAATGGAAAGAAGATTGTCTTGAGTCCTCTAGAGCCCAAGAAGGACAAACAAGACAAGGAAAAGAAAAACTTGAAAAGAAGAGAGAAGGTTGAAACTTCTTTGCATGTTCTAAGCAAGAAGTAATTTGAGCAAGAGAGTAAGGAGACACATGTTGTCTATGTCATGGTAACCAAGGAAAATGACTCCTCTACTCTTGAAAATGAGACACCACATGAAGTGACACCTATACCTTCTGAATTTAATGATGCTATCTCTGAACCTCCAAATGAATTACCCCCGATGAGAGATATTCAACATGCTATAGATCTTATTCTAGGATCATCTTTACCCAATTTGCCTCATTATAGGTTGAATCCTAAAGAGCATCAAGAATTAAATAGACAAGTTGAAGAGTTGAGAAGTAAGGGATTTATTCAAGAAAGCATGAGCCCATGTGTTCCCGCCCTTCTTACTCCAAAGAAATATGGAACTTGGAGAATGTGCATTGATAGTAGAACTATTAATAAAATCACATTCAAATATAGGTTTCCCATACCCAGGTTGGATGATATGTTGGATCAAATGGTTGGTTCTAAGATCTTTTCCAAAATTGATCTTAAGAGTGGATACCACCAGATTAGAATTAGACCTGAAGATGAATGGAAAATTGCATTCAAGACTAAAGATGGCTTGTATGAATGGTTGATAATGTCGTTTGGTCTCACAAATGCACCAAACACCTTCATGAGAGTGATGACTCAAATTTTAAGACCTTTCATTGGGCATTTCCTTATTGTCTATTTTGACGACATTTTAATTTATAGCTAAACGAGGAAAGAGTACCTAGATCACTTAAGAAGAGTGTTTGAGGTACTAAGAGAGCAGATAATGTATGCAAATTTGAAAAAGTGCACCTTCATGACTCCTTAGATAATCTTTCTAGTATATGTTATATCTGATAGTGGAAATTCTGTTAATCCTGAGAAGGTCAAGGCTATTCAAAATTGGCTTACTCCCATAAATATTCATGAAGCACAAAGTGTCCATGGGTTAGCCACATTCTGCAGAAGATTCATTAGAAATTTCAGTACTATCATGACACCCATTACAAATTTTCTTAAGAAAGGAGAGTTTGTGTGGCCCAAAGATGCAATCAAAGCCTTCTTAGACATTAAGGACTGGATGACAAAAGCCCTTGTGCTACACCTCCCTCATTTTCAAAAACTGTTTGAAGTAGCTTGTGATGCTTCCGGTATTGGCATAGGAGGAGTGCTGAGTCAAGATGGCCATCTTGTTGCCTTCTTCAGCGAAAAGTTGAATGATGCTAAGCAAAGTTATTCTACCTATAATAAGGATTCTATGCTGTGGTCCAATCCTTAAGGCGTTGGAGACACTATCTATTCTCTCAGGAGTTTGTACTCTTTTTTGATCACCAAGCCCTTAGGTACCTAAGCACTTAAAAGAAACTAAATCATAGGCATGTAAAGTGGATTGAATATATTCAGTAGTATACTTTTGTACTCAAACACCAAGTTGGTGTTGAAAACAAAGCTGCTGATGCTTTAAGCCGAGTTGTGACCACTTTACAGACTTTGGAAGTGAGAATAATAGGCTTTGAGAGTATCAAGAAAGAATATTCTCAATGTTCAGATTTCTGTGACATCTTTTTTGATTTGTTACAAGGACTTCTTGGATCCCATCTAGACTTTGTGATCCATGGAGGATTCCTATTCAAAGGAACTAGATTGTGTATCCTCTCTGCATCTCTACGTGACCAATTAATATGAGAACTTCATGCAGGTGGTGCTACATGTCACTTTGGTAGGGATAAAACCATTGCTATGGTAGAGGATAGGTTCTTTTGACCTAGTCTGAAAAGGGATGTTGTTAGAGTTGTATCTCATTGTGGAACATGTCAATCTGCAAAGGGTAGAAAGCAGATTACTAGTCTATAGTCTCCTTTACCAGTACCCCATACCCCTTGGCAAGATATTAGCATGTATTTTGTTTTAGGACTCCTTAAGACTGCTAGGAAGCATGATTATGTGTTTGTTGTCATGGATATATTCTCCAAAATGTCTTCTTTTATTCCGTGTAACAAAATACATGATGCATCAAAAATTGCATCCATCTTTTTTAGAGAAATTGTAAGACTATGTGGTCTTCCCAAGACCATTGTTTCTGATCGGGATGTAAAATTTGTAAGTTAATTCTAGAAAACTTTGTGGGAAATGTTAAGTACTAAACTCTAGTTTTCTAGTGCTTACCATCCCCAAACTGATGGGCAAATCAAGGTAGTTAATAGGAGCTTAGGGGACCTATTAAGATGTCTTGTAGGTGAGAACATAGGTTCATGGGATTTGTGTCTTTTGATGTCTGAATTTGTGTTCAATAGCTCGGTAAATAGAACCACAGGCCTTAGCCCATTTCAGGTTGTCAGTGGTTATCAACCTAGGAAGCCTATAGATCTTGTCCCATTACCTCCGCAGGTTAGAGTGAGGGAACAAGTTGATGCTTTTGCTAAACACATACATGACCTACACTTTGAAATAAGAATGAGATCAATTTAAACAATGAGTATTATAAATCTAGTGTTGATATTCATCGCACGTTACAAGAATTTTTAGAGGGTGATATGGTTATGATCCGTATTCGTCTCGAACGGATTCCTGTAGGAAAGGTAAGAACGTTACATGCTAAAAAATGGGTCCTTTCAAAATTTTAAAGAAAATTAGTTCTAATACTTGCATGATTGTTATTCCCATTGAATTTGGCATTAGTAATGTGTTTCATGTTGAGGGCTTAACCCCATTTCTTGAAGCATCTACTTTTGTGGAGCTCTTCAGTTCAAACCTTGCAGGTGATCCCACTCCATTCCCCACTCTTCATGAACTTGAACAAAATAAATTTCCTTTGCCTCCATCTTTACCTATACCCAAGAACCGTGATGAAATTGAGGAAATACTAGATGATAAAACAACGTTCACATAAGCAGGATCATATCATAAATTCTTGGTCAAGTGGAGAGGTAAACCATTTTCTGAGCATAGCTAGATTTTGAATGAAGATCTACTTTGTATCAACCAGGAATTATACTCCCAGTACTTCACTTCTCATTCTTCGGAGAAGAATTATTTTGGGCCCTGGAGAGATGATGGGGATCAGCCGCCCTTACCCCTTTCTGTTGCTGACATATTGACACATGGACGACCACCAGATGTCCACATTGGTTTGTAATTCTTGCAAGTACACATGGAGTATCTTGAAGATTTTTAGCACAAGAAGACCCAAGTTGATATGCCGTTGCAAGTTCAAGTTCAAGACCCATATGAGCCCCACATAGCTCCATTGGGCCCCACACAGATAGGGCCTCCCTTTTGACTTATGTTTGTATTTAATTTGTAATCTTGCAAGACAGCTTGCTTGCATGTGTAGGTTTAGTAAGTTGTGTGAATTAATGTGTTTGTAAGTTGTGAGAATTAAGTGTGTTGTCTCCCATGCCTATATGGGAAGTGCAAGTGTGTTATTGTTCTATCTTCCCTGCCCCCCCCCCCCCATGTTAGTTTATATATTCCATTGTAAGAACTAAACATCAGCGAAGTTTGAATATAGAATATATTGAAGGATTTTCCTTTATGAAGCTTGTTATAGCTTTGTCCGATCCATGTGATTGAGTGGCGAGATGCCACACGTTCTTTTCAAAGATTAGGTGGTGAGAGACCACTAACTATCTAGAACTTCTATCACCATCTATTCCCTCATCCCTCGTCAATTTCATATACCTATAGTAGCTTACGTCTTCACTTGTTCAAAGTTTGTTCCAAGGATATTTTCTATTGTGATTTGAGTTTGTGGTGAATCATAAGTCATCCAACAATTTCCTCCGATAAGATTGTTATTTACTTAACCTTGAATTGGTTGTGAACCTTTATTTGAAACTCATTATCCTAGTTTAGAAATGACCCTTGTATTCCTATCTTTATTTAAAATCTGTGGGAGTTCAGGCGACTGACCCCATCAGTTTAGTCGACTGAATTGTTGTTGCCACTCCAGAATTCAGTTTAAAAAAATTCATCAGGTGACTGAGGTCATTGGCTCAGTCGACTGAATCACTACTGCCTTCCCAAAATTCTATTTCTAAATTCTTCAGGCGACTGTCTCTAAAGTCCCGATGACTGAAGTCACACAGAACCTTAACTTTCAACATTTATACACTTATTTCTCTGTCAATTATGGGAATATTGATATGCTAACGTAGACTTATATTCTTAAATGATTGAAATAGCATTGATCTTTCAAGAATATAACTTAGTTCCTTTGTGAAAGAACCATTGAGATTGAATTTCAGAACAAATAATATACCCTTTCGAAATTCTTAAACATGTGAAGCATAGCCTACTTTATATTGTTTAAGTTTGGTTGATTCAATTCTCAATTTAAAGTGTTTTTGATGTATGTGTTGATTTGAGGGTTAATAGTAGGACTAAGTCGCCTTCCCCATCCTACATCACATGTGCAGGATCCTTAATCCAGGAAGTTGATTGGGATATGCCATAAAGAGGATGGCATGTATGTTTTGGATAAGCTGTGTGTTCTTGATCATGTGACAGCATCGGGAGTAGACCTCTCCTCATTCCGCTTGGATTCCTCATCTTTTGTTTTTTATTTGTGGCATTCTAGACTTGGTCATGTGTTAGCCTCTCATTTACAATTTTTGGTATCTAGTGGTGTTTTGGGTGACTTATATGTACATGATATTTCTGATTGTAGTGATTGAAAATTGGCAAAGTTTTCTACATTACCTTTTAGTCACAACATATCTAAGTTTATTGCACCTTTTGATTTAATTCACTCTAATGTGTGGGGTCCTACCCCTGTTGACACAAAAGGGGGGTCTAAATACTATGTTTCTTTTATTGATGATTATACTCGGTATTTTTGGTTCTATTTAATGAAATGTCGATCTCATTTCATCCATATATATACTGCCTTCCTATCATTTGTTTGTACTCAACACTCTGCTGTAATTAAGTGTTTTTGTTCCGATTTGGGTGGGGAGTATACTTCTAAGGCACTTTCTGAGTTGCTCATCTTTGATGGTACTATTCATCAATCTTCTTGTACTGATGCTCCTTAACAAAATGGTGTTGTCGAAAGAAAGCATCGCCATATTGTTGAAACAACTTGCTCTCTTCTCTTATCTGCTAAGGTTCCTAGTGAATTCTAGGGGAAAGTTGTAACGACCTGCCTATTTTACCATAAAGTTTTTTAAACCTGATAAAACATAATCCACCTGAACCTATGGGTACCAGGGATATACCTAAAATACAACATTGATACCTAAGCAGCGGGAAACATAAAATCATATACATATCAAATCATCCATCCAACACAATACCACAGTTTTACTACAACTGTCATATACATACACATATCCCAAAATATCCAAAAAGTGCCCTAGGTTCGCCACCCAAAAATCCGTCAGACCCTAAAAATGACTTACCCTTCAGATAGGATAGAATAGTCGAACTCTAACGCTATGGAGCTCTATCCGCTCTTCTATCTGGGGCTTCTGAAATGTTTATATAGCTGGGGTGAGACACCTCTTACTAAGATAAATAAATTAATATCAGTGTGTGGCAACATGAGTATTTTCGTGTTATACGTATAACAGTACATAAATCATATTTAATAAAACTATCTATATCATATCTGGGAAAAACATTATTTATCATAACATGGTATAACATACTGAATTTCTACATATAAATTATCTCATATAACTGTACATGAAAAGTATCTTAGATGGATAGCTGGCTAGTGTCATGTCTTACCCCCACATAACTGGGTTGTGCGGCCCGAAGGCAGGACCTAATAATGGTTGGCCGACCACACTAGATTAACATAAGTCTGTAAGTACGATGGGTCTGCCCCTCCTGGTCTGGACACCAGAGGGACGCCTGCACTACCATAAACCCACATCGATTGTCGTTCTCCCACTGCCCCTTATGACAAGTGGTAGCACTAACATATACATGATCGTGATCATATAGTTACGGTACCGTACTTCGTAAAAGCTTAAACCAAGCCAACCAGGTTCTGATAACATATAATATATTTCTAAATAATGATACATGGCTATTTCATAATAATATATGTCATGTTATTATTTGCATAAAACCTTACATAACATATCATATAAAATTTACAACCCTTACACCGACATAACATATCATAAAAACCCTCTGCCCTTACGCCGATATATTATATAAAACCTCGGCCCTTACGCCAGCATATCATATAAAATCCTCGACCCTTACGCTGACATATCATATAAAATCCTTAGTTTGAAAATCCCTGTATCATTTTAATATTTTCCTAAAAGCAGTGATAACATGCTTATTTTGTAAACATAATATTTCATCATCATAATTCCCATGATAAATGTTCTCATGCCACACAAAAGGGGTAATATTCAGATCATAAAACCTGTTCTAAAATCATATTTCTGATATTATACATAAAAACCATATTTCTGATTAACAACATAATTTCCAACATAATTCTACAATATACATATTTACCTGAAATTAAATGCTGTAAAATAGTAAATATATTTTCATAAGAAGGCTGACTTAGTTTATCCCCTTACGTGGCTTATTGAGAAGCTCACAAAATACCCAATTCCTCACCTGTAGTGTTCCCAGCACAACACCCTAAAATAACATTTTCTCCAACAAAACTTCAGTATTTCCTTTCCTAACATATTCTACTTAGTCCAGAAACACCAAATACCCAATAATACTGAAATTAACTAGCTTACCCAAATTTTTGGATGGTTCCCAAGTTAGCCTAACCGACGATCTACTCCAGTAGATATGAAGAGAATCTTCCCAAGAATAGTGTGGCTGTTTCGGATCGTCGAACCAGTGAAAACCCAAGCCAGAAACTTAGAGAGAAGGTAGAGGGGATGCAAATCTAGAGAGAGAAGGGCTGCATGCGAAATTTCTACCCTGAAATCCGATTTTGGCATACTTATACATTAGCCTTCATCGACGAGACACGTCACTTCGTCGACGAGGTCAAGAAGGGAGTTCGTTGACGAACCCATAATCTTCGTTGACAAATTTCAGGCCTTGAAATAGCCCTCTTGGTAATTCCTCGTCAATGAGACACGTGTCCCCATCGACGATCCCAATAAGCCACTTCGTCGATGAACGCGAAGTGTTCGTCAACTAGGACCTGTTGTGACCCCCTTTACAATTTCCTTTTTCTCTTTCCTCCCTCCTATATTATTTAAATACAATAATTCTTAGGGTCTCTACAAAAACGGTTCTTACAATCGTACACTTGATTAATAGAATCCCCACATCCCACAATTTTGGTCTCTCCCTTTGGGAAAAATTATATGGGTCTCCCCCTGATTACTCCTCTCTTAAAGTCTTTAGTTGCCTATGTTTCGTCCTTCGTCCCACTGTTGAGTGTACTAAATTATCGGCACATTCTTCTATTTGTGTCTTCCTTGGTTATGGAGAGGGACAAAAGGGTTATAGGTGTTTTGATCCTATTGCTCAGAAACTATATGTCTCTCGTCATGTTGTTTTCCTCGAACACATTCCTTTCTTTACTGTTCCTACTAGCTCTCCTCATATGGCGCAGCCAAACCTTATTCGTATTGACCCTTTTTCTGATGATGAAAATGGTGGTGATGGTGATGCAAATGATGGTGATGATGATGCTCCTCTTGCGGTCTCCCAAGAACCTCATGTGGTTGTGGATTCTCATTAATCTCACTATCCCAAGTGTGCTCGTAAGTCCACTTAGTTATCAGATTTTTATTATTATTTTCATTTTGGTTCTTTCACTTCCTTTTTAGAAGTTGTTCACCCACTTTGTGGGCCTACCTCATATAAGGAGGCTGCTTGTGATCCTTTTTGGCAACAAGTTATGGCTGAGGAAATTTGTGCGTTGCATAAAACTCATACTTGGGACTTGGTGTCACTCTCTCCGAGTAAGAAATCGATTCGTTCTCGTTGGGTTTACAAAATCAAAACGAAGTCAGATGGTTATATTGAGTGATACAAAGCTCGTTTGGTTGCTAAGGGTTTTACCCAAGAGTATGGTATGGATAATGAGGAGACTTTTACCCCAGTTGCCAAGATGACAACTATTTGTACTCTTATTGTTGTAGCTTCTGTTTGTTGGTGGGCTATTTCTTAGTTGGATGATACAAATGCCTTCTTGAATGGGGATTTGAAGGAGGAAGTTTACATGGTACCTCCACCTGGTGTCTCTTATAACCCAGGTGAGGTTTGCAAACTCAAAAGAGGCTTTATATGGTCTCAAACAAGCCCCTTGAGCTTAGTTTGAGAAGTTTTCGATGGTTGTCACTTTTCTTGTCTTCTCTTCTAGTGCACATGATTCAAATTTATTTGTTAAGCGTACTTCTACTAGGTGTATCATTCTTTCTTTGTATGTTGATGATATGATTATTACGAGTGATGATGTTGATGGTATTATGGACTTGAATAAGATGTTGGCTCAAGAGTTTAACATGAAGGATTTGAGGCCACTCCACTACTTCTTGGGAATTGAAGTAGCCTACTCCCCTAAAGGTTACTTGCTCTCCCAATTGAAGTATGTTGCAGATATTCTTGACCGCGCTTACCTCACTAATAGTCAGAGTATTGATACTCCTCTTGAGGTTAATGCCTGCTACACTCCCATTGATGGTATTCCCATACTAGATCCCACCTTGTATTGTACTATTGTTGGTAGTTTGGTCTATTTGACTATTACTCACCCAGATATTGTGTATGTTGTCCACATCATGAGTCAGTTTGTTGCTTCATCTACATCTGTGCATTGGTTAGCTATTTTGCGCATCTTATGATATCTTCGAGGGACTCTTTATTAGAGTCTTTTGCTCTCTTCGACTTGGTTTTTGAAGCTTTGTGCCTACTCTAATGCGGATTGGGCTACTAATCCTACTGATCGAAAATCCACTTCCGAAATTTTGCATATTTTTAGGCGACTCCCTTATTTCTTGGAAAAGCAAGAAGCAGGCAGTTGTTTCACACTCTTCTACCCAGGTTGAATATCGTGTGATGGCATCTACCACGATTGAGATTGTGTGGTTACGTTGGTTCTTGGCTGATATGAGTGTTATATTTTATGCTCCTACTCCTTTACATTGTGATAATAGGAGTGCTATCTAGATTGCAAGGAATTCAGTGTTTCATGAACGAACCAAACACATTGAAGTTAATTGTCATGTCCCCAGACACCACCTTCAGTAAGGGACTATTACTTTTCCCTTTGTTCCCTCCTCCATGCAGGTTACTATCTTCTTTACAAAGTCCCACACCATCCAACACTTACATTTTTTGGTTGACAAACTCTTGATGCTTATTATTGCCACATCGTGAGTTTGAGGGGGGATGTTAGTGATAATAATTAGATGATGGTTACCTTGGGAATTACCCATAAAAAAAAGGTCATCTCATCCATTAGGTTTGAATTGGTAATCTTGGGAAATGCCCTTAATGAGCAGATATTTTTCATCATTAAGACATAACATATCTTTTATTCTAGGAATGGTAAATTTCCAAATAGACATACTAGGATTGTAGGATTCGCAACATCTCTAATTCTCTCATGTTACATGTTAGATGTATAATTGTTATAGAAACTATGAGATCATGTATATTTTTATGCAAATTTGGCTGGCTTTGTTGATGGTCAAAGGCCTACTAATGGATGTTGTACATTTGTGGGAGGTAATCTAGTTACATGGCATAGCAAGACAAAGTAATATAGCAAGATCTAGTGTTGAAATAGACTGAATTATGTTCCACACTGTGAGTGAGTTTGTGTGGTTTAAGTCTCATTTGTTAGAGATGGGATTCTTGACAAGGAAACTCATGCATATGTTTTGTGATAATCAAGCTCCTATTTATATTAACAACAATCCATTTTTTATGAGAGGACCAAGCACATTGAAGTTGACTTTTATTTTGCAAGGATGTCATATTGAAGAAGGTTTTAAGGACTTCATTTGCTAAATATGTGGATCAGTTAGGCGATGTTTTCAAAATACTTTGTTAAAGCCATCATTTTGTAGTGGTTGTAACAAGTTGGGGTTAGATGGTATTTATACATCACTAACATAAGGAGTGTTAAGATAAAATATGATATTTTTATAATTATGTTGTGTGAGTGTGGGCATTTTTTTTTCCCATTTTTGTCTTTTTTTTATTATTATTATGTAAGATGGTAGACTTGGATCTGTATGTATGCTTCAAAAACCGTCACCTGATTTTTTCCTTTTCTTTTTCAAAAACTATAACTTTACAATAGAAGTATAGAATCTTGATTGAGATTAGGTTGTAGGAATCTATAGGGGTTGGCTACACTCTCTTTATCCTCATATAAACCCTCATTGAAGGGTGGTCATAGCTAGCACAATTAGCTCTCATGTTTATGAGAAAATATGATATTTTTGTAAATAAATGGTGAGTGTGTGTGTGTGTGTGGGGGGGGGGGGGGGGGGGTAGACATGGATTTGTATGTAAGCTTCAAAAACTCTAACATGACTTTTTTCTTTTCTTTTTTTCTCTTCTCAATCTTTAACTTTACAATAGAAGTACTAAATCATGAGTGAGATAGGGCCTTGCTACACTCTTTTATCCTCTTTTATACAAACCCTTTTAGCTAGCATAATTGGTTCTCTCTCTCTCTCTCTCTCTCTCTCTCTCTCTCTCTCTCTCTCTCTCTCTCTCTCTCTCTCTCTCTCTCTCTCTCTCTCTCTCTATGTGTGTGTATTTGTGTGTACGCACATGTAGAAGCTTATTGATTATAGTTGTCTCATATTGTTAGGCTTAAAGCTCTCTCTCTCTCTCTCTCTCTCTCTCTCTCTCTCTCTCTCTCTCTCTCTCTCTATATATATATATATATATATATATGTGTGTGTTGTGTGTGTGTGTGTGTGTGTGTGTGCGTGCGCGCGCGTGCATGCATAGGAGCTGATTAATTATAGTTGTCCCATGCCATTATGCTTAGATCTCCATGTATGTGTGCACGCGCACAGGAGCTGCTTGATTATAGTTATTCCATGTCATTATGCTTAGACGTCTAGCAAAACTTCATTAAATCCAAAGATTGGTATTATTCTACGTGGTTAGATATCATGGTATTATGAAAACATATCTATACACAGACAAATACTTATCGATTCACATGCACAAACACTTGTTTTTACATATATGTAAGTATAAATACATAAATATTTGTATAAGTATGCATTTATTATAAAATAATATAATTTGTACCACATGTGTGTGTGTGTGTTTTATAGACAATAAAATGTAAAAAAAAAAATCAATAATAAAAAATAATGTTAGTGTATGATTATTGATCACAATATGATGATTAGTCTATCTTAAATAATGAAATGCAGTATAGTTATATATAATATTATCTTAATTTATACTATTTTGAGTATGTGTGTCTATGCATGTATATACAATGAGGCGCAAAATTGGATTTTTAAATATTTTTTTCAATCACCTCATGAAATGAAATTTGACTCCCAATTTAGAGGTTGGAATCAAAAGGTGAGGGAGCGTGAGAATTTGATTTTTAGGTAGGAATAAAAATGAAATTTCTACAAACTAATCATTACGTATTAAAATTAACATCCCAATTATGATTAACAAAGTCAAATCTCTATTATCAAATGTCAACTTAAGCAACACTGAGCTTTAAATTTTTTTATAATTACAAACAAGAATGAAGTTATAGTTCTAAATAAAAAGGTTGGCTAAAGTTAGGATTTCGATGTGGAACCAAAGCTGAAATGGGACACCACACACCAAACATTAGGAATCAAAATAAACTATAACAATTCAAATTCTTAGTCTTTGATAATTATGATGTGCGACCAACTAATTTCACTTGTGAAGTTGTCTGCTCACCCATGTATTTAAAATAATATTGCAGGATTGTGCCATGCCAATTAGCCTGAAGAAAATATCAAGACCTACATTATGCAAATTCCATTTAAATTATGCAAAAAATCAAAGGAGGAAAAAACTTTCTTCTTTTGTGCTCATGAATGCTCGCAATGTTATGGTAAACCCACAAGTATTTTATTGGTTGAATTCTACAAAATTATACCAAATACAGAGGAAGTACACTGTCATTTTATACAAATGTACCCTGCATTCCTTCAATAATAGCCCATGAATGACATGCCTGAATGTGACCTATCGGAATGAAAATATTGCAGGGACAAGGCATTGCAGGTAAACGCATCAAAAAACAGTAGCAAACTTTCTTTGCCTTAAGAACACAATAAAACAGGAATGATTACAAAATATTACACAAGTGGTGGAAGCAAGCAGAACACTCCAAGCAACACTTCTTTCTTAAGTCATCTACACACTATTCTATGTTCCCTGAACTAGTAGCTAGACGTTGCTGGAGTTCAATGCAAAACTTTGACATTTGCAATAGCAACTTACAGCATTGGTCTGGTGAGGTTAATGACTCAACAGAAATTATTGAAAGAGGGTCTGTTAGCAGTTTCTGGAGGCGACTGTATAGCATTGAGGCCTCTTGGTCATTCACACAAGCTTCAGCAATCAGTTGAAACAGTTCAAAGTTTTGGCATTGAGGAGGTAGCTGAGGTGGGACTGGGGGAACAAGAAAGGGATGTTGAAGTAGCTGGGGAATCCTCCATCTTTCATTGCGATCCCATGCAAGACACTTCTTCATAAGATCAAGAAGCCAAGGGTTGGAAAGCGGCCCATATGTAATTTCATGATTTCGATCAGTTATGACTTTAAACTTGGCCCAGAATGTTTTGTATTCTGAAAAAGGTGTCCTTCCATATACCATTTGGTAAAGGATACAGCCAAGTGACCAGATATCTGATGGCCGACCACACTTAATAGTGTTTCCATTTGCATCATTCTCATTGCACAGAAATGCTTCTGGAGACATGTAGCTTAATGTACCCACCTGCAGTAGTAAATTATGAAATGATGAAATAAACCATTAACACATTGCATAGATGCAGCCGCTTTTTGCTTTGACAGTCTACAACCTTGTGCCATATCACTGTTCTGAGATACATCCTTTTCTTTAGATGGACAGAAATGTCCCTAAACTCTTTTCGACAGGGCATTCTGCTGTGGTGACTAGGCAAGCTAGAGGAACACAAAGCAAAGAGAATCTGCATCCTATTTGTGGTGCAGCTCAGAAGACATTAATGATAAATGTGCAATAAGTGAAAATAACCTGGGAATCTCTTTGAATGTTGGTTGTATCACTCAATATGGCTTTGGCAATACCGAAATCAATTAGCTTGAGTGAACCTTTGACGAGAAGAAAATTGGCGGGCTTCAAGTCGGAGTGCACAATACGTTCTTCATGTATAGTGTTTACTGCTAGAAGTATTTGCTGCATCAAGTATTTCTTTTTAATAAAGATTTTTACACTTTGCATGACAAATAACTAATCCAAATACGCAATGAAGAAAGGGAAAATCAGACTTAGCATTGATAAAGACCATAATTTTGAGAAGGGCAATATTTGGATCTTTACATTCTTTTTGTCCCGTTCATTTAAAAAAGATTTTTTTTTTTTTTTTGCATGTGACCCTATTATTGTGGTTCACATGGTATATTTTGTTATTAAGGAATAGGACAAAAATAATGAAAAATATTTCCTCCAAGCCATTCCCTTTTGAGAAAATATAACTTAACTTGCCCAAATAATCACATCAAAATGCAAATTTTCATGAGCAAATGAGCAATTCAATGAAAACATGAAAAAAGAAGGTTTTCCTGGAACAATGCAACAATATGTAATAAATAAACCACCAAGGACAGAAAATATGCTGCTTTAACCAGCATCTATTTTGCCTCATTTTTCAAGTTTTAATTTATTTGTTTCACTTGGCCAAAGGTCCAGAATTAAAATACAATGCAATTTCAATCTAATCACTACAAATGAAACCAAATCCAGGATGTAGGATTTTTATTCTGTGTCATTTAATACAAGTAGCATCAGAACTACAGCATGTTCTCCCTCAATACTTCGCAGCTCATGCAGGTTATAATCATATAATAGTGATAAATATGACATGAAAATTCCAAATAAACGACCACAAAGACTGACGAAGATGCAATGTCTTAATGACAATTTAAAGGTCCACATTATGGCAGGCACACTTGACATTTGAAGAAGCATTTACCAGCTGGTGCAGCGTACACACCAAGGCATACAGACGACAGGTTGTATGGAAAGGAAGTTGGGACTTGTCCATTGTTTCATTGGCACAAGAGGTTGTCTTGATCATACTACTCAAATAGAAAATTAATGCAGCATCGGGATATGCAAAATCAAATGAAGCATCATACATCTAAAATTCCCCCAGCTCATAGAACGCTATCCCCAGGAGGTCATATATGTTTTGTAATGATTCACTGCTTTAAATAATTGTTGATAAAGGGTAACATTTATCAAAGATGACTTCAAAATAAACTACGTCAAGGCTCAAGACAAGCTGTATTTCGAGCTGAAAAAATAGAATTGCTAATCAATTGGTTTGGGTTGTCAAATTCAGCACTGACTTTATTAATTAAATTTAAGAGGTAAGCTACTGAGCCACAACAAAAACAAGCACAAAGAACAGAGAATAAAATCATAAACTGCACAGCATTATAAGATATTCCTTGAGGACCTGCCAGTAGAATCGAAGCCAGTTCTCATCTATAGTCTGATCAGACCCACCCATTTCCTTCCATTTCTGGGACAGCATGTGAGCCAAATCAATTTCCCCATATTCAAGGACCATGTAGAGGTATCCATCATCCTTGACTCTGCCATCTTTATTACTCGCAACTTCCTGGAGCAATCTCTTATCTGTCACCTAAGAACAAGACTGGGCATTAGAAGTACAGCAATAAATAAATTAGGTAAATTACATAGATATAAAGCCATTCAATTCCAAATGTGCTAAAGTTTATGATGAAAGATAGGAATCATACCCAGACTGAACATTGACCTGACCAGGGACACAAAGCATGACAACTAAGTCAAACCGTTGATCTGACAATAACAAAATGAAATAAACAAGTGCTGTGACTAAATCTTGACAACAGTATAACCAGAACACACACAACACAGTGTGTCTAGGTCAAGGTACAGGTGCAAAGAAGAGATACACAGCATACACCAAGTAGCATTATATATCATATGTGATAGGTAGGCCTGCTTTGCTATTTTGGATGCCAGTGCAACTTGAAGCACTTACTCAGGCTGCTTATTAGATATCAAAGATTGCACAAGCCACAAGAGGAAATTGTCCTGAATAAATATAATTAAATAATTTATTTTTCCTATTTTTTTATTTCTCTATAATTAAAGATTGGTCATCTAGGGGCATTCTTCTTGTTTGGGATTACTCGGTCCATTATATAGTTGATAGTCTTGTTGAGTTCCTTTCCATTTCAGTTTTGGTAGATATTAAAGGTAGAGGTCATTGGTGTGTTACATCTGATTATGGTCCTCCGAGAACCCATTTTTGGTCTTTTTTTCGGGATGAGTTATTGCAGTTTTTGGTTATTGTTCCCCTACATGATGGTGACCTTAATGTTGTTAGGCTTCCTAGGGAGAAAAAATGGGGAGGTAGGTTTTCTTTATGTGCAGAATTTTGATAGGTTTATTAGGGATTGTGGCTCGAGGAATTTGCCCCTAGGTAATGCTCTTCCTCTTAGTCTGTGGGAGGGGAGAGGGTTGTTGCTAGTTGGTTAGATCAGTTTTATTTTGTCATGATTAGGAGAACGAGTTTGCTAATCTTTCCCAAATAGTTGTCTAAAACTGCGCCGGACCATTTTCCTATTTTTTTGGAATCTTCTAAGGTGAACTGGATCCCTCTCACTTTCCCTTTGAGAAGATGTAGCTTGATCATGATTCTTTTCCTTCTTCCTTTTTTTCGTTTTGTTTTTTATAGCAAAATAAATTTCATTTATAGGAAGAGAATTTACATGACAGAGAATGAGACATCTCCCAAAAAGGCTGTCATTTTGGGCAAGTTGGACTTTTTGGATAGAAAACAAGAAGATGATAGTCTATTGGAGAGTGAGGAGGGTAAACGGGTTTCGTTGAAGAATGAGTTGGAGGATTTGACTTTTAAGGAAGTGAGCAGTTGGAGGCAAAAGACTAAATTTAAGTGGGCAAAAGAAGGTGATTGTAACACAATTTTTTCAAAGGTTGGCTAATGGGAAGAAAAGGAAAACATGATTAGGAAATGGATTTGGGAGGGAATGAGGTTATTTACTATTCTCATTTGATTGCAAATGAGATTACTAATTTCTTTTCCAATCTTTACTCAAAATAGGATTTTGTTAGGCTTATTTTTGAGGATTTAGATTGGAATCCTATTTTCAAGGATCATTTGAGCATGGCTTTCATACGATATTGTCAAAATTTCTTTTGAAATTTTTTCTTTCTATCACCATTGAAATCGAAATGGTTGTCAATTTCCATTGAAATTTCAACAAATCATCTAAAATTTATCGAAATCTCAAAATTTTGGCAAAACTTGTTGAAATTTTAACTATAGAATGAAATTTTCTTGGAATTCAAATGTGAGATTCAGACGTAAAACTTATCTCTTAATTTATCTTAGTCTTTTTATTGATACAAAAATGATTTTTACAAGGGCTTTTGATATTATATACAGCATTTTAACCATTCACGTATAAATTATCTTTATTTGTCTAATAAATAGTATTTAATTGATTTATAAATTTCATTTGTATCCATGTTTAAAATACACAAATTATATTACGAATATGTTCAATATAGATTATATTATGTTATGTTTAATACATATATTAAATTACAACTACTGTACCTCATACACAACATAGGAGCATTTAATTTGTAATATATTAGTCCTAAAACTTACATTATCACATCCATATTCTAAAGTTTCATAAAGAATTTCAGGCTTTACTTCTAATTTCCGTCGTTTTTTCAAATCAAAATCAAAATTGACATTGAAATTGAAATTTCCATGCTTTTGGAGCTTCAAAATTTTAGTTGAAATCAAAATTTAAGACCTTGCATTTGGTTGGAAAGGCCTTTTAAGGAGGAAGAAGTTAAGGCAACTATGTCTGGGATGGAGAAGGATAAAACTGCAAATCCAGATGGGTTTAATTTGGCCTTTTTTTTCAAGATTGTTGGATGTGGTTAGGGTGGGGTGGATTTGATAAAAGGTCTTTGGTGAATTTTTTTGTAATGGGATTCTTAGCAACAGCATTAGTCCCACTTTTGTCGCTCTGCTGCCTAAGAGGAATAGATCTATTAAGATTGCTGATTTTAGCCCTATTAGTTTAGAGATTAGTGTGTATAAAATCATTGCTAAATTTCTAGCTAATTAGGTTGAATTTGGTGTTAGATGATACTATCTCTAAAGCTCAAAGTGCATGTGGGGGTAGGCAAATTGTGGATGCTATTTTGGTTGCTAATGAGGTTGTAGAGGAGGTTCATATGAATAGGGAAAAGCTTGTGATAGGGTTAGTTGGATTTTTTTGGATAACGTGTTGGCTAGAAAAGGGTTTGGGAAGAGATGGAGGACTTGTACGAGGGGTTGCTTGTATAATGTTTTTATCTTAGTTATTGTGAATGGAGAACCTAAATTATGGTTTAGAGCATCGAAGGGTGTCAAACAAGGGGATCCATTATCTCTCTTCTTGTTTGTTTTGGTTGATGTTTTGAGCAGTATCGCGAAGAGGGTGGTTGATAAGGGGTTAATTAAAGGACTGCAAGTGGGTAGGGAGGGAGTTTGTATGTCCCATCTTCAGTTTGTTGATGATACTTTGTCTTTCCTTCATGATCGTAGAGACTCTTTTTTTGAACATTTTGACTCTTCTTCAATTATTTGAGAAGAATTTGGGGAAAAGTGGTATAGCAGCCACCAATTTGACATCTAGTAGGTCTAGGGAGTTGGCTTTGTTAGCGGGTTACGGTCTTTTGGATTGGCCCTTGTCTTATGTAGATACCCTATTAAGAGGTAATCATAGGTTTGTGGTTTTTTGGGATGTGGTGGTGGAGAGTCTCCAAGAGTTTGGATGGGTGGAAAGGTGCATTATTTTCTCCAAGGGCCATATTACTATTATTCACACTTGTCTTGCTAGTATCCCCCTCTATTATTTGTTTGTTTTAAGGATTCTCAATAAGATTGAGAAGATCATGCGAGAAATCCTTTGGTCAAGGGTAGTGGATAAGAGAGATCATCTTGTTAGCTCGAAGACTGTCTGTAGGTGTAGGTTTTTTTTTTTTTTTTTGAAGGGGGATGTTTGGATCTTGGTAGGTTGGTGTCTAAAAACACTGCTCTTTTGGCTAAATGGTCATATGATCATGGTGATTTTCCTAAGAGTCCTCCATCTTGCATAAGGTCATTAAAAGTAAATTTGGTATGCATGTGAATGGTCGGAATGCAATTTAAGAATTTGATGTTCTTCATAAAGCCTGTGGAAGTCTATTTCTTTGGTCTATCCCTGTTGACCTGATAGGTCACATCCAGTTTTGATCATGACAAATACTCTTGGTACTGATGGTTGTACTAAGGTTTGCATGTAGGTTCATCTTGCACGCGTACTCGAACTGAAAGACATATCATGATGGCGTGTGGTGTTCATGTCAATGAATGAAGAAGTTATGTGTTGTATTTGTAATTCTTTTTCACTTTCTTCATTCTGGGATGTAATATTATTATGGACTGTACACTCCTATGACTTGTAATAAATTGCATCATGCATGATAGGTAAGTATGCCCAAATCGACCCTAGTTGGGCTTTAGGTACCTACACGGACCATAGAAAGACCTTAGGGATCACCCTTCGGTTGAGCGACGCCGGATTTTTCCGATAGGATAGAAAGTTCTTAGGTCCCTAAACAAATGTACAAGAAGTCCCCAACGTCACTTATTATATTAGGGGAATCAATTCAGGCAAAAATAGACTTAAATTGAAAATCTTGAGAGTGTTCAGGTGACCGAACCCATTGCGTTTAAAATGCTTCGGGCGACCGAACCCTAGACAAGTCAACTTGTAACTTTTGTTCAGGCACCCGAACCTTTTTGAACATATCTTCCTTGGGCACCTGAACCAGTGTCAGAACACTTTTCAACTGCTTGGGCACCCGAACCTTCATGTTCATTATGACCTCGGGCGACCGAATTGGTTAGTTCGCTTAACCGAACTTAGCTTCAGGCACCCAAACCTCGGACAGAATGCTACTGACTTTGGTTCAGCCAACCGACCCTAATTTCGGGCATCCCAACCTTTAAAAAGTGAATTTTTGAGTGAGTCTATTCGGGCAACCGAACCTCAGACCGAGCACCCAAATCTCACGGCGTAAATTAAATTTTACTGATTATTTTAAAGGGGTAAATGGGGTTAATTTTTGTAAACATGTTTTAAATTTTTCTAAATATTCCCATTCAGTCCCTAATGGTCAAAAATCCTCATTGCCTATATATACATGTTCATTTGCAATAATTAGCAAGGATTAACAATTTGATTAAGACCAAAATTCTCACAATTTCAAAAATCTCTTTTTAGCCTATACTACTCCCAAACACTCATACACTTCATTCTCCTTGATCTTTTAAGTGTTGCGAGTATTTCTAAAGTGATTGTGCCTAATCTCACTAGCTAGTACTCTCATTTGCTATATTGTTTGATTGATTTTATTTGAGAGTATAACATTAAGTTCTTCCACAGATTTCATTTGATAGATCTTGTATGGGAAGACTTAGTGGGTTGTGGTTCTTGCCTTGTCATTGCAAGTTACCTAAGCCTATATTTTTTAGTGCAAAAATCATTTTCAAAGTTTGCATTCAAACACTCATTGTGCTTAGTATATTGAAAACATCTTGTTGAGTTTGTTTGAATCAACTAGCTAGCATATTTGAAAATTTGATCTGATATTGTGATATTCAAATATAGTGTTTCAAATCTTGATTGAGTGTTTAGCACACATTAGAGCATTGAGCATATTTACATATCATTCGTGCTTGCATTATTGCTTGAGCTATACTGGTGTACATATCTGCTTGTGAAGAAGCATATTTCCGTGTACAAAAATTTCATATCATTTGTTGTATTCCAGGCGTGGGCCTGAAGAGGGAGACTATCCCTATTGAATAGTCTCGGACTGGTTTAGACCCGATTAGGAAAGTTAGGTGCGCCATCTTGGTAAGGCGTGTTGGTTGAGATCAGCCCCTTGAATTGACTTGATTGTAATCGGTGCCGCTCCACCAGTTAAGTGAGCTGTAGTGGAATTCTTGTGCTGGTGTAGCCAAAGCGGGAACATAGGCAATTTGGCCGAACCTCGTTAACATATTGCGTGTACTATTTACCTTTCCACACTTTACCATTACTGCACGTGTATGTTTATTTATTGATTGCATAGATTGACCCTAGGCTTGTGTAATACTGATGTTAGTGAATTGACCTAAGGGATAAAATTTTTAATTACCAATTCACTCTTGGGATTGCACCAAAGCTAACAATCCCCTCTTTGTTCCTCACATTAAATTCTTGGGTAATGGTTCTCGCGTTTATTTTTGGGAGGACTGCTGGGTGAGTAATGCTACTTTATTGTATATTTTTCCTCATCTTTATCCTTTGAGCCATGTCATAATAAGGCTATTTCCTTTTTAGTTTGTAAAGGTCATTCATTTTCTAAGGACTTTCATTTTTCGTACAACATTTTCGTAGAACTCTTAATGATTGAGAGGTGGAGGAGTTGTCTTCCTTGTTGATGTTACTAGGGACTTGTCCTCTGATGTGTTTAATTTCTATACAAGTTTTTTTATACTTTCACTCTTATTTTTATGCTAGTTTGTGTTTAATTTTATTATTTATTAGAATTTTGATTTGTTTTGTTTATTTTTTGTTTAGAAATAAATAAATTAAAGGAGTCATGGGATAAGGAGGAAACTTTCCTTTTCAAATTCAAATTCCCTTCAAAAAGAGTTATTCTCAAACTCAACTTCCTCTCCCGAATTTCCTGAAACATCCTTCAGTATTTGGAGCATAACTTTTGCTAGAAAACTCCAAAAAGGACGATATTGGTATCCACCGAAAGCTACGAAAAAAGCCCACAACTTTCGTGTTGAAGACTTTCAAAGATGAGAATATCTCGATGGAGAAAATCGCACATCAAGGCGGCGGCAGAAAATGAGGGGATTTGGATGATCTTGTTTTGGGGAGATAAGAAGGGAGGATGATCAGAGCTTTATAAAAGGAGAGGATTCGAAGCTAGGAAAAAAAGAGGAGGGTTTGTTTCAGCATTAAAGAGGAATTCAAGCTTGGAAAAAGAAGAAGAAGAGAGGCCAAATTGGAGTTGTTGACGATTGAGATTCTCGATCTACATACAGTTTCCTTTTTTAATTCTTTCATCTTCTCTTTGTACAATTTTCATTATGAATTATAGAATCATTATGGTTTATTTTGATTCTATTATGGGCTAATTTCTATTGCTAAGGCTACGATGTAACCTCTCCATAACAATTCTAAATCTCATTTCTACGTGATCATAATTTTATCATTCCTTTTGGGTATACATTAGTGAGTTTAATGCTTTCAATTATATGGTCAATAGTTGAATGATTTGTTGTGCATGTTAATTCAAAGATGATGCATGTAGTTTAGCTTCATATGATGTATGCCATAAATTGAACGAAAGACAGGAATGTGCGAACGTGATTTGTGCGGCTTTTATGTGAAATATTATTAATCTTAATGTACTCAATTGCTTTTAAATTCACATAGACATATCACGGGTTATCATATTTTGGGTAATTCTAATTATACTCGAGAGAGGGTCTTAGATAAGTTAGAAAATTTCGCCGTCAAATAGGATGATAATTGATTGATTGCATGATCAGGATTTGGGATTAGATTGGTTAGGTGAGTTGGATGCCTAAGTGTTTTCTTCTTGGGTGAAATCATCTTCTTTTTAAGTATTTAGTTGATTTTATTTGTTTTTATTTTATTTTTCAAATTCAAATTCCACCACTTTTCTTGATTTTCAAATAATTTAGAATTAGTATAATTTCAATAGTTAGTAGGTAAATAGTCCTCATGGGTTCGATATCCTTCTTTTTCACTATATTACTTGTTACGATTCCGTGCACTTGCGAATTTTCACAACATCCTTCCTTTGGGTTGGATAGATGTTCTTGGTCTTTAGACTCTATGGGGGCTTATTCTTGCAAATCTTTTTGTGACTACTAGATTAATGCTAATATTCCCTTTCCAGGCAAAGTCCCCTTAAAGATAAAAGCTTTTATATGGTTGTTTGTTCTTAATAGATTTACCACAAACAATATGTTGCAAATTAGAGTACCTTTAAAGGTGGTTTTCTCCTAATATATGCATTCTTTGTCTTGATAGTTCTAAAACAGCATCTCATTTGTTTTTGCATTGCACAGTTACTTGGAATATATGAAATAAGCTTTTTGGTCTTTCAGGATAAACTTGGGTTTGTCCAAAGTCAGTGGAGGATTAGTTGGTCACTTCTTTTGCAGTTTTGGTAAAAGGTAGGATGCTCATGCTTTGTAGTTGTGCACGGTTTGCACAGTCCTACGGGGTTTATTGATTAAATGAAATGCTCGAATGTTTATGGAAAAAAGTCGAACGAATTTTTGCTATGGAGAAGATCCATTATTTGGCCTCGCTTTGGTGTGCTCTTGCTGGTTGTTTTAAAGAAATGAGGTTTTCTGATATCCAATGGGTTGGTTGGCATTGTTAGTCTGGTTGTTTGGGTTTTGTTTTATTTTTTATTTTCTCTTTTTTCTTTCTTCTGTTATAGAAGATTTCTTGTTCTTCTTATTGTACATTCTTCTTTTTCTAATAAATTCTTCTTCTTTTGCAATAATAATAATAATAACCGGTGTGATTTTTTCTTATCCCACCTCAATTGTTTCTCACATTTCTTTGATTTTCTAATTGAATATAAGGCCGACTATACATTATGGTTCAAAATGTTGGGCAACTAAGAAACAACATGTACAAAAAGTAAAAGTTTCTCAAATGCAAATGTTAAGGTGGATGAATGGTATAAATTAAAAGATAAAGTAAAAAATGAGCATATACACAGTAATTATCATATACGCAATAATTTAGGTATAGCATTGGTTGAAGACAAGATAAGGGAGGGACAATTTAGATAATTTGAGCATTTGAAACGTAGGCCTAGTCGAGCACTTGTGAGGATGATAGAGTTAGTTATTGTTTTTGACATGAAAAGGGGTAGGGGTAGGGTTAAAATAATTTGGAATAAGATAGTGAGGAAGGATTTAATAGCCCTTAATCTAATAGAGGAAAACACCCTTGATTGGGTGAATTCGTGGAAAATGATTCATGTAACCGACCCTCCTAGTAAGACTAAAGGATTGTTGTTGTAGAGATTCTTCACATTTTCTGGTCGCAGCCTATGGACAACTTCACTTCATAAAAGATACAATAATGAAGAAACATGTAATTATGTTGAAGTAAAAAAAAAAAAATTTGACTTGCTCACTCCTTAGTGTTAAGCTCCCACTCTTCTTCTGTCACTCTTTTCTTCTCTTCTTTCTCCACTCCCATCTTTTCCGAATAATTAACAGACATAAGAACCAAAACAAATCTATGATTTAAAGTTAAAAGAAGCCTAGCCAAGGTTACATTCGTAGACAGACATTATCATAATGCCCAATAAACCATTATCTTTAGCGTAACAAGCTCCGGGTTCGATTGGTTCTTGCTTTTAAATTTTGTCACCTTAATTTATCCACATGCACATGATGGCACAGAAACAAAACCCAATTTTTCTTAAAATATTTATCAGCATGTTCAATGATCTTATCCACATCATTCATATTGTCGACATAATTAAGGAAATAATGAAAAGATATCAACATACCCACTAATATGCATATAAAGATATTGATGCGTTTAATGCATTAATCTTGCTGTTTGTTTTTCATCTATCTCTTTCCCTCTCTCTTCCCCTCCCACTACTATTCTTTTTCCCCTCTCGTCTATTTCTTGCGATGAAGATGGTTATAGTTATGACGAGCCGAGCAATTTAGATCAAAAGAAAATCCTTCCACCTATGTTTGGACTAGGGCGAGGGGAGTTCATCTTTGCTTGTGGTTGAGAAGAATGTTGTTTGTAACAGATGCGTTAGGTTGTTGGAAGAGGTTGTTTCATGATTCGTCGAAGGGTTGTCGGCTTTTCGTCAGTTGGAGAGGGGTTTTCAAAGTTCTCGCAAGGGTATTACAAAATATTGGCGGTTGATTAGGTGGACGAAGGTGTGGGAAAATTCCTAGAGTCGAGATTGGACTAGAATCAAAGGAGGTTTCCTGTGTTCATTCACAATGGTGCAAAAGGTGAGGAGCGGCAAGGCTTCGTAAGCGTCTTCTGCAACCTGGAAAAGGAGTTAAGAAAAGATTTCAGTGCAATAGTAACAGATGGCCAACCACATTTTAGATCATGGAGATAGGTCGTGCTAGAAGGTAATACAGGTCGGTCGTGCTAGATGGTAATACAGATGGAGGTGAGGGTTGCAATCATCAAATTCTCTTTGCAAATCAAGTTATGTCGGCTAACAAGGAAGATAGGTGTAGTAGATGTGGCAACTTGGTTCAAATGAACAAGGTTGAGCTTGAAGTTGCTGTTAATAAGCCAAAACATACCATAGCTAACCAATCAAGAACCTCCAAAGGCTACAGAAGCCAAAAGTTGTTTGATTAGAGAAGAATGCCCATATAGTCCAGGTTTCCAAAGTTTTAAAAAGAGCTTGAAAGCTACCAGAGGCAGCTAGAGTTTTCGTGGAAAAGATGATAGAGAAAATACTGGGATAGGAAGTATTGTATTTTTCTTGAACCTAGACTAGGTAATTGAAAAGGGATCAATTTCCTTTTTAACTAAGTTGGGCCAACTCATTGAATAACCCCATAGTCTTGGTAAAAACAAATTGGGCCATCCTTTGGAAACAAAGGAGGTTTCTTTTGAGCTAGAGCAACAACCACTAATAGTTGGAGGCCAAATTGAGGAAGATCGGAAGTGTCCCATATTTCAAATCCAAAATTCTCCCATTAATGGATGTAGGCACATAAGGGACGTAATAGGTATGTTGTCTTCCAAGAAGATTCCAAATACAAATTCTACCTTGCAATGCTCAGTTTTGAAGTAGAGTCATGATGGCCAAAAGGATTTGCCATCTTCAGCAAAAAGAAGCAATAGTACTAAAAGAGTTTAAGAGAAAGAGATGATGAAGGGAAGTGTTGTTTGAAATTATTCGAGAGTTTGGTCAATGATTGTGTTCTATAGCAAGAGGATGCTACAACAGAGGTTTACAAAGGTGATGGTGTTTTGGTTAGGATATCTAATGTGTCAAACCTTAAGGCAAAGGGGTCTACGGGTCCCAAGGTTTATACTCGTTGGAAGATTGCGCACATGGGTGCAAATATGACAAAATTGCTCGAAGAAAAAAGAAAGCATTCTAATGAGGCAGTGCCAAACACTTTAAAGAGGACTTTAGCAGGAGAGCTAGTTATTGTCAAAGGCATAAATGGTAAGAAAAAGACAAACAATTCTTGTTATGGGGGGAAAGGAGGTAATGAAATGGGGGGATTTATTAGATAATGAAAACGATAGTCTAAGTTTGATTGTGGTGAGGTTTTACTATTGGATGAAATTAGGGAACAATATGGATAGTTTTAAGATTTGATTAAAATGAATGCCCTAACTTGAAGATAGGTCTCTCCCCCTATTTATAATACAAATTAAATACATTCTAATGACAATAATACCCTTACTAACTCTCGCTAATTAACATACTAACACACTCAATAATAATACTAAAAGACATATATAACCTCTAACGCTCCCCAACAAGCTCCTCGCTTGTTACAAATGAATTTAACACGAGCACCCCCCAACGTTTTGGTAAACAAATAAGTAAGTTGCATGTCTGACTTCACATAAACGATTGTAATGAGCTCCTGCACAAGTTTCTCCAAAACAAAGTGGCAATCATCTTTAATGTGCTTTGTTTGCTCATGAAAACTAGGTTGGAGGCAATATGAAGAGCAGTTTGATTATTACACATCAACTTCATAGGCTGAGAATGTGAAAAACTCAATTCTTCCAACATGTTCTTCTACCAGACAAGTTCACAGGTAAAGGGAGCCATACCTCTATATTTTGATTCAGCACTCAACCTTGCCATTATAGTTTGTTTCTTACTTTTTCCAAGAAACCAAATTACCACCAAGATATAGTACCCGGTGGTGGATCTCCGATCATAAAGTGATTTAGCCCAATCTGCATTTGTATATCCATGAATATAAGTGTGACCTTGATCATGAAATAAAAGACCTCTCCCAAGTGCACCTTTGAGATATCTCACGATGCGAATTACTCCGTCCCAATAACTTGTCCTTAGAGAATCTAGAAATTGACTCACAAAACTTGTTGCAAAAGATATATTCGGGCGAGTAACTGTGAGATAATTCAACTTTCCAACAAGTCTCTGCTATTGTCCAGCATTAGGTAGCAAATCACCCATATCTGGCATTAACGTGCTATTAGGATCAATGGGCATATCAATTGGTTGAGGTCCCAACAAGCCAGTTTCATCCAACAGATCAAGAACATACTTCCTTTGTGACAACAATTTCGATACGAGATCTAGATATTTCTATACCCAAGAAGTATTTCAACGGTCTCAAATCTCTAGTCTAATTAGTCTGTAGAAAAAAATTTAAGACTCTAATTATCTTTATCATCACCACATATAATAACAATATCATTCACATAAACACCAAAAAGAATCCTACTCAATGGAGTATGAAGAAAAAACATGAAATGGTCCACAACACACCGGCATAGACCAAACTCAAGTACTACAACACTTAAACGACCAAACCATGCTCTAGGAGAATGTTTTAATCCATATAAAGCCTTCTTGAGCCGACACACTAAGCCTAACTCCCCCTAAGCAACAAACTCAGGTGGTTGCTCCATATAAACCTCCTTCTCAAGGTCACCATGTAAGAAGACATTTTTCACATCTAGCTGATGCAAAGGCTAGTGACAAGCAATAGCCAAGGAGATGAACAAACATACTAATGTAAGTTTGGAAACCATAGAAAAAGTATCAAAATAATCCAGACCATACACCTAAGTGTATCCCTTAACAACAAGATGGGCCTTTAAACGAGCCATAGAACTATCAGGGTTGACTTTCACAATGTAAACCCAGTGACAACCAGCCATAGACTTGTCAAGAGGAAGAGGTACCAAGTCCCAAGTACTACTGTCATGTAAAGCATTCATCTCTTCAACCATAGTATGCCTCCACCCTGAATGGGCTAAGGCTTCCGAAACAGATTTAGGAACAGTAGTAGATTATCGAGAAGTGATAAAACAATAATAGGAGGGTGATAAAGAGTCATAAGAAACATAGTTGGAAATGGGGTGTTGAGTACATGTGCGTGTACCTTTCCAAGCAATAATAGAAGAATCAATATCATAGGAAGTATGATCATTAGAAAAAGGAAACCAAAGGTGTCATAGTGGAAGCTAGAGGGGATTCTCTTCCTTGGAGCCGCCGTCGTGAATACACTTGCAAATTAGGATGATCAAGGCAATGAAAAGGACTCGAACCACATGGAGACTCGGATGGTTGGTTAGGCAAGGACAACAACGTAGAATCTGGAAGATTAGGAAAAGGAAGAGACTGATTGAGTTCAGAAGTGCTCAGTGACTTGGTGTAGCAAGGTGTAGACTCAAAGAAGGTAAAATCGTCAAAAATAAAGAAGCAATGCAGCACAGGACTATAACTATGGTATCCCTTTTGAGTATACGAGTAGCTCAGAAGGACACATTTTATAGCATGAGGACTTATCCACCCCAAAAGTTAGTTGATGAAAAAAGGACACACACCCAAATATACAAGGAGGAAAAGAAAAAAAAGGTGAGAACAGAGGATGGCATTCTGTTGATCAGATAACAAGCAGTAAATACAGCATCACTCCAAAACACTTTAGGTACATGCATTTAATAAAGTGTGAGTGATTTTAAGATGTCTACCTTTCCACTTTGCAACCCCATTTTGTTAAGGAGTGTGGACACAAGATGATTGATGAACAATGAATCATATAAGTAGTGAATTTTGCATTGAAAAACTCTAGCATTATCACTTCGAAGTATTCGATCTGGCAAAGCAAATTAAGTCTTTATTTTAGAACAAAATGCACAAAATACATGAAATAACTCAAAATGATCTTTTATTAAATATAACCAAGTCATTCTTGAATAATCATCCACAAAGGTTACAAAGTATTGGAAACCCAAATTGGACACAACCCTACTAGGACCCCAAACATCTGAATGAATTAACATAAAAGGGCTTGCAGCCCATTTATTGACCTGAGAAGCGAAAGGAACACAATGGTGCTTTCCCAACTAACAAGACACACAATTGAGACTAGAAACATAACTCAAACTAGGAACCAGATATTTTAACTTTTCTAATGAAGGACGACGCATGCGACAATGAATTTGGAAAGGTGTGGCAGCAATAGTGCAGGCAGTAGAAGGAGATAGAAGCTCAAAGTGATAGAGCCCACCAGCTTCACGCTTTTCGCCAATCGTCTTCCTCATCTTCAAATCCTGAATAACCACAAAATCAAGGAAGGATGTCACTAAACAATTCATGGATTTAGTAATTTTACCAATGGACGTAAGATTGAAAGGAAATTTGAGAATATATAAACCGAAGGAAGAGAAATGGAAGAAGTGGGATTTATAGTCCTAATTTCCTTGACTACAATAGTGGATCCATCAACAAGAGTAACACAAGGTAAAGTTGCAGGATATTGAAGAGTCAAGAAAAATCTAGGTATACCTGTGATATGTTTCAAATATTTTGTGAATGGCCCAATGAATTTGGCCTTGAGTTCTATATATTATATATAGACTTTACAAGAATGCTATACATGGAAAGTAAATAAGGTCTAGCATGATTCTAGCCATATACAAGTAAACTAAATATATGCTAGCTGTACAAAATAATGAATTGAAATAAGGAAAGAAATCTTTTGCTTTGCTGTTTCGTTGACAGACCCCTCAAATTGATTTGGGTTGATCAAAAAGCATCAATTTGCTAATTAGGAAGCAATGTCGATGATGAGTGAGAGCCTTGGTGAAGATATCTGCAATTTGTAATTCAGTGCAAATGTGTGGAAGAGTGACAACACGAGCTTCAAATGCTTCACGGATAGGGTAACAATCGACTTCAATATGCTTCGTGCGCTCATGATAGACAGGATTGGCCGTGATCTAGATAGCACTCGTATTAGTGGCATGTAGAAGTATAGGAGCAGTCTCAAAAAAATCTAGCTCAACAAGCAAGCCTTGAAACCAAATAATTTCAGAACAAGCAAGAGAGATCACACGATATTCAAATTTTGTCAATGACTTAGAAACTCTGTCTTGTTTCTTACTCTTCCAAGAGAACAACGCATCACCTAAGAACACACACCACTCACTAGAAGCAGCAATAGCCAGAATCGTACGAACAATAGTCATCTTAGCCACAGGAGCAAAGGTCTCTTCATAATTGACACCATATTCCTGATTATTCCCAAGTGCAACAAGGCGAGCTTTGTAACGATCCAAACTTCCATCAAATCAAACCTTGACTAAGTAAACCCATTTACAACCCAGAGGAACAATGGTGGGAGGACAAGGCTCAATGTCCCAAATGTGATTAGCCTCTAGAGCGGCAATTTCTTCCTGCATAGCTTGTCGCCAACAATCATGCTTGGTAGCGTGAGTAGGAAGTAGAAATATCTAAATTGGACAATGCAGCAGTAAGAGCTAAAACAAAGTTACCAGAACTTGAAGAGGGAAACCCATACCTATCAGGGGTACAAAAACTCAAGAAGAGCGATGTATCAAAGACTCTGGAGGTGCTACAATTGACTGAATCTGGAGCATGGTAGGATCAGATATTGGAGGAGCTACAGCAAGAGACTGTGGGCAAGGGCTCCGCGTATACACAATACCTGGTTTACAACGAGAACTAACTGGATGAGGATACAAAAACTGCTCCTCAGAGGAGGGGAGAATCACAGTAGGAGAGGAGGGTACAGAGGACACAGGAAAGAAATGTTGATTTCCAAAGGAAATAACATTCCTAGAAATGTGTGTACGACGTAATATAGGATCATAGCAAACAAAACCCTTTTGACACACATTGTATCCTAAGAAAGCACATCGAACAAATTGAGCGAATAATTTATGTCGCTCATGACGAGGTAAATGAACAAAACATACACAACCAAAGGTCCAGTTATTGCAACTAGGTTGCTTAGCAAGTAAACGGAAATAGGGAGACTCCATGAGCAGGTCTTGAGAAGGTAAACGGTTAATCAAGTAAGTAGCAGTTTTCAAAGCCTCAACCCAGAACAAGGATGTAACAAAGGATTCTAGCAAGAGAATACAGACCACATCTAGGAGATGACGATTTTTCCGTTCAGCTACTCCATTCTATTGGGGAGTAGTAGGACATGAACATTGATGAATAATGCCTTTAGAAGCCAAAAATGCCTGAAACTCAGTAGACACATAATCACCACCAGAATCTGTGTGTAATGTCTTAAGAGAAGCAGAAAATTGATTGTCAACATACACTAAAAACTCAGTGAAAGTACAAAAAACCTCAAATTTAGAGGGAAGAAAGTAGACCCAAGAATATCTGCTATGATCATCAATAAACTCACATAGTATTTAAATTCTTCGTGTGAACTAACCGGGGAAGGTCCCCAAACATCACTATGGATAAGCTCAAAACACTGAAAAGCTCTACTAGCATGCAAAGGGAACGGATGAGTTTTGCTTTTACCAAGTTTGCAAGAGGCACACTCGAGATAAAGAAGAACGTTCTTTAATACCAAGTAAACCAAAGTTTAATACATGAGATAAGATCTGAGTATTGGGATGGCCTAAACGACGATGCCACACTATACTAAGATCTGAAACATTATTACAAGAAAAAGACTTAATAGAAGAAACCGGAGAACGTGCTGGAACAGGCAAAAGTAATGGAAATAAGCGCCCCACTTTAGGTCTCTTCACAATTGGCTCCCCCGTTACCTGGTCTTGCACAACACAACCATTACCAGAAAAATTAACAACATAATTGTTAACAACTAATTGACCAATAGAAATAAGATTCGTGGAAAGCTGAGGAACAAGAAACACATTAGTGAACTTAGAAGAGGCATCTCCGACAGCAGCTATGGGCAAAGAACTGCCATTGGTAGTCTGAATAGCAGATTGACCAGCGTAGGGCCGAACATGACAAAAGGTAGTGGGATTATTCGTCATATGATTCGAAGCATCCAAGTCCACATACCAAAGATTAGTAGAATTGTTACCTTAGAGCCCCATTGCTAATAATGCGGAAATTAGCATCTGTTGCACCATTTCGGGTGTGCAGTAATTCGATGGAGGAGGTACAAGAACAGAGAAGTCACCTGAAGAAGAGCCAGGGGCCACAAACGTCACCGTGGGGGGTACACTAACAGAAGTTTGGAATGCCTGGGCCTGACGATTCTGCGAGCGGATGCGACATTCTTTGATAATGTGACCCTTCTTCTTGCAATAAGAGCAGAATTTCTTGGAACAATTAGCAGCGATATGTCCAAATTCTTTGCAATAAAAACACTGCAAAGTACTAGAATTTGCAGCTGGTCCTTGTCATTGAGCAACATAAGCCACAGGGATAGACCCAGAATTACCATGAGATTGTTCCAGAATAACTTGAGTACTAAGTCGTTGTTCTTCACGAAGTAACTCACTAAGACAAACATCCAGAGAAGGAACAGGAGAGCGATTTAGCAGAGACGAGTGAACAGATTCATACTCGGAGTTTCATAAGAAACTAATCACGACGACTAGTCGCGTGAAGACATTGAATAATAGGAAGAGAAGCTACAGGAATATCCGCAGTAACCAGATCAGAATATTCATGGATTGTTTTAAAATAAGTCCACATGGATTGAGCGGTGTGATAAGGTCGCAGGTTGGGGACAATATGTGGCTCAACCGAACCAAGAAGCCAAGACATAATCCGAGCATCAAGCACAACCGATGAAGGACAAGTTGCAGACTCCTTGGATTTATCAAGATTGGGTGCACAATTTGTGCCATCAATATGACCCCAAAGATCTTTTCCCTTCAAGAAAATTCCAAACCGAAAAGCCCACGTAGAATAATTGTTGCCTGTAAACTTGGCACACATAGGTGTGGAGTCCATGCTAAATAATGGAGAAAATCAAGAAGCCCCAAAAAAACAAACTGTGCAGAAAGAAACAGACCACCAGAAAATCTACAAGCCCAAAATAAACAACACTGGTACAAAGAAAAAACCAAGAACAACCTCCCTGCACTAAAAAATTAAATCATGAACAAAAAAACTGCACTAAAAATTAAATCTTGAACCAAAAACCTGCTGTGCCGAGAAGATAAGTGCCAGAAACAGCAACAAAAAGTTGTTGCCTACTTGCCAGTAGTCAAAAACAGCAACTGAAACTGGAGAAATAAGTGGCAAACCAAAAACCTGTTGTGCTTGCTTGCAGAAAGTCACAAGCCTACTTGTCGAGAGTCACAAATAGCAACAAAAACTAGAGAAATAAGTGGCAAACCAGAAACCTGATGTGCCTGCTTGCCGAGAGTCACAAGCCTGCTTGCTGAGAGTCACAAACTGTAAGAACCCGAACCGTGATAAATGGGTTTAAATAAATAAGAGAGGGGTAAAATTAGTATTTGAACAGGCTTCGTCGACGAAGTCAGACTTCGTCAACGAAGGCCATGCATCTCTTGTCGACGAAGTTCAGAGGCTCGTCGACGAGGAGAAGCTGAGGAGTTTCGGAAAACCGGTGATATCAGGATTCGTCAACGAATCCACCGTCTCGTCGATGAGAAGACTATATAGCCTCGTTGACGAGGACACCATCTCGTCGACGAGTTCGCCCGAGTCAAAGGGCTATAAATATTATTTTTCATTGCTCAACCATTAAGAAACTCAAATATCTTCTCTCTCTGTCTCTAGAAATCTCCCTACTCTCTATCTCTCTAGATTTCTTCATCGTTCGTTGCGAGAATCATAAATCTGAAGTTACCACGAGGATCGTGGAAGGATTCTCTACAAGTTCTACGGATCGAAATCCCGTTTCGGAGATTTTCGGGTTTCGGCTTAAAATCGAGGTAAGGTTCGGTTTTCAATTCTGATCCGGTAGTTTTGTAGGGAACAGTGTTGTGAGTATATTCTGTACTGTAATTTGTAGGTTTTGGAACTCGATTCGCTGTTTAGGGGCCTTAGAGTTGGGGATTTGCTATTCGGCGAAAAGGTAAGGGGAACTGTGTTTATATCGGTTACTTTTGAAATCGGACTCGGTAGAACTATGATTCACGGTCCTGTGTGTGTTTTGGCTACTCATTTGGGGGGATCTAACGAGGAAAACTATGGATTTTTCATGATTACAGTTTTAGGAAAAGGGGGCGACGAACTGTATCCCTAGTTTTGTGAAAACAGAACGTATATGCTGATTTATACTGTGTTATAGGGATGACCATGCCTTGACTTTTTTAAACTGTATGTGTTTGAAAAACCGTGATTTTAGATTACCAAATGGGTGTGATTTGTTTGGTTATATGAGCATGCATGTGTGTGTGTGATTGGTTTAAATGCTAGTAGAAACGTAGTTCCGAATTGTTCCAGGTACTAAGAGTGTCCGGCTCTATATCCGAGGGCGTATGAAATCGCTGGTCATAGATTGGCAAAGGTCCAGCTCTATATCCGAGGGCGTGAGCCTATTCCGGCAGATCAGGCCGAAGGGTGTGGATCCACCAATTAACGCCGGTACGATGCGATGGGAGTCGGGGACTAGCCATGTGCCGGTGGTGCCGTGTTCGCGGGTTGGTTACGGGCCAACGCCGTACGATGCAGGCCGGCTTCGGGCCGATAGGTGTGACGACACCGGGATTATTGATCATGTGTGTGTGCAAGCGTGTATGCATTGTTGTGAAATTAGTACTGGACTGCATTTAACTGCGTGTATGTTGTATCATGATAACACTCAAATGTCACACACCGATATAACATGTGTTCTTCCTTACTGAGAGGTGTCTCACCCCTGCTGTACGTACATTTTTACAGGTCCTTCGAGTAATATGAACTAGCGTCCTAGTGTAAGGAGCGTAGTGGCCGGTGTACTGCGGTTAGCGCTTGGTTAAGTGCTAGGATTGTGTTTTGGTGGGTTGCCTTTTTGGGATGTGTTGGGCACCCAGTTGTACGTTGTATGTTAGAACCTGTTTCTACTCTTGTATAGACTCTGGTATGGTACTATGTATATATAAAAAGACCTTTTTCCGCTGCGTATATGGTTGTATTTGGATGTGTATAGGGTGACTAGGAACCCCACGGGGTCAAACCCTCATCCTTTGTACTGTATCTGTGGATGATTTGTATGATACAGGGATAGGTTAGATTACATTTTCAACCCTGGGTCCCATTTCCGGGTTCGGGGAGTGACACAAACAGCGGCAGAAACTGGAGAAATAAGAAGCACACCAGAAACATGTTGTGCCTGCTTGCCGAAAGTCACAAACAGCAACAAAAAACTGTTGCCTACTTGCCAAGAGTCACAAGGACATAAACAGGAGGAATAAAATGGCAACCCAGAAACCTACTGCGCCGACAGCCACGTAGCCACAGAAGTACCGAAAGAACAGAGATAAAATTCCAGAAGAGAAAACAAAACCCCAACAGCCACGAAACCGAGAAGACAAAAAATCGAAGGGGAAAAAAACTTAGCAATCGGCTGGCTCTGAAACCATGTCAAATATTTTGTGAATGGCCCAATGAATTGGTCTTGAGTTCTGTATATTATATATAGACTTTACAAAAATGCTATACATGGAAAGTAAATAAGGTCTAGCATGATTCTAGCCCTATACAAGTAAACTAAATATATGCTAACTGTACCAAATAATGAATTGAAATATAAGGAAATAAATGTGGGCTGAAGTAAGGAAAGAAATCTTTTGCTTTGCTGTTTGCTGTTCTGTTGACAATATGATCAGTGGCAGCAGAGTCTATGACCCAAGGACTAGATCAAGAAGTACTGGGTCACAGGCATACTGTGTTAAGAGATACAACGGGAAGAGAAGCTTGTGGTGACACTTGATAGTGATACTGCTAAAACTTGGAATACTCTTCCTCTGATATAAAGGCAGTACGTTGCCCCCCACTCGACCTCAAAGATGAGGAGTCGGTGGTGACTGCATTGGCTGCCTTCAAAGGTGTGAAGTCAGTGGTGGCTGCATTGGCAACACGTGAAGGTCTGCCACGAAGATCCCAACATTGCTTAACAGTATGATTATCAGTCCACAATGAGTGCACTTGCGAGGAGTACTTTTGTCTCATCCATATCTACCACTATGACTACTTGAACCACCACGATAACTTTTGCGGTTATTTGGTAAAGAACAAAAATCATTCTATGTAGCAAAGGTTGCCCTCTCAGAGCCAAATGCAAGAGCAGCAGAATGCGTGCTAAAGGAAGCACGAAGGACCCGAGAATAAACATCAGCATGGCAACTCGACACTACTAGACCGAACTACCTCAAACTCAAGTCTCTAGCCAGCTAGAACACGAAGAATTGTCATCTGCTCCCTTTGCTTCTACATCTCACGAATGTCGGTAGTTATAGGTTGCACGACGTTAAGCTCCTCATGAATATGCCTCATCTCTCCAAAATAATCTGCAATGCTCCTATCTCCTTGCTATAACTGAAAGTACTCTTTGAGATAAATCATACATACATGTAATGTTACTGGAGTATAGAAGTTTGACACAATCCCAAATCTCCTTGCACGTATCTAGATGCATACACATCTGTGCAATCTGTGGCTCCATCAAATTCCATAAAAGGGAAACAATCAAGGCATCTTCCTGAACCCACACATCTTTTCTCTTCTCATCAGAATAATCATATTGGAGCAAGTGGTCAGATTTCCTTCATCTTGCTAAATAAATCTGAACAATTTTAAACCATTGAACATGGTTCTTTCCATCAAACTTTTGAGCCGTTATTTGCGGCAACGATGTAGGAAACAAATTTTTGGGATTCATCGATTCCATCCCAACACTCACAAATTTGCAATCACACCAAAAACAAGAAGAACAATCAAAACTACAATCACAAGCTATGTGAAGCACTAACACAATGACAGATGAGGTGAACAACTCACCAACAAATATAGCGTTGTGACACTCACAAATCAACAAGCACACAAAAAACAAGAACAATCACTAATAGAAACGATCACAAATCATGTGAAGCACCGACGCAACCACGAACGAGGTGAACAACTCACTAACGGATATAGCACTGCCACAGCCTCACAACTGAACATACGAACGCTGCCGCGACTCCAAAAAAAACTCACAAGGAAGCCTTCACAAACCCTGGACAAAAATTAACGGAATACCGCGAGTGCATGGTAAAAAGGTTGAATTTTTTAGCAAAAAACTGGCCTAACAGCTTGATAATATAGTCTAAAGAAGGAATCATAGCATGGTAAAAGAAAAAAGAAAAAAGTGGCCGAAACTTCACTCATGTGCCGGCGTGTGGGGGCATTTGGAGTGCCCTCCGACGATGGGATTTTAATTTGTGGGGTGGTCGTCGGGGGGGTCCGATTATGGGTGTATGGTTGGTTTTTTGATTTAGTATGGGAAGGAGGTGGACCTAGGAAGAACAATCACAGGAATGGTGTTTTCCAAAGACGACTGAGGGAAATGAGGTTTAGATAAGATCACGCTCTAATACCATGTTAAGTTTTGATTAAAATGAATGACTTAACTTGAACATATGTCTCTCCCTCTATTTATAATACAAATTAAAGACATTCTAATGACAATAATACCCTTACTAACTCTCACACATTAACATACTAACACACTCAATAATAATAATAATAATAATAATAGTAAAAGACATATATAACCTCTAACAAGTATGTTTCTGACTCCACTAATGTTTTAGGGGACTTAATCATATGTACACCCATCCCCTTTGGAAGAATTGGAGGGGCTCTCCATATTTGAAAATGATGATTTGGGTAATAAGTTGTAGTTTGCAAGGACAATATTTTACCAACACTAGTAATGATGATTTGGGTAATGAGTTGCAGTTTGCAAGGACAATATCACACCAACACCAGTGGAGAAAATTTCAAGGAAGGATTTTGAAATTCAAGAACTCATGGATGAACTGAATTTAAATTTTTGTAATCTTGGGGGAAATGAAGTCAATTTTAATGGGTTTAGAGTTTGAGCTAAAAAGGTTCAAAGGGAGTTAGCTGACTTGGAGAGTTTGGTGAACTATGAAGGAAAAGGATTGAAGAGGGGAGTTAGTTGTTAATTTTATTTTTTATTTTATTTTATTTTTATTATATTTGGGGGGTGGACTTCTTGACCTCATTCGTTGTAATTTCTCTTTCTCTATCTAATTACCTTCTTTTATCATTTAAAAAAAAAAAATTCTTATTGTTTGTTTCACTTAACTAGTTACTCTTAGTTACAGTAGAAGGGGTAGAAGTAGACCTAAATAACTTGGAATGAGAAGGATTTTAATAGCCCTCAAATTGTCGAGAGAAATTGCTACAATCTTGTAAATTGGCGGAAAATGATTCATGTAGCCAAACACACCTAGTAGGACTTACGGCTTGGTACTGAAGTTGTTTGTTGTTCAAAATTTGAACAACTACAATTTTTCAGCATTCCTAAATTCTAGTAGAAATACATTCATCAATTGTAACAACTTTTAAGCCAATGCAACATTGATGTATGCCAAATATATGGCAATTAAAATTTTAGAATGCATGCTGCTGTTTCACTAATAAAAGCTTTGGTGTCCTCTAGGGGACAACCCAATAGTTTGAGCTTGGTTACATTGGAGGTTCACCTTCTAACCTTGGGAAGAGGTGGGAACATGGTCGTTAAAATCACAAACCAGATCTTATGATAGATCCCACGGTCTTGATTTACCAAAAAGAACCTGATCCTATATAGAATTGCAAGTTGGTAAGATCAGAGTAGGATTGGCAAGATCGTAGTAGGATTGTGGTAGGATAATTGATGTAAGACAAATAGGCATAGAGAGGGGGTGCAGGAAAATACAAGAAAATAATAGGAAAATAAACAGGAAAGTAAAGCAGAAAATAAAAATGACGACAAAATATGCCCCTCATGGTTACACACTACTCCCATTATTAAATAAGTAACCAATCTCTAGGAATTAATATCAAGCCCCAATTAACAAAACATAATATCAAATCTCTAAAAATTAAAACAACACACAAATGTAAAAATCTTCAAATCATAAAAACCCTAATAATCATGAAGAGCCAAGATAATCTACTAGTTTATTAGCCTACAAAGTCCTACAATACATAGGAAAAATCCTTAAAAAATAATAAATTACAAGATTGCCCAAAATTCTAGAAATGCCATTGCCAAGCATTTGCTTTGGAGGCCTTGAAGCTCATATTGCATCATTATCCCCTGATTTCTAAAATTCAACCTTGAATATGAAGTACTTGAAAAATGAAGAATGACCAAACCAAACTAGCTTGCATTGGAACAATATAATCTGCATTCACAAATAAATATGGATGCGAGTGGATGGATGCATTGAAAACAAACTTATTGTTAAAGCTTGATATACATTGTTGGTCCTTGGCCCATAACCTAACAGCTTAAACTTTTAGGTAAAGTGCTAGTCTAACATGGTATCAGAGCTAGTTACCAAGAGGTCCTAGGCTCTAGTCTTGTTGCCCGTGCTTAATTATAAGGTGTTTAAAATTTTCTATACCCTGAAATGGGGTTATTTATCTTGTTTATCTCTCCACGTACAGTCGGGCAGCAGGTGCGGGGAAATGTTAATGCTTGATATGGGCTCGATTCAATTTCAATACTTAAAAAATATTTTATTTACTTAAATTATTTGTTGAAATGTTGCTTCATTTACAATTTACAAATCAGTATAATAGTAAGCATAAATTGTTGGTCAATAGGGGGTTTATATAGAAAAAGGGGAGACCTAGGAATACTTCCACCTTCCAATGTGGGAATGGAAATTGGGAGTTGAAAATAGGGGAGAGAACCGCAACAAAAAGGTCATGACTCATGAGTTGCAATCAGCCCATTAAAGAAGAGCTTCAAAGACAATTCCTCAGTGCTCCTCGTTTTGCATTCACACACACCATGGCCCACCTTGTCCAAGGCTGCTGCTTCTTCCCTTCTACTTTTCTTCTCTCTTCTTCAGTTCTTCTCCTCACTTGCCCACCAACCATGGCAACTTTTACCTAGCTTCCATCGCTAAGAACTCACCTGCAAAGCTCCATAGCCAAGCCACCATCCACTCTTCACTACTATTGCCCTCCTTTTCACTCTTTTCATTTATTCCACGTTTACCTATAGCAAAAACTTGGCAATAGACACAACGCCATTCATGCACGAAGAACGTTTGTCTAGGTTTGCTTGAGAGAGCTTCACCCCACATTGAAAATGCAACAAAAGAGTCGACTCCTGTATTTCCTATAAAAGTCATTAAGCTGCATGGGTCCACATGACAACTTCTTGGCATCTCCCCCCCCCCCCCTGTGGGTCTGCTATTTAGTGGGCCTTTGATAGTTTTAAAAACAAAATATTGATTTTTATTTTAAAGGTAACAAAGCCAGTGGTATGGTTTGTTCTTGGTTTGGTTTAGAATCAAATTGGTATAGTTCATTCTTGGTTTGGCTTAGAACCAAGTTGAGCTTGAGCCTATATTTTATTTTCCGACCCAAGCTCGAGCTTAGCATTTTAAGCTCAAATCAAGTTGAGGCCAAGCCCACCTATTCTTCTGCCGAGCCAAGCTTGAACATGTTGAAGCTCAGCCTGATTCATTTGCAGCCCCAGGTATAATTCTAGTTTTAGACTTGGCCCAACTAATTGATAAGAAGGGTATTCTTTCATATAATATGGCCATTTAGTTAAGCAAGCCCAAGACTTTGTTAATCTAAGTTGGACTCAAATGAGAAGTCCAAAGGTGGTCCTCATTCCTAGGGTTCTATTTAGAAGGTAAATAACGAAGGTCAGGATGTTGGACGAGGAAATGGGGAATCAAACAAGTCAGAGATGGATTTCAAGAAGCAGAAGGACCAGATTTCAGTCCTTAGAGCTCAAGAAACAAGCAGTTGGAAGGAGGAGGTTAGACTTCACGTTCAAAGTTCAGCACTCCAAACTTCAAGTTGGGTTGATTGAACTCTGGAAGATACCCAAAACGTTAACAGCTTAGAGCTAGAATTAGATTGTGGTATTAAAAATGTAACAAGTTTGGAACAGTGTTCAAAAAATAGGGAGGTAAGATGTAAAAAACGAAGAGGAATTATGGGGGAGATTGACAATATCATGTTTTCAAATTTTGACATATTTGAAGGTAGTAAGGTTTATGCTCCCTGCAAGTAGCTCATATGGGCGCTGAGATGAGGAAGGTGTTTGACGAGAAGAGAGAAAATTTTGGTGTGACAGGGACAAAGCTTTTAAGGAGAGACTCTAAAGGAGAACTTAGCATAGTGGAAGACTTTCTACAAAGAAGGAGGTTAGGTGTAGCAATGCGGAAAGGAAAGAAAAGGAGGTAAGAAATGGGGGCATATTTCAGATTTGGAAAGTGATGATTTGAGTGAATTTGACTATAGTGGGGAGTTATTCATGGATAAGATTCAGATACAATAGAGGTACACTTATAATTCTTGCAACAAAGTAGGGAATCTATCTTATGTTCATCCTGCCCTGTTGGAAGGTTTGGACGGAGAGTCTATTTTTGGAAATGATGGTTTGTTCAACAATTCACAGCATAGGGATGGAATATTGCCTACCCCCATGGAGGAAATTCCAAAGAGGACTAAGAAGCTCAAGATTTTTGGATAAGTTAGATTTAAAGTTGAATGATATTGGAGGGAATGAGGTTCTTGCTTGGACGGTGGCAAAAAGCATAAATTGAAGGGTCAAGGAAAATTAGCAAATTTCAAAATTGGGTAAATTATGATAGAAAGGGTTTGACAAGGGGTTTTCTTGGTTACTTTTATCTAGTTTCACGGTGTGATCTTCAATTTTTTTGTTTTTTTTTTCTTTCTTTCTTTTTTGTCTTTCTAGCCTTGTCCCTGCACATTGTACCTTCTTTTTCCCTATCTAATATACTTTCTTTTACAATCCAAAAAAAAAAAGACACAAAATACTGATGATCAAACAAATTCTTGACTCTACACAGACCCCAAATATTTGAATGAATAAGAGAAAACAATGATTTACCACAAGACTCAACTCTAGACGACAAAGATGTCCTAATATACTTCCCCAACTAACACACAAAACACTCAAAACAAGAAATGGGCTTGAAATTGGAAAAACTTGTAGTTTTAGAAGGGATGGATGACCCAAACAAGCATGCCATTGATTAAGAGAAACACCATGAGTAGAAATTAAGGAAGTCGTATGACAAGAATTGGACCCGCCATGACCACCATCAAAATAGTACAGGCCATCCTTCTCAAGTCCTCCACCAATCCTCTTCATCTAGAGATCCTAAAAAACACTAAGGAAAAAAGGTCACAGAACAACTTAGTTAATTGACTAACTGATAGTACGTTCAAGGGATTTAGGCACATATAACACGAGTGAAAAGGAATAGAAGGAATTGAGAGAACATTGCTAGAACCAGAAACCAGTGTAGACGAACCATCAACAAGAGTAACCTTAGAGTGTAATGTAGTTGGGTTCATGGATTCAAACAAATTAGAACTACCTGTTATAGGAGTCAACAAAATATATAAACCAAGGTGAGGAGGGTGAAAAGGCAATAAGCCTAGTTGTACCTGAATGGGCTACAATAACAATAGATGTAAAAGACTAAATTTGGAGTTGTTGAACCATGCAAAAATTATTGTTAAACTCCTCTTGAGACACGGTGAATAATCTACTCAACTCCCCGGTAGAGTGGCTAGGTGCGTTTGAAGTGTCAATAGTGGAATCAACTTTTGCAAGAGAGTTATTGGCCCACGATGGTTCCCCAGGGAGATCCCAAAAGAGATTAATGGTATGATTTATATCCTTGCCACAATGTGTGCAAATGCGACAATTGCCACGACAAACTCCTCATCATATTACACAATCGCTAGCACAACCACAGTCCAAACCTCTCCCTCATCCTCCAAAACTTTCTCTACTACAGTTAGAGTACATCCATGGCTGACTTATCATGGGAAGGAGCTTGTGTAGTCAGGCAGCACACACTAACATAAACAGCACTTTCAGGACTTCAAAAGAATCAGAACTTACAACACTTCAATATCTCCAAAATCCAGATAATCCAGAACTTCAAAAGGCAGCTATAACTACAGAACTGAGCTTACAATATCGTAGAGGAATTAGTTAACCACCAAGAACAGGGCAGACCACAGCAAAGTACGGCAGACATTTAATAAACAACCTGGCAGCAGCTCCACGCATGATGACTGGCAGCAATTGGAAACAAATGTAGAGAAGAACACAAAATAAATATTTGAACACCAATCAGAACCAACCAGCAATCGGTTCAAGATTGCGAGCAATCAATTACGAATACATACTGTAAAAACAGCATCATCAGAAAATCACTAACAGAGTAACAGAGGAACAGCAGCAGCAGCATGCAAGAAATAGAGTATAACTGCATTCACATCAGCAAATCATCATGAAAACACACAGCTTCCTGCCAAGGATGCTGCACAACCTAACCCATAGGGAGGGTGTGCTTAAATGACTCACAAAACCAACCAGAAAATCAGATTTGAGGACTGATTAAGGAAGGATATGGAAACAAACGATAAACAGAACATCAAATCCAATTCAGATAAAGCAGATTTGAAGGAGATCAATGCTCTAATAGCATGTTGTAAATTTAAAGATGGAGGAGAGAAGAAGAGAAGAAGATAAAAATATAGGAAAGAACTGAACGGTAGTTCCCTGGAGTCTAAGTACAGCTCCAGGTCTGCCCTCTTATATATTATTAATAATCATGTCTTAAGGACAAAAAATACCCCCATTGACAAAACCTAATTATTAAAATAACATATTCTCTACTAGAAAAATAAAAAAGAAAATTATCCAACCACAAGCAAGAAAATACATCCTTCTAATTGCAGAAATTTCAGATAGAATATAGGGACAGTTACATCACAAAGAATTTGCATCCTACACATGACAACAAAATTGAAAAAAAAAATGTAATATTAGAAAAGAATTGCAACAGAGTTGATGGCCGGTCAAATTACAGAAAAATATCCATATTACAAAAAAATATTCATATCACAGTAAATGTCAACTTGCAAATGGTGTTTAATATATCAATACAGATAGTATGGTGAGAATAAACTACTTATTTTTTTGTCAAACCATTGGGACAGAATCATCAAAAAAAAATTTTAAATTATTATTTAAAAAAAAAGATAGGAGTGCATTTAACCTAAAGAAAGTCATTTCTTCTATGTTAAATCCTCTTTTAACATTTCCCGAGTTTTATTAAAAGTCCATTTTCTATGGGTTCTCTTGAATTCAACTGTTTTATATCCTTTTTGCGACACCAACATTAGGATCAAAATATCCAACATCTGAAGTTCAAGATCTTGAAATATACATCATCAAGAAGTAGAGTTTGTTCTACTAGCAAGGCAGTCAAGCTGATATCATTTTCTCAACTACAATAAATAAATAAATAAATTACCCTAATTATCTGGGTTTGGCTATGTGAATCCTCTTTTCTTTCGATCCTATAACATTACCTTGGTCTTGAGAGTGCCCTCCACCTCTATGAAATCACTCTTTCTCAATAGAGCAGTAAATGCTCTTAATTATGTTCAAACTATGAAAACTAAAACACAGAAGGTCAAAATTTGAGTGGCATTATATTCAAACTATGAAAACTAAAACATGGAAAGGCTTAATATGACAAAAATGTAAATGTTGTGACAATTAATATAAGCAAGACCTGCATGTTATCAAAATACTCTTTTGTAGGACAGGAGTTAGTACCTCAAAGTCAATGAGTTGTATAATGTTGCTCTTTCCTTTCAACTTGTTTAAATATTCAATCTCCTGACAAAATCCATATGCAGTGGCATAATCACGGCCTTTAAGCTTTATTTTCTTAAGGGCATAAATTATACAATCTGATGAAATGACTTTGTGGACCTCACTGCTTCCTCCACTGCCAATCTTCCCAAGCCTTTGATATAGTTTCCCATTCACTTTAAAAAACAGGTCAGGGTCATAATTCCTTTTGCGAGGGGCTGATGTTCCCTTACCACTAACAACCTTTTCTTGTTTTTCTGATTTAGAATGCTCCAACTTTACATCAGAACATGAGTTCTTTGACAAAGGAGCCTGAGACTGTATATCAGTGACATCACCTGCAAATCCTTTCTCTTTAGTTGACTTGTCTTCAACAGGAGAGGGACCTCTAGGAATGTTATTTTCCTTTAGCCGACAGCCTTGCTGCTCCTCAAGCAGGCAGTATTCTTTCTGGCTGTCAATGACTGAGGTAGAAACTTGGGCTGCATTTGCTGTCTGCTCAATTGGCATTCCAGTGGTGCACTTAGATGAAGGATATGATGGTTGTAGCAAATCTCTTTGAGCTATAGGCTGGGGATTAACATTGAGGTCGCCACACAATTCCACTGCCACATGAGAACCAAGATCTTGCGTAGAACGGGAACAGTATGTCGTTGAACTAATCATGGGTGCAGAAGTTGAATTGATCAATGTTGTCGTAGCACATGATGACCCAACAATGGAAGACTGAGTCATTGGGTGATTTGAGTCACTCTGCAAAAAATTTCTGAATTGCTGCAGTTGATCCTGAGCATGAGTCGTTCTCTTTGCCAACAAAGAAGTCAGCCCACCCTCAGACTTTATACTAACCTCTGATTCTGTGTTTTGAAAATTCTGCTGCTTCAAGTCTTGATTGATAACAGTTGATCCATCTACCAGATTGCTCACATCCAATTCCATTTCTGTCAATGCAAGGGAACCCAAATGAGAAGATAAGTTGTCCATTCCAGTGGTCATTCGACCATCGGCCCCTGCATAAACAAAAAGCTCGAAAGAGGAGGCAAAGTATGTTGTGCAACATAGTTATCAACTTAGGATTCAGGACTTAAAAAGCCTCAGTTAGCCTAGCAATTAAGAATTTGGGAAAATAATATATAACATTTAAAAGTCTATAATATTTAGGGCAATGCAAATAGCAAATTACTCACAATACAAACAAGGGTGAGGTATCAGAGTCTCATTAATATTTTTTTGCATTACAGAAAAATTGCTTACTGGGTGCCAAACGCAGCACTGACAAGAATTTAAGGTTCAGGAAAAAATACAAACAATTTACATTTTCCAGTATATTTGATATGCAAAAAGTAACAAGGCATTAACAATACAAGCAAATTTTGGAATTCAGAGTGTCTTTTCCACATGATTTCATGAAGAAATTTGCTAAATATGCAGTAAAGCCAAGCAATCAAACTACTAAAACTAGCAATTCAAAGGAAAAGGAGCAATCAATTACCCTGGGTACTGGTGTTGCTTGCCATTGAAAGCTGAACCTTCTTCTGGTCATCAGCTGCTGGGATGTGTTGAGAGTCTTGAGACTCTACACGGGACAAAGGAATTTCCGTACTGTTCTTAAACGGTTTAGATTGATCTAAGGGCACATCTAACCCATCTTGACTTTCTTCATATGTACTTGTGGTAGCTCCTGAAAATGAAGGGCGCATAATCAATGCATCTTCTTTTGTTTCCCCAGCAACAGAGATTGTGTTCTTTGCATTGGCAGTAGAACTCTTCTCAGTGAGGCCCTGACTGAATGGAACTACAACTTGTGACCTCTTGGCATCCAATGGAGGACCCACATTTGAATTTGAGCATCTCGACTCTTTGCATGGTGGAACCAATATACGCCTTGGCCTTATGTTATTGGATTGCATTGTGACTGCAAATTCCACAAAGAAAGACGACTTTATTTTTTTCTATATGTAATTTTGCAAAAATAATAATATAAACAATGAGAAGCAACGCCCAAGGTTCAAACACCATTTTGGGGGTCTGGAAAGGGCATGATGTACACAGCATTACCTCCACTTTTGGAGAGGCTATTTCATGACCTTCAAGTTTGGGTATAACACCCTTATCATCATTGGGTCAAGCATCACACTCTTAAATCTAATTGTTAAAGAGCTTAATTTTACATTTTAAGTACATAACCCTAAAACCTTTACATACCAAAATTGACTAAACCCTAAAATTGAGAGGACAATACATTGAAAACCCCAAAAAACCCTAATTTATTCTACATTGAGCGGAGAATATTGAAACCTCAGACAAACATCAAGCATGGTTCAAACTGAAATCGTTAAGATAGCATTGTGGAAATTCTTAAAGTGTCATTTAAATTTTTTTAAAAATAGCATCAATTATAGCCCTCATAGAAGGCAGTAAAAATACTTCCAGATTGTGAACCAACGCTTAACAAAAAGGAAAAACCCTAAGTTGAGTTGAGGCTCAGTTAATGACATGCACAGAGACAAAGGAGAGAGGGAGAGAGCGACCTAGAGGACGGTGGCGCTTGAATGCAGCCTGAACATGACGAAGGAAATCTGGCGGAGAAGACGCAGATGAGGACGACGACGCCGCCGAGGATGTGACAGAACGGCTCGGATAGGAATCGGTGGTGATCGTACGGGCGAGATTCCTGGATGCTGCTGGTGGGGCCGGAAGGTTAGCCTCCCCGTCCATCGACGGATCTCAGAGGCATCTCCGATTGAGAGAGAGAGAGAGAGAGAGAGAGCTTCGACTTGGGTACTGCACAAACAACAAACTGCAGTGTCGGGGAGAAAGGGAGAAGTTTTAAAATTTTAAAACGGCTTATTGGCGCTGCCTGCCTTGCTCTTTTTTTTTTTACTTCTTCTTTCCTTTCTACGTCATAAATTTTTAAATAAAAAATTATAAAATTATGAATGATTGAAATTGAAAAATGTATGTAATCAGATTTAAATAGTTAATTATTTTATTTTGAGTATTAGATACAAATGGTGAAGAGTTCTTTTAAAACACAATGGTCTAAAAAATAGTAAAAGAAAATTACCAGAACTTTTAGTTAATTGTAGATATGAATAAGATTATTTACTCCTATTTATATCTAAGTTTTTTTAATTAATTAATATTTTATTTAAATAAAATATTACCCTTTTGTTCATAAATTTTAGCTATACATGTTAAAATGATTTCAAAATATTTTTGTAATGATAATAATAATATTTACATTCAATAAGAAAAGTAAGATTAAATGAAATAAATTTAAACAATACTACCAAGTAAATTATATATTATTCAAAATACAAATAAAATATAAACTTTACATGAATTACTATAAGACTTAATTTAAATTTAATTTTAATAAATAAATAATTAAGTGTTTAATTTAGGCAATTTTAACTACATTTGTAAGACTTAGATTATACTTTCAAAGTGTTAAAGTTTAATATACTCACAACCTAACAATTTAAGTTTTTAAGTAAAGTGTTAATTTAACATGGTATCATATTTGTTGAGTCGCACATGTCAGGGAGTGTTAAAACTTTATATCTATTGTTGGCCTACAACCTAACAATTTAAACTTTTAGGTAAAATAGTAATCTAACACAAAGTATGATCTATAAAATATAAGTATACAAATGAGGTATTGGAAATAAAAAATGTTGGTTGCACGAATGATACCTAGTCGATACATTGATTATGCTTTGACCTTAACCAAGTGATCCATTGTATTTATTACAATATTCAAAGGTTTGTTCACTTAACTATCTTGTTAACACTCTTAATTGAATAAAAAAAAATTCCTTTACGTTTAGGGTATCATTATGAATACGATTAGAGCTTTCTCAAAAAGGGTACTTTATTATGAGAGTGATTAAGATTTAACAAACAAATATTAATGGAAAACAAATATTCTCATTTGGTTTGTGGAATCAAACTTATAATGGAATTGAATTTTAGTGATAGAATTGGACTCTTGCATTTGGTTCAAAGAATTAAAGGTAGAATCATATTCTGACTAGAATACACTTTCAACTCGTGATTCAAGTGCAGATGGGTTAAAATCCATAATCATTTCCATTGAATCAAACTCATTTTATAGTAAAAAAAATATTATAAAAATAATAACAACTAATAATAACTACTAATATTATTAAAAAATGATGATAACAACAAGAACAATAATAATAAAAAGTAAAAATAAATTTTTTTTATTGTTTTAAAGATAATTATTATTATAAAATAATAAACAATAATAAAAAAATCATCATTACACTAATAATAATAATCATTATTATAAAAATAGTAAATGATAGTAATCAAACAAAAACAACACCAAATAGTAATAATACTAATTACTATTATTGTTTTAAAATGATAACAATAATAATTAAAATAACAATAATATTTATAATAATAATTATTATTATTATTATTTTAAGAACAATAATTAATATAAAAATAAAAAAATAATGATAACAACTAATAATTACAATACCAATAATATTATTATTATAAAATTAATTATAGTGACAAGAAAAATTATTATTATTATTTTAAGGTTAACAATTATTATAAAATAAAATAATAGTAACAATAATAATTACAAAATCAAATAATTATGTATTAGGAATATTTATAACAAATGGCTTATTTTTCATGGGGCCATACAAAGAATATCAAACATTAGAAAAAAAATTATGATTTCTATGGTCATTGCATGTGACTAGCTAAGTACAATAATTGTATTTCAAAAGCAATTCCAATTTTACTTTGATTTAATTCCTCCCTCTATTTCTTTCCTATCTGAACTTTATTTTGCAAATAAATTAGGTGTTACTCTTTATTTGGCTTTCCTATAACCATCTTATCACCCCACTAGTACTTTTGACCAAAAAGCAAATAAATAAATAAGACTTAAGTGATAAATCTAGGACTTGCACTCAGTGGGGGTCGAAGGTCATGCATAACGGATTTTAAATTTTTTTTAATTTATAAAATTAAAATTTTTATTCATACATAATCATAAACTAATATATTGTCAATTTAGAAATGTTATGTGTTCAATGTGACAAGAATAGTAATTTAGGATTTACTTCAAATTAGAACTCATAAAATTCTAAACAAATTATAAAATTTTAGAAAAAATTGAAAGAAATTGAAGAATCTAGTATCAATTAAGGAGCATGACCATGAAAAAGAGAAACCATAATGGAAAAACTAACAATTTAGGATCAATCTCAAATTAAGCTCATAAAGAAATAATTAAAATTGAATCGGACCTTAAAATCTTATTTATTTAGACTTATGACTTAGGTGGGTACAATTTCCAAAAAACTTTGCCAATTACATATTATATTACATTAATTGTAAATGAAAGAACATTTTTTTTTTTATTAATTGCCCTCATGGATAGTATAATTTTTGTTTAACTATCCTACCAGACTAGTTTATTAGTTGGGTACAAGGGACCATTTTATTTATTTTTTTGGCAAATGTGAGATATGGTTCATCAATCATGCTAGACTGACTTTTGGACCATAGGTGTAGTGGGATATGTTTTTTTTTTACTTTGTAATTATAGGATGTAATACAACGGGACCAACTATTGGAGAATATATAGTTGTAAAGATAGGATATGCATTTTTAAGGCATCTCTAAGTTTAGGTCTATGGTTCTTTAGAGTTAGATTTCAAGAACAAATGTATAGATTCATGAGGTTAGATCATTAGAAAAATTTCCAAGTTTACTTCTATTTTGTTTTGATCACTCTACTTTGGGTTTTTGTTGGGGATTCAAGGTCGTCGAAACTTTGGTCTAAGGATTTATATTCTAGAAGTATGAATTGTGGCTAGGTGGGGATAGTTTGACATGTAGTGGGTGCATGTGTGTGTTTTGGTCTTCAGTTGGATTTAGGGTTCAAACAGGGATCTTAGATGGTCTCTTAGGGATTCAAATAAAAGTCACTTAGGGCTTTAGTTTGTGGTGTTTGGTTTTGGGATTCTAAGGTTTCTCAGATTTAGGATTTATATTCAAAAAAAAGGGAAGCTAAAGTAGGAAATAGAGAATTAATTTAGTCAATGGAATTAAGGCTTTTCATCCCTTTACTATCTCTTTCTTTTCTTTTTCCTTCATGCCCTTTTCCTTTTCTTTCTTTACCACCCCCCCCCCCCCAAAAAAAAAAACAAGTGAAACTCGAATGAACTCGAGTTAACCCTAACTGAACATTGGATCATAGCCCTAACTCACTAGATGGATTAACCCTAACTCAACATTGGACCAATTTGAACCCTAGATTCAACTCATAAGGTGGGTAAACCTAAATTAAACATGGATCTTAGATCCTACTCTTTAGTTGGTTTGACTTAAATCAAAGTGTAACTTAGATTTAGATTCTCTAAATTAAAAAATGCAGATCCTGATCCTATAAGCTTGTTACAATTTAGAATTTATTCATGAATTTAAATCTGAATCTAAATCTAAAATACAAACCTAACCAATCTTATTTGAACTTAGTATTAACTTACTCTGGTTTTATCCATCAAATTTTAGATTGCCTATCACATCCATCTACAATACTAAATATTATCAACCTAAAATCCTAAAATCATATTTTGTACTCAACTAGTTTGGTATAAGTATCTACTCTCCCTTTGAATGTACTTCATATGTATAATTATATTTTTGTTTGTCCACATGAATCAATCCTCACAATATTTGTTCACTACACTTCTACTTCCCATTATAACCTCTTCACACTTTTGAATTAAATTAGCATAAGATTTGGATCACTATTTATGTAAGGTCTAGCTATAAATTCATTGAAAACTAAGGTGTAACCCCAAAAGGGGGTGAATTGGGTTATTAAAATTTATTTTAAATCCTTTATTGAATTTTTAACCTTTTATAATTCTTTCAAAGATTTCTTGACTTCTTTTAGCATTCACATAAAGGCTTAAGTCTTTTATTCAATCCACAACCACAACACAAATAAACAATCAATCAACTACTTAAACCAATCAACCACAATATAAGTAACCAATCAATATATGCTTTGTGATTCTTTTGGTAATATTTAGCTTCATTGTTTGCAACCCTGTGTACATGAATATGTAAGCCCTATAGAGAATGCAATTTGCCTTTAAATTGATAATCAAAATAACATCCAATCACTATTTCCAAAATCAGAATTCAAATAAACCTTCAGTTAATAGTTTTTGGGTTGTTAACCAATCAACGTACTCCCTTACGATTTCTGCAAAATATTGATTAACCAACGTACTCCCTTTCAGTTTTCGCAAACCCAATAACAAATTAAGCTTTGGTTTATTTAATTTCTAATACACGTTGTTTTTATGATTAAGAGAATTACAACATCTACACAGTTTATATTTTTGCAAGAATTTAAAGAGAATAAGGAATTTCGGGTTTGGGTCTCTACAAACCCTATTAATTACATAGCAAATTGTATTTACAGCTTTCGCCCAAAAATACTTGGGTAAGTTATTCTCATTTAGCATGGTTCTTATCATTTCTTGAAGGGTTCTATTTTACCTTTCAATAACTCCATTTTGTTGTGGGGTTCTAGGTACTGAAAAGTTATGGCTTATACCATGATCATTGCAAAATTTTTAAACGCTCTTATTTTTAAACTCTCTTCCTTGGTCACTTCTTAGGTTTGAGACATTGTAACCTTTCTCATTTTGAAGTTTCTTGCATAGAGTTATTAGCAAATCACAAGCTTCATCTTTGTTAGCTAAGAACAGTACCCATGTGTATCTAGAGTAGTCATCAACAATTACAAAGGCATATTATTTTCCTCCTAAGCTTTGAGTTCTAGTAGGTCCAAATAAGTCTAAGTGTATGAGTTCTAGGAGTTTACTAGTTGATATATATTTCTTTTTTTTAAAACTTGTTTTGATTTGTTTTCCTAGTTGGCAAGCATCACAAACTTTATCTTTGATAAATTTAACATTAGGCAGGCCCTTTACTAAATTCTTTTTAGAAAGTTTGGATATAAGATCCATACTAGCATGTCCTAACCTTCTATGCCAAAGCCAGCTATTTTCACTTATGGCAATCAAGTAAGTTACATCTTGAGAAATTAGGCTATCAAAGTTTATGCAATACACATTGTTCATTCTATGTGCTGTGAATAATATTTCACGATCCTTAGGATTTTGTATTATACATTTGTCTTTCTTAAATATTATTTCAAATCCTTTGTCATTAAGTTGACTAATACTTAATAACTTATGCTTTAGACCATCCACTAGCAAAACATTATCAATAGTGAGTGAGGAATCTTTACCTATTTTACCAATTCCGATAATTTTGCCTTTTGCGTTGTCCCCGAAGGTTACATATCCTCCATCCTTTTAAGTGAGAGAAGTGAACTTTGATTTATCGCCCATCATATGTCTTGAACAACCGTTGTTCAAGTACCATTTTTATATAGATGGAGTGGACCTAAAGCAAACCTACACAAAAGGATTTATGTTGTTACTTTTGGAACCCAAACTTTCTTAACTCTCTTTAAGCTTGTCTAGTTTTAGAGTTGATCTTCCATTCATTTTTTACTTTGATGTATTTTTTCTTGAGTGGACAATTAAACATTATATGTCCTTTATTTTTACACATGTAGCAAGTAGTATGCTCATAAATGTTTGTCGATGAAATACTTGCATAGTGTTTAGATTGATTTACAAAATATCTCATAAACAAGTTTTTCTTTCTTTTGTTTGGTGTTTCATTGTAACCAATTCCTTCTTTATTGTTAGTCATCCTTTGTTGTCCTATCATTTTTTCAAAGTTTTCTTTACCTCTGGTAAAGTTGTAAATAATCTTTTCCTTATCTTGAATTTGGTTTTTAAGGGCAACTATTTCTAGTTCTTTCCTGTCGTCTTCATTCACTTGAGACTTTGCTAATTTTTGAGACATGTCATTTACTTTCTTCTCAAGCTCATCAATTTTTAAGTCTTTCTCTTTTTCAACAATTTTTGAAGATTCAAGTTGATTTCTAAGTGATTCATTTTGTTGTTTCAAGATTATATTCCTTTTTTAAACCTTGATAAACTTATTATGAAGAGAGAATAATTCAGCTTGAAGTTTTTTATAAGAGGGCATACTTTCACACGAATCATTACATGATTCATCACACGAATCTTCTGAGAAGGAGTAATAAGAGTTTACCTCTTCGTTGTGTGCCATGAAGCACGTGTTTGCCACTTCTTGTTCGTTGGATTCACTCTCCGATTTACTTGAACTTGTGTCGTCCCATGTTGCTTTCATTGCAGGCTTCTTTTTCTTCTTTTCCTTCTTAGGCTAAGGGCAATCCGACTTGATGTGTCTGACCTTTTTACAGTGATAGCAAGTGGTAGGTTCATTTTTGCTCTTGTATTCCTTTCTACTATTTTCACCTTTTTCAGTTTTTGACCCTCTGAATTTTCTAGTGTATTTCTTATTTATTTTGAAGACTTTTCCAAGTCTTCTAGTTATGAAAGCTAATTCTTCATCGTCTAATTCACTGGAGTCATTATCTTCTTCACTTGAATATTCTTTCGAGGCTTTTAGAGCTATAGATTTCTTATTTTTATTTTCAGTGTTTCTTTCTTTTATAGCCATTTCATAGGTTAGAAGTGATCCTATGAGTTCATCTAATGAGGTTGTTTTGAGGTTTCTATCTTTCGTTATGGTTGTGACTTTTGGTTCCCAAATAGGTGGAAGTGCTCTTAGAATTTTGCGAATCATCTCATGAGTGGAATATGTTTTTCCTAAGACACTTAAAGAGTTTATGATATGTGTAAACCTAGTGTACATGCTTGTTATGGTTTTTTCGGAATTCATCCTAAAAGCTTCGTATTCCCTAGTCAACATATCAATTCTACTGTCTTTAACATCTACTATGCCTTCCTAGGTTACTTGCAATTTATCCCAAATTTCTTTTGCTGTTTTGCATGTCATCACTCTATTGAATTCATTAGCATTAAGTGCACAATATAGGGCGTTTATTGCACTAGAGTTAACTTGCAGCATTTTGTGATCTATTTCAATCATCTCCTTGTCTTCCTTAGGTACTTCTTTTCGATCCACTAGTTTATTAGGGATTAGGTTACCATTTGTGACAACCTTCCATGCCTTCCAATCCATTATTTGAAGGTAGATTCTCATACGTTGTTTTCTAGAAGGTGTAGTTGAGTCCACAAAAAATGGGTGGTCTAGTTTAGGATTGACCTTCACCAAAGGGAGCTATTCCTATTTATACCATCTGGATCTTTGTATAGCTTCTTGTTAGGACTATAACGAGGCTTTGATACCAATTGAAAACTAAGGTGTAGCCCCAAGTAGGGGCGTGAATTGGGTTATTAAAATTTATTTTAAATCCTTTTATGAATTCTTAACCTTTTATAATTCTTTCAAAAATTTCTTGACTTCTTTTAGCAATCACACAAAGGCTTAAGTATTTTATTCAATCCATAATCACAACATAAATAAACAATCAATCAACTACTTAAACCAATCAACCACAATATAAGTAATCAATCAATATATGCTTTGCAATTCTTCTAGCAATATTAAGCTTGATTGTTTGCAACCCTGTGTATATGAATATGTAAGCCCTGTAGAGAATGCAATTTTCCTTTCAATTGATAATCAAAATAACATCCAATCACTCTTTCCAAAATCAGAATTCAAATAAACCTTCAGTTAATAGGTTATGGGTTGTTAACCAATCAATGTACTCCCTTACGGTTTTCGCAAAATATTGATTAACCAACGTACTCTCTTTCGGTTTCTGCAAGCCCAAGAACAAATTAAGCTTTGGTTTATTTAATTTCCAATACACGTTGCTTTTATGATTGAGAGAATTACAACATCCACACAGTTTATATTTTTGCAGGAATTTAAAGAGAATAAGGGAAAGAGAGCGACATGGATGTTTTTACAAGGTTCTACTTATCCCCAGCCTATGTCCTCACCTTAGGCAAACCACTTAAGGATTCCACTACACATGTTCCTTTCCGGGTGGAACAAAATCGTTACAAATAACCTCTTTTTCAGGAAGAGAAACCTCTCCAAGCGACAGTCCAAGCTTGGTCCAATGATCCAAATCAATCTTGAATCATCAAAGAACTACTAAACAGAAGTAAGAATTTGCGTACAAGAACACTCTCAAAACAGAGGAAATTTGTACATGTTAGAGCACTTAATATACTTCAAAGCAAATACTAAATAGAAAATACGAAACTTAAGGTTTAGATGTCACCAAAAGTCCTTTCTTATAGATAGAGAAAACTTAGTTGCAAAATCAGAACCAAGGGTTTTGATCAACCAACAATTTCGTAGAGTTCTCCAGTAAGAGTGTAAGCACGTATGGATTTATGAGAGTATGAACGAAGAATTTTTTGTATTTTTTTAGCGTATTTTTTCATTGAGTAAGGGAGGTATTTATAGACTATTTTGTGGAGAGTTTCCTTATTTACCAAGTTGACTTGGAGTGTTTGGTCAGTTTTACAAAAGATTTGAAATCCTAGAATTAATTTTGAAAAACTTCCCATTTAGTTCGAATTTCAAAATCTCTATGGAGTCAGTAGGCTGACTCACTCAATTGGGTCAAATTTTGTGCAGGTAAGTCGGCTGGACAAGCGGCTGACAGCGTTCTATCTTTCCAAAAATTATTTCAATAAATAGTCAGTCGGTTGACTAAACTTAGTTAAAAAATGGTAAGTCGGTTAGACAAACTAGGGTATCAGTCGGCTGACTAATCCTAATTCAAATTTGTCAGTCGGCTGGGCATGTTTTTCATTCTTTATGTTTGTCAGTTGGCTGGCTGAACTTTAGTTCAAACATGGTCAGTCGGCTTGATGGACATTTCTTTTTCAAAATATTTTCATTTTTTATTTTTAAACTCTAAGTTATTTTGAAAAACTCAAATACAACTTTTTTCAAAATCATTTTCAAGAGTTTGTTTAAGAGATGGTCTCTAAGTCTTTTGATCTTAAAGAGCTTCATATATCTAAATAGTATTGGATTGAAGTACTTACAAATATCTTTCTAAGCATGAACTCATTTGACTCTAAGTCTTCAAGTCTCTTGAGGTTCAGCTTTACTTAAAGTCTCACTTAGCTTTTAAGCTCTTCATTTGTCTTTTATTACTTCATTATTCTGAGAAACTTTCTTAAATTTCCAACTTGCTTCCATGATCATGAGTGTGGTTTCACTTAATCCTGAAATAAAGTCACTCAACAACACATGTTAAAATATTCTTCATTTGTTATCATCAAAACAAGATTGAAAAGCTTTGTTAGGCCAACATTTATGCTTAGCCTATTTTTCATTTAATTTCCATTCAAAATTATAGTCATAATAGTACATGCTTTATTAAAAATCAAAGTACACATTTAACTAGTATATCAATCCTATCTGTATATACAACAATAGTGTGTTCATCAATTTCATCACTTTTTCCTCTAATAATATGCACATTCATGATATCTTGACTTGTGATTTACAACCAATTTATTTATCAATTATATTTCACTTTAATCGAAAAGAAACTAGGTGAACATTCACTCATGTTTTGCTATGTTCTATCAAGTATCAACCATATCTTTCACATTAACTAGCAAGCAACACATGTATGAATCATAATTCCTTCTCATTTTTTAAAACCACACCTATGTTTATTATCTTTTCATTCAATCAGCATCTACTTCTACTATGATTTATCAATGCATGCATCAACCACATATACTACCACTTTAATCTCATCCTAATTCACCAACAAAATACACAACAATCCTACTTTTTGCCTAATTTCATCAAAACTCGCATCAATCCTACCTGCCATTAACAAAATGAGCATTTACCACACTTCACTTTGGTTCAATCAACAAATCATGCAATAACTTTGACTTCAGATGGATTTCACCAATAAAATATCCATAGATTAGATTGTTAAACTAGTATAATCATTGTCCTGTACATTAATCATAATTTTAGTCAATTTGATTATGTTAATATAATATACACTAATCATGCTTTTGATTAACAAAACAAGCACTATCCTTACTTTCAACTATACTAAATCAATTGATTATACCTCAAACATGTTTTTAAATTAATTTTAACAATTATGTTTTAATATAAGAAAATTTGACATTATCTTCTACTAATCGAGCTCTCGATGATCCTCTCCATCTTGCTTTCTTTTTCTTCCTTCTAGCACTCCTCCTAAATCTCTCAAGCACTCCAACTTGAATACTCTTACCTCGCAAAGGGGTGTCAATGTGTGCTATTGTGTGTAATTAGTAAATTTTTTTATTGTGAATGTTCATGCCACCTCTATTTATTTATAGCCATCCCAACATGTGTACCTACAACACACAAACACACACTCTAACTCTTCTCCCAATCAACTCTAATTTCCTCTAGTGTTGCCACTAACTCCTTAGGCCAGCTCACTTATAGCTATAATTGGTACTTCCACTAGCATCATTGAAATGTCTATTCTAACTTGTAGGAGTTAGTTCATTTGCAACTATGTTTCTTAGTGACTACCATGTTGCCCCTCCTATTTTGTGCTTTTATTTTCCAATTTTGCTTATTTACAGGGCATTCCTACTACTCTTTTTTTCTTTATTTGGAATTTTAAAGAAAGGTGATAATCCTCTTTAACTAGGCAAAGACTACCTCCTTGAGAGAGAAAGCAAGAGAGAGAGACAAAAAATTGCCCAAGTTGTGACACGACAGCCTCTATGGCTGCCAATGGGTTCAGACTCCCATAAAAGGATATCAGCCATCTTGAAAAGATGAAGAAGACCAAGGCTACCTTAAAGATTACTTCAAAAAAAAAATATTCAATTTCTCGTATTTATTTGAAATTTGATGTAAAGGACTATAGTAATTAGGATTGTATGATCTGCAAATTGTAATAATATTAAATTTTCAATTTTATTTGAGTTGTTGATGCATAGATATGATTGAATGCTCGGGATAATGTGGGACATATGAGATTGAGAGCTTAAGATGGAGACCTGATGGATTGAAGTTGAGAAACCTTAAACTCGTTAAAATCAAGTAATAAAAACCAAAGAAAAGGGACTAAAAGTGCAATGGATTTTTCCTTCGGTGTTTTCGACACTTAAAGGAACATAATCGATTTTTGGAACTAAATTCCAAAAAATTGCTCTAAATAATTTTTTTTTTCTAAAACGACAAAAGTGCTCATGCCAACTTTACTTTTATTTTTTACTTCTCAATATAACATGGCAACGATCAAGGGAAGTTTGAAAAAAATTCTAGATTGAAATTTAACTAAAGAAACAAGAAATGACCACAAAACCTCAAATAAGGGAATTAAACCAACAACCCTATGAAAGGAGTTATAGAGAAAGTCCTAAGTGCAATACAGTGCAAAGTTGGCTCATACAAAATTTGGTGCTACAATAATAACTATTATTAGGCTAAAAAACTTCTTTCCAAATCAATTTTTTAATTTTATTAAGACATTTTTGAATTTTTAGAAAAAAACAATCATATAAAAATTTTCACTTTCGTTGTGCTTTGCAAAGAGAGAGATAGAGAGAGAGAGCCACATTGATATACTTGTGAATCTAGTTAAGTTTTAATATATTTTCATAAACTCTTTTGTTTGTCTTGGATAAATTTTATGAATAGTTACTGAACTTAAACATTAGTTTCAAATTAGTCGTAGAACTTCAATTTGCAACATATCATATCTTAAACTTTAGACGTTGTTTCAATGTTATGCAACAACCATCTTTAGTTATAGATAGAATGCTATCTTGACATCTTAGTTATTCATTGCAATAAGCTCTTAAATCCCATTTACACCCACTCACTGCTTGAGTTACTCTTTTCTACCAATCATATGATGGTAAGGAATTAGGATTTTGTTAAGTAAAATAGTAATGACAATATTTATTTTAAAGAATTTTTTCCCTTTATGATTGCAAAGGCTAATAGTGATGTAAGGAGAGCACTTTGATAGCTACATGAGGCGACTATTGCACATTGAATGACATTGAAATAATGCACAAAGTTTAGCACATACGATGTTGCAAATTGAAATTAAATTACCAATTTAAAATTATTACTAAAATTCAATGAACATTTATGAAATTTACCCTACTTTTCCTCATTGAAGTTGTCAAATGCTTAATTTTACATTAAAATGTATTTTCTTTTTAAAAGACTATTGCATCATTATTGTAAGAGCCTATGAAAGAGTCTCTACTTTTTCTTCACCTTGAGATATTTGTAATTGCATTTGGTTAGTTTATGTCCCTTCTCTTATGCAGGCTTTAATTCAAAATTCTTCCCTAGTTGATTCCTCCTTTAATGTGCTTTTGCAAGCTGAGAGCTTCTCTTTCCAAGATTGTTGATGGAAAAAATATTCCCCAATTTGACAATGGCTACCAAGCACTCTTCTGGATGTTCTAACCTACATCCTTATTGTTATCATATGCAAGTTTGAAGATTCAAAGCTTGACCTATGGCAAGATAAATAAATGAGTAGGATTAGGGTTTGCTTTATATTGTAAATTCAATGGAGTTGCTACTAGCCTTTTATTTAATGAAGATGTGGTTAGGTGACCTAATTAATACCATTTATAAACCCTAAGTCAAAATTAGATCATATAATTAGTAGGGTTTGGTCTATGAAACAAGTAAAGAATAGTAATATAATTAAAAATGGGGAAGGTACTAATGCCCTCATCACCTCGTTTGTGAAAAGGTGCCATGAAGTATGTGTGAGCATTTTGAGGCTCTTATGCCTCGTATCCTCTATATCTAATCTATATCTGGGGTTGGACATAGTTCTATATTTATATTAAAGGATAAAATGAAATAATCTAGGGTACATGTATTAAGTTTGAACTTTGCCACAAGTGAGGAAAGCTGAGTTGTGTCTACAACCAAAGACTAAGTTGAAGTCACTTTTGGGAAGTCATAACGCTTTTTGTTGAGGCTAAGGTAATTTTTTGGGAAGATGATCTCTCTCCCTTTTAGGAGGCAAGTTCCTTACCCATGCATGTTTTGCAAGAGATCTTTTTTTTTTTTTGGGGGGGGGGGGGGGGGGGGGGGGGGGGGGGGGGGGGTTCCTCAAGGAACGCTATAAATTTACAAAAATCTAGGAAAGAGGTTTCCAAGAAAGTAGTCACCTAAGTAGACAACTAGTTGTTATACAATAAATCAATGCCAAGTTAGATATTATGTGAGGAAAATAGAAAATGAGATTAAAGGAGGAGATTTAGTTCATAGCTCCATTCACTTCCTCAAGGGTTCTAATGAGTAGCTTCCCATGAAAACGTTCAATAAGAGTTAGAGAAAGCGAAATGGGAATCAACTGAACCATGCCTAATTGATCATGAAACTCTTGGCTATGCTTGTTATTCTTTTATCCTTCAATCAGTGTTTGGTAATGCAAGTCTTTGGGTATCAAGAAGCTTGCCCAAATGGTTGAAACAAGTTCCTTACTTTGTAGCCAATCTAGCATAGAGCAAAAGGGTAGCAGGGTTATAAAATGAATCAATTTGAGTGCAACAAACACACATGTGTAAGAGTTATACTAGGTAAAGGAGAAATTTTGTTGGCAACTCATCAGTTAATGACCATATGTGGGTGAAGCTTTTATAGTAGCAAGAGTAGCTAGACCTTCGGTGAAGTTTGGGAAGTAGGCCAAGAACTAAGGTTGAAGCATCCATAGATGGTCACATGTATTGCCAAAAGCCTCACCCTCATCCTTGGTCAAAGTTAATTCAAACAAACCACGATGAATATGTGCTAGGACTTGTGGGCCAAGAGCTAGTTCCATGGTCAATACATGCAACAAAATTCTCACAACCTCAAATGATTTTCATGGATGCATGATAAAATACAAATTTACATAACCAATAGAGTGTGAAGGTTATATGCTCAATATCAGTAATAGGCATACTATTGGCTCCCATATTAGGAGTTAGGCAACTAAAGTAGGAATTACTAGTGTAATACAAAATTAATCTTAGTGTTGGGCTTTAACAAAGTATCAACCTTGGTCTTATAGGGATATAGATTGAACATGGCTATTAGGTCCAACCGGGTGATAATGAGAGGGCCAAATTTTAAAAGGAGGGTATTAGAACTAAGGAAGAAGAAAGTTGAACGAGGACCCACAATTTCTAGTTATAGTGGGTTTATTGGCGAATCTATATTGAGTTAAGCGTGGGCTATAGCCCCCACTTAACTCACAAAAAAAACATTAATATATATATATATATATATAATATTTATAATAGTAGATTTTTAAGAAATCGCCCAATTAATAAAGGGTTTTTAATCCAAATAAATAAAATTTGGGGACTAATTCAACTTTATTTAATTTTTCTATTTGAAGTTATTTTAAGTAAATGAAATTAGATTCCTATATTCCTATCAATATCTTCTAAAAAGGTGTATAAAATATTTTAGAACATTGAATTGTTTTATTAGAGTCCTATTTTGAAGCGAACCCTAACTGTTATTGTAAAGACCCGGAAGATAGAAATAATAAGAAAAAAACAGAGAAAAGAAGGAATTTGGTTTGGTGTACACCAAACCGTTGACGGTTTGGTGGGGGAGCAGAAAAATCATCAACGGTTTTATAATTACTGCGGCACGGTTAAGGTTAAAACGGTGAAAAGGTTTGGTTAAAAGCCAAACCATGGACGGTTTTGGGGAAATCGTCGATGGTTTTGTCTGGCAGTGCTCAATAAAAGGAAACCTGCAACTCAATTTGTTAAACAAGATTAAATCATCTCTCTCTCTCTTCTCGCCATTGCACACACTCTCCCCCTCCTCTCTTCGATTTCTCTCCAAATTTAGCACGATTCGACGATCAGACACCACTATGGGGTCCTAGGAATGACTCTCGTCAAGTTAATTAGAATAAATTTTCGATTTAGGCATTCCAGGCACCACTCCAAGGCTGAGGTAAGGAAGATGAATTTTTAGTTATTTTACAGTTTAACTAGTTTTGGAGTGTGTAGACCTGGGGAAATGTGAATACGATTATAATTTTGGGGTTGACTTGATTGAACTGAGAAAAATATGATTTCAAGGTTTTGAGCTTTGAATGCCGCGGGCGTGGGTTAGCGATTTTAGTAGGAACCCTCTCAGTAAATGGGCAAGGGGAATAAGTTATGCCAGTTAGTTTTAGAAATTTTACCAGCTAAAGCATAGTATATGATTTTATGAATATTATAGGATATGAAATTATGGGTATGGAAATTTATGGCTTTTCATATATATACGTAGAATTTACAGAAATATAAACTATGAAATACAACTAGAAGTATGTTCAAATAGAAAATGTATATTTTAAATGGCGTAAGTGTGAGTTGCACTACGTATTTAAATTAAATTGCTATTTCAGTTACAGATTAAATTAACAGTTATGTTATGCGTGTAAAAACTCATCTGACACACACTGGTAATAACTTATCCCAACTTATTGAGAGGTGTCTCACTTCGATATTTATTTTAATATTTCAAGACCCTGCGAGGATCGAGCTTAAAGCTCTAGGGCAAAACATAGAGAGTGTGTTGGAAGTAAGTGCTGGTGAGAGTTGTTCTTGTATGTAGAAATGTTTTGTATACCTGGGTTTGTAATAATACTTTGGAAAAAGAAATTATGTATATATGATAGCGCTGAATTCTGGTATCGTATTCCGATGTTGCTGTTTGTGTTTTCGCTGTATAGATAAAATGTGAATATAAATAGAAGTGTCCCTGGTGCCCCACTCAGGGTCCAAAAGCACTTATTTATCATTTCTACCATGGATTCAAATACTTAGAACTATTATTAAAAAAAATGGTGGTAATCTTGGGTCGTTACAAGTTTTGGTATCAGAGCCTAGGTTTGTTAGGTTTTGCAAATTCCAGCGGAATACAATACCAGAGTATATGAATGGATCTAGATGAAGGGTAGGAGAAAAAGAATGGATCAGGTTTATAGTAGGATATCGTTATGGAAGTCAAAGTGGAATTTAGGGTTCTGTCTTGCAGCCTAAAGACAGGGAATTCCGTGGTGGTTTTTGTGATTTTCCTAGGGTGACGATTTTAGGAAAGCCATAGTAAACTATCGTTGGTTCTTGTTTCTAAGTGGTAAGGTGGAATCTTAAATTGGGGATATCTTAAGGTTCTTAGTTAGATAGTAGTACTGTCATATTAAGGTGTTGAAATTCTATGATTATTTCTTTTCTATTTTCGGGATGGACCCTGGAAATAACAATGCATATGCGGGAGGTGGTGATGATGCAGGGCCCTGTAGTATAGACGATAGCTGTAACAACCCAGGATTCTTACACAGGGCCTCGTTGACGAATACAGGGAATTCGTTGACGAGCGCATAGGGGACCTCGTTAACAAAGCCATGCCTCGTCGATGAGAAGATACCGAGAAGGGTTTTTGGGACAGTCTGAAATTCGTCGACGAGGGAAGAAGTTCGTCGATGAAATTACTGAAGGAATTGTTGACGAGGTGACGTGTCTCATCGATGAATCCAGCTCTATAAATAGCTGAAACTCAGATTTTTTATCAAAATTTCAGGGCAGAACTCTTCTCTCTCTCTCTCTCCTATGACTCCCTCCCCTTCTTTCTTCGATCTTGGCCCCATTTCTCGCCAGATTGAAGATTTGAGGCCGCCACAACGCTCCTGGCGAAGTTCTCTACAAGTCTACTGGAGCAAATTGTGGGGAAAGTTGATTTGAAATTCATCCCAAATCCAGGGTAAGGTATTTTGTTCAGATTATGCCTTCTTTGTAGTTATGAGAAATGTTGTAGGTAAGAAAATACTGATATTTTGTTTTGAGAGATATTGTTTTCAAGATATTGAGCTAGGAACCCTGCGGGTATAGAGCCAGAATTTTATTGGGGCTTTTCAGAGTTAAGGTAAAGGAAATATGTTAAGCTAGGAAATTTACTTACGTTATCAGAAATTTTATATATGCATGCATGTATACCGGATATTATACAAGATATGAATTGTTAAAGCATGTGTGGCCTGAGTATATGATATTGATATGGAATTTTATATATTTTTTCAGTATTTCAAGTTATACAGATATAGTGAGATAATTGCAGATTTTATACAGACATAATTTGCATATATATATATATATATATATATATATATATATATCTGTATACATATATTTATCAGAACAGTATATATAGTGTATATAGAAAGTTATGTTTTCCTAAATGCCATAACACTTAGATTATACAGAAAGAAAGTACAGACAGATTACACAGTTATAACATCAAGATGCTACAGATATTACAGTATTTATAGTACATCAATATAGTGTTATGGTTATTTTGGAAATATAATGAAAACAGTATAAAGAGTACAGTATGTATATATATAGTATTAGATCCCTGTGAAAAGATTACAGACAGATACAGTACAGATATAGAATACAGAGCACGATACCGTTGCTAGATATAGATAGAGTGCAACCACATATCTCAGATAGTGTGTGGGTACCACTAGCCATGCTCGGAGAGTATGCAGCTCCCTAGTTTGCTGGGTTGAGGGGGCCGGTTTGACGAGGTAGGAGCTAGTCCCGTGCCTAGGAGAGTATGCAGTTTGGCTAAGTTGAGGTAGTGTAGAGTATAGTGACTTACCTAGAGGGCCGACTAGGTTAAGTCCCGCCTATGGGCCGCACAACCCTATCATAAGGGGTCAAATCATGACATACAGAGTCCCAGGGAAGGAACACAACTATGTATATGTATACAGTTTTACAACTTTCATTGTATATTGTATGATGTAGCACTATGAATGATAGAAAGTTCAGATGATGCAAATGTTTTAAGTTATTATACATGTGTTGTACAGAATTGCCAGATTATGCAGTTTTTAAATACTAATATTATAATTTTATGACTCGGTCGCTACACACTAATAATAGCATATTTCCACTTACTGAGCGTCGACTCACCTCATTACTTTACAATTTTTCAGGTGAGACAGCTAGGCGAGCAGATTAGGCTCGCGAATAGGAAGTTTACTTGATTACCCCGGTCATAGGGTGAGTTATGACAAAATTTTGTATTTTTGAGGTAGATGATGCTGGAGGGGTTTACTTTGTATGGCTATGGCTTGTATATATTGAATTCTGGTATTGTATAGTATATATATAAATGGTTATATGATTTGTGTTTCCACTGCTTAGATATAGATGTAAATATACATATAAAAAAAATGGTAAGAATTTTGAGGATGTTACAATAGCGATTCTGATGTGGTCTTGCACAGTGTCACTCAGCATGTTATGACTGAGATAGCACGGATTTCTAAAGAACAGGACTGCCCGCTAGCTAATCAGGGTTGTTCAATCAGACAATTTACCCATATGAATCCTCCAGCCTTTTCGGGAGGCATAGATTCGATTAAGCCAAAAAATTGGCTGTAGGAGATTAAGAAAATCTTGACACTACTGCATTGCATTTATGAACAGAGGGCGTCGTATGCCACTTTCAAGTGTATAAGGGAGGCAGAACCGTGGTGGTTAGCAGTGAAGCTCTTGGAGGGGTAGAGGCCAGCACTAGTAGTACTGTCTTGGGGGAGGTTTAAGGAGATATTTTATGACTTTTACTTTCCCGCCTCCGTTAGAGATGCCAAGATAGGGGAATTCCTGAATTTGACTTAGGGACAGCTGACAGTGCCATAGTACACTGCTAAATTCGTGGAGCTATCACTTTTTGCTCCCTTCATGATACTAGATAAGTTCAAGAAGGCGCAGAGATTTGAGAGGGGACTGAGGCAGGAGCTTTATGAGCAGGTGGCATTGTTGCAGATATGAGATTTTTCTAAGTTGGTGGATAAAGCCACCGTAGCTGAGGCTAGTCGATAGAAAGGCACAGAGGGACAGAGTCAGAGAAAGAGGCCTATGTGTAAGGACTTGAATAATTATTATAGTTTAATAACAGAAGGAGGAGAGGAATGAAGGATTAAATAAAATATAACAAGGTCTCATCGACGAACATAGGAGATTCATCGATGAGTACATATGAGGGGCTCGTTGATGAAGATATGTCTCTTCAACGAGAAGATACCGAGAGGTTGTTTTCCAATTTCTGAATTTCATCGACGAAGAGTAAGCATTCATCGACAAACCTCCTTCTTGACCTCGTTGATGAAGCCTAGAGTATAAATAGTTCTAAACTCGGATTTTTACGCAGAATTATCAGCAAAATCCTCTCTCTCTCTCTCTCTCTCTCTCTCTCTCTCTCTCTCTCGCTCTCTCTCTCTCTATGGTTCTTCTCTCTTCTCTCTTCGATCTCAGCCCCATTTTTCGCCGGATCGACGATCTGAGTCCACCATGATGCTCCTAGGAAAGTTCTCTCCAAGTCTGGCGGAGCGGATCGTTGGTGGGGCTGGGTTGAATTTCATCCCAATCTCAGGGTAAGACATTTTATTCAGTATATGCCTTTTCCACAGTTATAAGAAACATAGTATACAAAGAAATAATAATATTTTGTTCTAGGAAATATCATTTTCAGGGTGTTGAGTGGGGAACCCTGTGGGTGTAGGACCAGTCACAATAGGGGACTTTTTGCAGAAATCAAGTAAAGGAAATATGCAATGCTAGCAAAAGTAGAGATTTTTACCAATAAAATATAGTATATGTTTGTGGATTTCAAAGTAGGAATTTATACAATTTATAAATCACGTGTAAGATGTTTTAATTATTGTGTGGCATGAGAATAGGAATATAGTAAAGAATCATGTTTTGTAGTATGTATACAGAGACATGTTTTACAGTATTTTCAGAATCATGTTTTACAGAATATACAGACAAGGAAATGCTTTTATAGTTTTTCAGAATACCATGATTATACAGTTTTATAGTACCATGACATACAAATTTACAGTTATTTTAGAAAAACAGTTGATACAGATACAGTTTACTACAGCGTCATGGTTAATACAGTTAATACAGAATCATGGTAAAAGTGATAGATTGTATATAGAAATGTATTATATAGTATCAGACCCTGATGGACCATTACAGATCAGTCAGCAGAGCACGGTACCGTAGCTATTTATAGTATAGAGTGCAACCACATAACTCAGATAGTATGTGGATTTATAACAATCGATCATGCCTATGAAGTGGACAGGCTCCCTGTCAGTTAGGGTTAAGGAGGCCGATCGAACTTTCGTAGAATAGTGATTTATCCTGGTAGGCCAGCCAGTGATGAATCCTGCCCACGGGCGGCCGCACAACCCTGTCATGAGGGGTTAAATCATGACATACAGTTATCCATCCAGGGAAGTTTTTCTCAGTTATTATATGAACATACAGATTTACAGAAACAGTGTATGTATCTATGCATATTAGCAGTATTCTGAATAGAAAATTTATAAAGACAGATATGTTAAGCAATGTAGGAAGGAGCTATATTATATGTTATTTATACCTGTATTCACAGAGTCAGTTATTCATGATATTTTTAAATCATATTTCACAGGAATGTAACTCATTTGCCACACACTAGCAATAGCATATTTTGTCTTACTGAGCGTTGTCTTATCCCAGTGATTTAATATTTTTCAGGTGATTCAGTTAGGCGAGCAGATCAGGCTCGCAATTAGAGGGGCTTCAATGTCGCCCTTTCTGAGGGTGAGTAGTCTGGGTTATTTTGTATGTCCCTATTTTCAGTTGGGAGTATTTTTGGAGAATAGTTGTGTATGTACAATTTGAGAAATACTCTAACACTCTAGTATTGTAGTACTTATGTGGATATGTTTTATGTTTTATGTTTTCAGCTTTCCGCTGCTTAGGTTGTTTGTGACATATATTTAATGGTATTAGAGCTGTGGAATTTCATAGTATTTCTATAAAAAAATAATAAAATATAGGTAGTATAATTTAGGTCATTACAGTTTGGTATCAGAGCTTAGATTGCTAGGTTCTGTAGACTTTAGAGTGTAGCGGAAGCAATACTAGAGTATAGGAAAGAATTTGAGCTTCGTTATGTAATCTGGGTACTAGATTTCCGTGGTGGTTTCTGTGTTTTCCTGGGGTGACGATTTCAGGAAAACCATAGTAAACTATTGTTGGGTCGTGTGTTTAGGTTGTAGAAATGGATTTTGAATTAAGATAAGGGAAGGTAGTTAAATATGAATGTGGGATTTTAGTTGAATGAAATAGTATAGGTTTGCAAGGGAGATAAGGTTATTAAAGTGTGTTCCTTGTTTTTAGGATGAACCTAGGAAGCAGTGGCACGAATGCTGGGGAAGACAGGTCCGGACCTTCCAGTATGGGAGGTGGAGATATTGACGTAGTACTGCGCAGTGTCACTCAGCAGGTGATGGATGAGATGGCTAGGAGCTCAAGCAAGAGAGCGTAGCTTCACGATCGAGTAGTTTACGCGGATGAAGCCCCTATCTTTTGCTGGTAGAGATGACCCGATTATAGCTGAAAATTGGGTCCAAGACATTGAGGATACGTTGACAGTGCTTCCATGTACGGATGAATAGAAGGTAGTATTTGCAGTGTTTAAACTAACAGGAGAGGCGAAACGCTGGTGAAGATCAGCGCGATTGATTGAGGAGCAGATACCGGTTCCAATGTTGGTGACATGGGACCGATTGAAGGAGCTGTTCTTTGAGTGATATTTCCCTGTTATCGTTCGGAGTGCGAAGGCAACTGAGTTTATGCACCTAGTTTAGGGGCAAATGACAGTATCTCAATACATAGCTTGATTTATTGAATTGTCGCAATTTGCCCCATATTTAGTACCAGATGAAGAGAAAAAATGCAAGAAAGTTTGAAGAGAGTTTGAGATAGAACATTATTTGAGCAGGTGGTTGGTTTTAGAGCTCAGTCATTTGCGTAGGTCGTAGATAGGGTTGCAATTATTGAGAATCATATATAGAGGGGTATCGCAGCTCAGAGTTAGAGGAAGAGGCCCACGCCTCAGGGTTTTCAGGTTGGTTCCAGTCAAGGCCTATGGAAAGGAGGCCGTGATATGGGAGATCAGAGACAGATGACAGGACCTCATGAAAATCAGGGTGTGCAGACCTACTCGGTATGTTAGACATGTGGGAGACGACATTTGGGGGAGTGCCGAGTAGGGAGAGATGTATACTATCATTGTGGGAGACCCGGCCACATGGCACGAGCATGCCCAAGATTGCCAATTGAGGTTCCAGCTCCCAGACCCTATCGGGGTGGTTATCAGGCAGCCCGTGGAGGCCAGCTGAGGAATGTAGCCCCGACGAGGGTTTACGCTTTGACGCCGGGTGATGCTAAGGCTGCCACAGATGTGGTGACAGGTACTTTTACTGTTCTATCATATATTATTTTGTTTGATTAAGGTGCTACTCATTCCTTTTACTGTTCTATCATATATTATTTTGTTTGATTCAAGTGATTCACCGCGGATGTGGTGACAGGTACTTCTCCAGAACTTAACCACTAAGTTTCCTTTTTTTTTTTTTTCTTTCCTTTATCCTTACTTTAACCTTTTATATATACTTATATATATATATATATATATATATATATATATATATATCCAAAATCCTCAAATTTCTTAATTTAATTAATTTTCTTGATAAGAATTAATTAATTATTAATAATAATTTTTTAATTATTATTATTATTATTATTATTTGGGTCGTTACATTCTCCCCTCCTTAAAAGAATTTCGTCCTCGAAATTTGCTAATAAATTATAGAACGATGAATCAGTTTAACATTTAAATCCTCAATTAAAACATCAAATAACTAGCTTATCCCCAAATCAACTTAACCTTCAAGTTTTAATTCTAAGTTCCAGTCTCTCTGCTCAGAAACATTACCGTCAACGGATTTACCGTGGTTTTCTGAAACTGGCCAGATTCAGAAACTCACAAAAGTCCATCAAGGGATTTTTGCCTCTAAGCTACGAAACAAAACTTAAAATCTCTTATCAACATCATAATCTACCCATTCCTATCATTATCCTTATTCATACCTATACTCTGGTATTAATCAATCCTAAAGTCTGCAGAACCTATAACCTAATGCTCTGATACCACAATGTGACGCCCTGAAACCCGCCAAGTGGAGCCCGGATGCCATGTGTTCCAATCACCTGCTTCTGATACCATAATTATCATGCACGTAGCGGAACATAAATAAATAACCTCAAATAAATACTAGAGTTCTATATAACAACCCAAAAACGAACACTACAACATCCAGATATCCATATCCACAACCAGTATTTAAAACCTAATCTCGTACAAATATATCTATACATATATCAGTATCTCACAATACCAAAAAAAAAAACCACCAAATACAATCCCAACCTCGATCTTCAAACCCGGTCTCCAGAAGAACCTGAAAAATTATTAATTCACTAGGGTGAGACACTTCTTAGTAAGGGTGGAATAAATTATAACAGTGTGTGACAAATGAGTTTTAAAATTTACATATCAAAATAAACTGCTTCTCACATAATATCAATAACAACTGAGAAAATGTATCATTAATAACATTCCTGACATCTAATGTCATATACACATCCAATATGCACAAGTACATAATTTTTATACAGGCGAAAGTCCCCAAGGATAGGGAAGATTACCCGCCCATACAAGTAGCTTCCTTCTGCTCTAGTACTAAAAACTACCTACCAGAGCACTCACCTTACTCAGTAAGCCCTTAGGTGAAGTATTACCTCGCCGCCAGTATACACATCTTTCTTATTTTAAAGGCGAAGGTTTCCGAGGATCGGGATGTCTACCCGCCCATACAAGTAGCATCCTTTTGCACTAATACCAAGAAACTACCTAGCAAAGCACTCGCCTTTCTCAGCAAGCCATCGGTTGTATGTTTACCTCGCCGCATGCACACACATGCATTCACAATATGCTATACCATTATTTTTATGCTATAATTAAATTCACATGCGCACAACACATCCACATAGGAATCATGCATCTCATACTTCATCTTCCAAAGTCCTCAGTACGTGGCCCACACCGAGCAATTGCGTACATGTCAATACGTGGCCCACATAGGCACCTACGTACTTCTTATCTACACGTGACCCATATAGGCACCACTACCCACATAGGGTACATAACATGGTCCACACAGGCGCCATTATCCACATAGAATATAACGTGGCCCACACAGGCACCACTACCCACACATGGTACATAACATGGCCCACACAGGATATAACGTGGCCCACACAGGCACCACTCTAGCTTCCGTAACACGTGGCCCACATAGGCACCACTATTCACCAGTATCCCATCCCCATGACCTACCCGTCATACATCAATAGAACAAGCTCCTCGACCTGCCAATGTCCTACCCCATATAAATTACAGTATGACGAGCTCCTCAACCTGCCAACGTCATATCATGATTTATATCTAGGCAATATAACAACCTCCTCATGCCAACGTTATATTGAGATGCATACGAATAACCACACTAGTTAGTTCATACAAACGCATCAATGCATTTTCACACAGGAATCCAACAGATCAATTCATTTCCCACACAGTATCCCAACAGATCAATACATTTCCACATAGGAGTAAACCATAACAATTTATTCATCATGTGATAATCATTCCAAACATTCCCACATGCAAACCCAAATGCCATAGCAATTTATATTCAATTTATTAGGAAAAATTGTTCTCATGTCACATGAATTTTATTCATACGCAATTATCCCAAATATAAACTTTAACCACAATCGTCATTTTCCAGTACTCAAACTATTCCAAAAAAAATCATATAGATAAATAATAAATTTCATACGCTCGTAAATAACCAGTTCACCTTAATAAAATACTGATATACTTTTATTCCCCATTACCCAATTTCCTGAACCACGCCTGTAGGGCTCCCAAAATTATACTTGCGATGCTCACCCGAACCCTGATTCAATCAAATCAACCCCAATAAAATATTATTTTAACATTTCCTAATTTACAATAACTAAATAATAATAAATTTCTAAATAACCCATTTATCCTAATTTTAGGCTATTTTTACAACGACCCCACGAGAAATCCGCTCCGCTAGATTTGTAGAGAATCATCCCTAGATTCTCGTAGTGGTGTCCGATCACTCATTTGGCTTAAAATTTAAGAAAAATTAAGGTAAGAATGAGAATTTGCCTTACCCCAAGAGATATGCCCATGTTGCTCATATGACAAATCCACTTCAGTAGATATGTCGGTGGCATAGAATGGAGTCTAGTGGTATTTTCGGATTTCTAATTGGGCAAGAATCCGCTGCGAAATCACGGAAAGAAAAAGAGTGGAGAACGTGAGCTGAGAGAATTTTTTTTTTCTCTTTCTTTCTTTCCTTCCTATCTGAGCATGAGAAGGAGAAGTTTTTTTATTTTTTTTTCTTTCTTTCCTCTCTTGCTTCTCCAGAACTTAACCACTAAGTTTCCTTTTTTTTTTTCTTTCCTTTACCCTTACTTTAACCTTTTATATATACTTATATATACTTTTATATATATATATATATATATCCAAAATCCTCAAATTTCTTAATTTAATTAATTTTCTTAAAAATAATTAATTAATTTAATTTTTTTTAATTAATTTTTTTTAAATTTTTTTAATTATTATTATTATTATTATTATTTTTTGGGTTGTTACACGAATGCCCCAACTGTGTTCATGTACTTGATGAATAGAGTCTTTCACCAGTATCTATCAGTTTGTAGTGGTTTTTATTGATGATATACTAGTTTACTCGAGAAGTTTTAAGGATCATGAGATGCATTTAAAACAGGTATTGCAGACGCTCAGGGAGGAAAAGCTCTATGCCAAATTTAGCAAGTGTGAGTTCTAGCTTGAGAAGGTTGCGTTTTTGGGTTATGTGATCTCAAGAGATGGTATTTCAATGGATCCCAGCAAGATTGATGTGGTGGTGAATTGGGCCAGGCCAAAGAACGTGCAGGAAGTTAGAAGTTTCTTGGGACTGGCAGGTTATTATCGTCGATTTGTTGAAGGGTTTTCAGCCTTATCAAGACCTCTCACGTGTTTGACCAGGAAAAATGTTAGATTTGTGTGGGACGGAGAATGCGAGCAGAGTTTTTAGGAATTAAAGCAGTGGCTCATCACTACACCTGTACTGACAATTCCATTAGGAGGTGATGGTTATGTAATTTACAGTGACGCGTCTTTAAAAGGGTTTGGTTGTGTATTGATACAACATGGTAGGGTGGTTGCGTATGCTTCCAGGAAGTTGAAAGAATATGAAAAAAACTATCCTACTTATGATCTGGAATTGGCTGCAGTGGTGCACGCACTAAAGATTTGGAGACATTACTTATATGGTAAGAGATGTGAAATATTTTCTGATCATAAGAGTCTAAAGTACTTCTTTATGCAAAAAGAGTTGAATATGCGGAAAAAAAGATGGTTAGAACTCATGAAGGATTATGATTGCACCATCAGTTACCACCTAGGTAAAGAAAATGTGGTGGTTGATGCTTTGAGCCGTAAATCATAGGATACAACATAGTTAGCAGTAAAAATTCAGCACCCAATTTAGATAGACTATGAAAGGCTTGGTGTGGAGTTAGTGGAAGATGATCCTTGGGCGTTTATTGCCAGCCTGGTTGTATAGCCTACACTATTTGAAAGGATTAAAGCTGCTCAGGGAAATGATCTAGAATTAGTGGAAGTAATAGCCATAATACAGGATAATCAGGGAGAGGAATTCAGCATTTCTAATGATGGGGCTCTAAGATTTCGCACCAGATTGTGTGTGCCTACGGATAATAACATTAGGAAAATGATTTTAGAGGAGGCTCACAGGTCTCTATACACAATTCATCCTGGGAGTACGAAAATGTATAGGAACTTGTGAGAGTATTTCTGATGGAGTGGCATGAAGAGAGAGATTGCAGAATTTGTGTAGCAGTGCTTGACGTGCTAGCAGGTTAAAGCTGAGCACTAGAGGCTGACAGGATAGTTACAACCACTTTTCATTCCCAAGTGGAAATGGGACCACATATCCATGAATTTTGTTACTGGACTACCGCTAGTGCCGCATGGTCAGAATGCCATTTGGGTAGTTGTTGATAAGCTGACGAAAACAACTCATTTTCTACCTATTAAAGTTAGCTACCCTATGAACAAATTAGTAGAGATTTACATTTAGGAGATTGTTCGAAACTATGGAGTGTCAGTATCTATAGTTTCATATCGTGATCCATGCTTTACATCACGATTTTGGAAGAGCTTGCAGGAGGCTTTGGGGTCTCAGTTATCCTTTAGCACCATTTTCCATCCTCAGACAGACGGTCAGACAGAGAGAACAATTCAAGTACTTGAGGATATGCTACGAGCGTGTGTATTGGATTTTGGGGGTAACTGGACCCAGTATATGCCACTGATGGAGTTTGCCTACAACAACAACTATTAGGCTAGTGCAGGTATGGCACCTTATGAAGCGCTTTATGGTAGGAGGTGTCGTTCTCCTTTATACTGGAGTGAGCTAAGTAAGAGGCGAGTTTTGGGGCCAGAAATAGCACAGCAGGCGTACGATAAAGTCTGACTTATTCGAGAGAGAATCAATACAACACATAATCGGCAGAAAAGTTACATGGATACTCGCCGCCAGGAATTAAAATTTCAAGTGGGTGACTATGTATTTCTGAAAATAGCACCACTGAAGGGAATCATGAGGTTTGGGAAAAAGGGTAAGTTGAGTCCTAGGTTTATTGGCCCATTTGAGATACTCGAGAAGATTGGGTCAATTTCCTATCGGTTAGCTTTAGGATATGCTACGAGCGTGTGTATTAGATTTTGGAGGTAACTGGACCCAATATATGCCACTGGTTGAGTTTGCCTACAACAACAGCTATTAGGCTAGCGTAGGCATGGCATCTTATGAAGTGCTTTATGGTAGGAGGTGTCATTCTACTTTATACTGGAGTGAGCTAGGTGAGAGGTGAGTTTTGGGACCAAAAATAGTATAAAAGGTGTACGATAAAGTCCAACTTATTCGAGAGAGAATCTGTCAGCACAGAGTCGGTAGAAAAGTTACGTGGATACTCACCGCCGGGAATTAAAATTTGAAGTGGGTGACCATGTATTTTTGAAAATAGCACCATTAAAGGGAATCATGGGGTTTGGGAAGAAGGGCAAGTTGAGTCCTAGGTTTATTGGCCCATTTGAGATACTCGAGAAGATTGCGTTAGTTGTCTATTGGTTAGCTTTACCACCATCTCTATTCAGAATTCATGATGTATTTTATGTTTCTATGTTAAGGAAATACATCTCAGATCCTTCCCATATTATCAGCTACGCAGAATTGGAACTCAGTGATGTTTTAGCATATAAGGAAGCTCCAGTGCAGATCTTAGATTGAAAAGAGCAGGAATTGTGCAGTAAGAAGATACCATTATTAAAAGTCCTATGGAGAAATCATGTAATAGAAGAAGTTTCTTGGGAGCTTGAAGATGAAATCAGGCAGAAATACCCCCACTTGTTTAGTGAATTACAGTAATGATGTATAAGTTAAGGTAATAATAATTTTATTTTGTTTAGTATAGTGTAATTGTAATGTAGAATATAGGATATGTAGTATTTTGGTTTTGGGGGGAATTTTATTTTATATAATTGTAATCTCCCAGAACTACCTATGTGACCACAATATTCCTTCGCCATAAGTGAGGGCAGGTAATAAAATAAGTAGACCATTTGCTTCTATGGGATGATAAATTGTATGGATGGTATTCAACACAAATAGTAAATTTCGAGGACGAAATTTTTATAAGGAGGGGAGAATGTAGAGACCTGAATAATTATCATAGTTTAATAATAGAAGGAAGAGAGGAATGAAGGATTAAAGAAAATATAACAGCATCTCGTCGACGAACACAAGGGATTCGTCGACGAGCACACATGAGGGGCTCGTCGACGAAGATATGTCTCGTCGACAAGAAGATACTGAGAGGTTGTTTTCCAAGTTCTGAATTTCATCGACGATGAGTAAGCATTCATTGATGAACCTCCTTCTTGACCTCATCGATGAGGTGACGTGGCTCGTCGACGAAGATATGTCTCGTCAATGAGAAGATACTGAGAAACTGTTTTCCAAGTTTTGAATTTCATCGATGAGGAGTAAGCATTCATTGATGAACCTCCTTCTTGACCTCGTCGACGAAGCTCAGAGTATAAATATTCCTAAACTCAGACTTTTACGCAGAATTATCAACAAAATCCTCTCTCTCTCTCTCTCTTTCTCTCTCTCTCTCTCTCTCTCTCTCTCTCTCTCTCTCTCTCCCTCTCTCTACGGTTCTCTCTCTTTTCTCTCTTCGATACCGACCCCGTTTTTCACCGGATTGATGATCTGAGGCCACCACGACACTCCTGGAAAGTTCTCTCCAAGTTTTTCTGGAGTGGATCGTTGGTGGGGCTGGGTTGAATTTCATCCTAATCTCAAGATAAGACATTTTTTCAGTATTTGCCTTTTCCACAGTTATAAGAAACATAGTATATGAAGAAATAATGATATTTTGTTCTGGGAAATGTCATTTTCAGGGTGTTGAGTGGGGAACCCTAAGGGTGTAGGACCAGTCACAATAGGGGACTTTTGCAGAAATCAAGTAAGGGAAATATGCTATGCTAGCTAAAGTAGAGATTTTTACCAATAAAATATAGTATATGTTTGTGGATTTCAAAGTAGGAATTTATACAATTTATAAATCACGTGTAAGATGTTTTAATTATTGTGTGGCATGAGAATAGGAATATAGTAAAGAATCATGTTTTGTAGTATGTATACAGAGACATGTTTTGTAGTATTTTCAGAATCATGTTTTACAGAATACAGACAAGGAAATGCTTTTATAGTTTTTCAGAATACCATGATTATACAGTTTTATAGTACCATGACATACAAATTTACAGTTATTTTAGAAAAACAGTTGATACAGATACAGTTTACTACAGCGTCATGGTTAATACAGTTAATACAGAATCATGGTAAAAGTGATAGATTGCATATAGAAATGTATTATATAGTATCAGACCCTGATGGACCATTACAGATCAGTCAGCAGAGCATGGTACCGTAGCTATTTATAGTACAGTGTGCAACCACATAACTCAGATAGTATGTGGATTTATAACAATCGATCATGCCTATGAAGTGGACAGGCTCCCTGTCAGTTAGGGTTGAGGAGGCCGATCGAACTTTCGTAGAATAGTGATTTATCCTGGTAGGCCAGCCAGTGATGAATCCCGCCCACGGGCCACACAACCCTGTCATAAGGGGTTAAATCATGACATATAGTTATCCATCCAGGGAATTTTTTCTCAGTTATTATATGAACATACAGATTTACAGAAACAGTGTATGTATCTATGCATATTAGCATTATTCTGAATAGAAAATTTATAAAGACAGATATGTTAAGCACTGTAGGAAGGAGCTATATTATATGTTATTTATACCTGTATTCACAGAGTCAGTTATTCATGATATTTTTAAATCATATTTCACAGGAATGTAACTCATTCGCCACACATTAGCAATAGCATATTTCGTCTTACTGAGCGTTGTCTCATCCCAGTGATTTAATATTTTTCAGGTGATCCAGTTAAGCAAGCAGATCAGGCTCATGGTAGAGGGGCTACAATGCCGCCCTTTCCGAGGGCGAGTAGTCTGGGAAGTTATTTTGTATGTCCCTAGTTTTAGTTGGGAGTATTTTTGGAGAACAGTTGTGTATGTACAGTTTGAGAAATACTCTAACACTCTAGTATTGTAGTACTTATGTAATATGTTTTATTTTTTTAGCTTTCCGCTGCTTAGGTTGTTTGAAACATATATTTAATGGTATCAGAGTTGTGGAATTTCATAGTATTTCTATAAAAAAATAATAAGACATAGGAAATATAATTTAGGCCGTTACAATATGCCTACTGGGTTTCAGGCAGGTCCTAGCTAGGGTCCGAGGAGGAGAAACGGTGGGGGAAGGAGACAGAAGATAGGAAGACGGGTGTATTAGGGGACTCAGACCCACCCGATTTGTCCTAGATGTGATAGGAGGCACGTGGGGGAATGTCGTGTGGGAGAGAATGTTTGCTATCAGTGTGGGAGACCCAGACACATAGAGCGGGTATGTCATGGGCTGTTGAACAATGCACAAGTTCCTAGACAATTTTAGGAAAATAATCAAGCACCTCGAGGAAATCAGTAGAGGAACACCGCCCTGGCGTGGGTTTATGCTCTGACACCGGGAGACGCTGAGGCGGCAGGCGATGTGTTGACAGGTACCATTTCTATATTGTTGTATAAAGTTACTATTTTATTTGATTCAGGAGCAACTCACTCTTTCATAGCCAGGGAATTTATTAAATTATAGGTTTTAGAAATTCAATCTTTATATGTCTGTTTATCAATGGTTGCGCCGACCTGGACCACAGTGATGTGTAGAAAGGTACTTAAAGGTTGTTTGTTAGCCTTGGTGTATTCCCAAGAGGGGGGGTGTATTGGAATTTAAAAACTTTTTCCTAGGTTTGACCTAAATAGTAGTAGTACATTCACAACCTAGGGTCTGTCTATGCAGTTCCAATATGCGCAGATAAATATAACGTGGAAATTAAATCATACGCAACATTCTCACTATAACACACACGTGCAGAAATATAAATTGCGGAAATATAAACAATGCACACACGATATATTATCGGGGTTCGGCCAACTGTGTCTACGTCCCCGCCTTGGCTACACCAATACAAGGATTCCACAATGGCTCACTTAACAGGTGGAGCGGCACCGATTACAATCAGGTCAATTCAAGCGGCTGACCTCAACCAACACGCCTTACCAGGATGGCGCACCTAGCTTTCCTAGCTAGGTCTAAGCCAGTCTGGGACTATTCGACAGGGCTAGTTTCCCTCTTCAGGCCCGCGCCTGAATACAACAAATGTTTTGAAATTTTTGTACACGGAAATATGCCTCTCAACTAAGTAGGTATGTACTGCAATACGCACAGTATACTCAATCAACCACACATCAACAATATAGAAAATGTAAGCTCAGTGATGTGATTTTGTGCAAGCAACACTCAATAAGGTATTATCACTAATATTCTTAAGAGTGTTCTAATCAAGCTATTTCTTTGAAACAGTATATATCAAATCTCAATAATAAATCAGGGTTTCAAAGATGCTGCAAATATTCAGAAAAAACTCAAAATATTTTCTTCAATGTAATATGCTCAAGAATTGTTTGAAAGAATAATATAACTTGTAGAAAAATATTTTTGCACAACAAAATCAAGCTATAGGAATCTTTGCAATGACAATGCAAAGATCCTTAACCTAATGAGATATTCCCAACACTAGATTTATCAAATAAAAATCTCAGGGAAAACTCTTACTTAACTCCCCAAAAAAATGACAATCAATCAAGAAAAGCAATGGGAGTATAAGCAACCTCTAATAAGCACTAGCCCACTCAATAAGCCCTCACAACGCTAAGATGTATTAAGGGAATAAGTATTTGAGAATATTTTGGGCAATATGAGTTTTTGAAAAAGAGAGGATTTTCCACTAATGATTTTTGCTAATCCTATCTTAATTTTACAAATGAGCCCCTATATATAGAGAATGGTAAAATTATAACTGTTGGGAGACACATAGGGCATTCTTAAATTTGTTAAAAAAGTTTTGCAAAATTAACCCTCTTTAACTATTTTTAACTTCAGTAAAAATTAATTTAACCATAGTGATTAGGGTGCCCGACTCAAGGTTTGGTCGCCCAAACAGACTGAACCAAAAAAGTGCTTTTTCGAAGTTCGGGTGCCCAAGTTTGGGATCGGTTGGGTGAACAAAAGATAGAATGTTTCTATCCGTGGTTCGGGTGCCCGAAGCTAAGTTCGGTAACCCGAACTTGCCAATTCGATTGCCCGAGACATATTTGAACATAATGTTCGGGTGCTCGAGTTGGTGAAAAGGTGTCAGGTCAGGGATTCCGTCACCCAGGGAAGATATGGTCAAAATGTATTCGATCGCCTGAATCGTGGTCAAACTGTTGACTTCTCAATAGTTTGGGCGCCCGAGGTGAAATGACTCCCTGGGGTTCGGTCGCCCGAGCTCTCTCAATTTTTGCCTATTAAGTCCAATTTTTAATTCAATTATTTCCCCTGATAATATATGTGATATGGGGACTATTTTTGTTCATTTGTGTAGGGACCTAGGGTCTTTTCAAGTAAGTCCAAAAACCTAGCGTCGGTCGACCGAAGGGTGCCTTAAGGTCATTCGGTCCCTATGGTTAGTCTATGAAATTTCTGAGCTTACAAACCTACATGCATGACATGAAGAGATTATTACAAACCATATCCCTATTTACTATTACAGACCCATATTATATTAATTGAATTTACAATATGAAATAGAATCTTCAGGTTCTTTAGGCTTCACTTTGTGTGCCATCAATTGATTTTCTAATATAAACCTGCACACAAACTTGAATGCTATCAAATACTAAAGTATTTGTCATTATCAAAACTGGGTGTGACCTATAAGGTCAACATTGTCCACTCAGTATTCAGGAGAGCTCTTTGTCAGTTAACTTGGTAGTTCTAGATATGCATGGTTTCGAAATAATTCTAGGAATGGATTGGCTAGCTGCCAATTATGCTAGTATTGACTGTCATTAGAGGGAAGTGGTATTTAGACCTCCAGAAAGCAGGAGTACAAATTATTGGGGACGTGTGCGTACCCCATCCCAGATTTTGTCAGTCGTTTAGGCGAGGGGATTGCTTTTGGAGGGATGTCAGGGGTACCTGACCTATGTAAAAGAAGTGATGGAAGGGGAATTAAGGTTAGAAGATATCCCGAGAGTGAAAGATTTTCCTGATGTGTTTTCAAAGGATCTATCGGGACTGCCTCCTGATCATGAGGTCGAGTTCACTATCAATCTGTCTCTGGGAATAGCACCAATTTTTAAGAGTTGAAAGAAAAGATACAAGAATTGCTAGACAAGGGGTTTCTCAGGCATAGCGTGTCGCCCTAGGGAGCGCCAGTACTGTTCGTGAAAAAGAAGGATGGGTCGATGAGAATGTGCATCGACTACAGAGAAATTAATAAAGTGACTATCAAGAATAAATACCCGCTTCCCCGCATAGATGATTTAGTTGACCAGCTACAGGGGACACATATTTTCTCAAAGATTGATCTATGATCTGGGTTAGGGCGTAAGATATTTCAAAGACAGTGTTTCAGATTAGGTATGGCCATTATGAATTCCTAGTTATGTCATTCGGACTAACGAATGCTCCTATAGTGTTTAATGGATATGATGAATAGGGTGTTCCATCGGTACCTAAATCAATTTGGTGTAGTCTTTATTGATGACATCCTGGTATATTCAAGGAGCCCGAGGAGCACGAGGATCATTTGCGGATAGTTCTACAAGTACTGAGAGAAAGAAGGCTTTATGCCAAATTCAGGAAGTGTGAATTCTGGTTGAAGCATGTCACTTTTCTCGGGCACGTGGTATCCAGGAGTGGCATTTCTGTAGATTCGAGCAAGATTGAGGCGGTAGTGGACTGGGCATGACCAAAAAATATGCAAGAGGTTGGGAGTTTCTGATGATTGGCAGGATACTACCACCGGCTTGTAGAGGGATTCTCTAAATTATCGGGCCCTCTGACCAGATTGACCAGGAAGATTGTGAAGTTTGAATGGACAGATGAGTGTGAGCAAAGCTTCCAGGAATTAAAGTAGCAACTCATCACTGCACCGGTTCTAACTATTCTTAGGAGAAGAGGGTTTTGTAATTTACAGTGATGCGTCACACAAAGGGCTCGGGTGTGTTTTGATGTAGCGAGGGAGAGTCATAACATATGCTTCCTGACAGCTTAATAATATGAAAAGAATTACCCTACCCATGATATGGAGTTAGCAGTGGTAGTTTATGCGCTAAAGATTTGGAGGCATTATTTATATGGGGGTAGATGTGAGATCTTCACTGACCATAAGAGCCTTAAATAATTCTTCACGCAGAAGGAGCTGAATATTAGGTAGATAAGGTTGTTAGAATTGATTAAATATTATGATTGTATCATCAGTTACCACCCCAAAAAAGCAAATGTGGTAGTTGATGCCTTGAGTCAGAAATCAGGAAGTGCCTCAGTATCAGCATTGTTGTTGCAGCATTAGATCAGAATGGATTTGGAAAGACTTGGGTTGGAGCTTGTAGAGAATAATCATCAGGCGTTTGGTTGTACAACCCACATTACATGAAAGAATTAAAGCTGCTCAGATGAAAAATACAGAATTAGTAAAGATTATGGATAAAGTACAAAATGGTCAGGGAGCAGAATTTAATATCTCAAATGATGGAGCCTTGAGATTCTATACAAAACTTTATGTGCTTGTTGAGGATGAGATTAAAAGAATTATCCTGAAGGAAGCACATTGATCCCTATATATAGGGCACCGAGGAAGCACTAAGATGTACAGGGATCTACGAGAATCTTTCTGGTAGAGTAATATGAAATGAGAGATTGCTAGACATGTGGAGCAGTATTTGACATGCCAGCAGGTAAAAGCTGAGCATCAGAGGCCGGAGGGACAGTTGCAACCACTTCATATTCCTGAATGGAAGTGGGAGCATATCTCTATGGACTTCGTTATAGGGTTGCCTCCAACACTTCATGGAAAGGATGCCATTTGGGTAGTCGTAGACTGGTTAATGAAGACTGCCCACTTTCTTCCCATCAGAGTTAGCTAGTCCATGAGTAGGTTGGCAGAAATATATATATATACAGGAGATAGTGAGATTACATGGCGTGCCAGTGTCCATAGTTTTGGACTAAGACTTACGATTCACATCTCATTTCTGAAGGAGTTTGCAAGGAGCCATGGGTTCTCAGTTGATGTTCAGCACAACATTTCATTCTAAAACCAATGGACAAACATAAAGGACTATATAGATGTTAGAGGATATGTTGTGAGCTTGTGTGCTGGGCTTCAGAGGTAGTTGGATAAAGTTTTTGTCATTAGTTGAATTTGCATATAATAACAGCTACCAGGCCAACATTGGGATGACACCATATGAGGCATTATATGGTAGGAGGTGTTGATCTCCATTATACTGGGATGAAATAGTGCAAGACAGATTTTGAGACCAAAGTTAGTCCAGCAGACTTATGATAAAGTCAAACTTATCAGAGACAGAATCAGGGCAGCTCAGAGTCGGTAGAAAAGTTAGGCAAATACTCGCTAGCGAGAGTTGAAGTTTAATGCAAGGGACCATGTGTTTTTGAAATTTGTACTGATGAAAGGGATTTTAAGACTTGGGAAAAAGGGTAAACTAAGCCCTAAGTTTATTGGACCATTTGAGATATTGGAAAGAGTAGGTCCAATTGCCTATAGGTTAGCATTGCCATCGGTTCTATCCAGAATCTATGACGTATTCCATGTATCTATGTTGAGGAAATATGTCTCAAATCCCTCCCGTGTGATTAGTTATGAGGCACTAGAGCTTAAGGATACTCTAGCATATGAAGAAGTGCCAGTGCAAATTTTGGATCAAAAGGAACAAGAATTGCGCACAAAGAGGATCCTGTTGGTAAAAGTACTCTGGTGCAATCACGCAGTTAAAGAGGTTTTGTGGGAATTGGAGGAAAAGATGCATAAGAGATATCCGCACTTGTTTGGTGGGACCCATAATTGGACAGGTAAAGGTAAATAATGATTTTTGGCTTTTGCTTTATAAAGTGTAAGATAGTTAATGATAGAAATGTATTTTGGTTTTAGGATATAAATGGTTTTGCGAGAATTTTTATTTAAGTGACTGATTGTAATCTCTCAGGACCCTCCTTTTCAACCATGATATTCCTCCGCCATAAGTGAGGGTAATTAATAAAATTACAATAAGTTTTTTCTCAGACATTGATATAGGAAAGAGATAGCAAATTTTGAGAACGAAATTTTTATAAGGAGGAGAGAATGTAGAGACCCGGAAGATAGAAATAATAAGAAAAAAACATAGAAAAGAAGGAATTTGGTTTGGTGTAGAGCAAACCATCGACAGTTTGGTGGGGGAGCAAAAAATCGACGATGGTTTTGTAATTATTGCGGCACGGTTAAGGGTAAAATGGTGAAAAGTTTTTGTTAAAATCCAAATTTCAGGAAAATCGTCGACGGTTTTGTCTGGCAGTGCTCAACAAAAGGAAATCTGCAGCTCATTTTGTTAAAAAAGATTAAATCATCTCTCTCTCTCTCTCTCTCTCTCTCTCTCTCTCTCTCTTTTCTCGCCGTTACGTGTACTCTCCCCCTTCTCTCTCTAATTTCTTTCTGAATTTAGCCTAATTCGACGATCAGACACCACTATGCGGTCCTAGGAATGACCCTCTTCGAGTTAATCGGAGTAGATTTTTTATTTAGGCATTCCATGCACCACTCCAAGGTTGACGTAAGGGAGATGAATTTTTAGTTATTTTTCAATTTAACTAGTTTTGGAGTGTGTAGACCTAGGGAAATGTGAATATGATTATAATTCTAGGGTTGAATTGATTGAACTGAGGGAAATATGATTTAAAGGTTTTGAGCTCTGAACGTCGTGAGCGTGGGTTAGCAGTTTTAGCAGGCACCCTCTCAGTAAACGGGTAAAGGGAATAAATTATGCCAATTAGTTTCAGAAATTTTACTAGCTAAAGCATAGTATATGATTTTCTGAATATTATAGGATATGAAATTATGGGTATGGAAATTTATGGCTTTTCATATGTTATGTACATTTAGGAAAATTCAGAAATTTGGGTTTCAGAAAAACCTTATAGATGATATATTATTTTCATATAGCAAAACATATGATTTTCCCATACAGTAATAAACTACAATTTTCTTATACTGATTATTGTATACTGAGTATTACCCCAAATTGTGTGGCATGAGAAATACTAGTTTTAGTATAGAGTTTTAATTCAGAATTCTATACAGCTTTTACAGAACCATGATGTTATAGTTACACAGAACCATGATATCATAGTTTTCATAACCATGATATTATAGTTACACAGAACCATGATATTACAGTTATTACAGAACCATGATATACAGTTTATATAGAATCATGGTCATACAGTTATTATAGAATCATGGTATTACAATTTATACGGAATCATGGTAAAACAGTAATATACAGAATTAGTATTATATAGTATTAGAACCCTGATGGATCATAACAGAACACAAAGCACGGTACTGTAGTTAAAACAGTATAGATAGTGCAACCACACATCTCAGATAGAGTGTGGAATGACAGCCGATTGTGCCTCAGAGGAGAGTAGAGGAGTTCCTTGGCAGTCCGGACAAGGTTGAGCAGGCCAATCGTACTACAGACTAGTTATAGTTTGACTTAACCTGGTAGGCCAGCCATGGTTACATCCGGCCCACGGGGTGCACAACTCGATCATGCGGGATCAATTCATGATTACAACTATCCATCTAAGGAAGTTTTCACAGATATATATATATATATATATATATATATATATATATATATATATATATACACGTAGAAATTACAGAAACGGAAACTATGAAATACAACTAGAAGTATGTTCAAATAGAAAATGTGTATTTTAAATGGCGTAGGTGTGAGTTGTACTACATATTTAAATTAAATTGCTATTTCAGTTACAGATTAAATTAATAGCATGTATTTTTGTACACGAAAGTTGTATTGATTAGTTGTTGTATTCTAGGCGTGGCCTGAAGGAGAGATAATCTAACCCGGAAGGATTGTATGTAAAGGTTGAGGTCAGTCCTAGTAATTTGACCTGGTTGTACCCGGTGCCGCTCCACGCATTAAGTGAGTCGTAGTGGAATTGTTAGGCTTGCGAGCTGAGGCAGGAACGTAGGCACATTTGCCGAATCTCGATAACATATCTAGTGTTATCTCTACTTTACTTGCTTTACTATACCGTGCATGTTTGGTTGATTTTCTTGTGGAAATTTAATTCAGTTGTATTTATTAGTTTATTTTATATATGCTTTATATTGACCCTAGGTTTGTGAAATATTGTTGCTGGCTATTTGACCTAGGAGAGAAAAACTTTAAAAATCCAATTCACCCCTCTCTTAGGATTACAGTAAAGTCAACAATTAGTATCAGAGCCTAGTTGTTTAGACTTAAACGATTTTTCTACAAAAAGATCAAAATGGCTCATATATTGTAACCCTTTTTCCTAAGGGACCCTCATCCACATGTCCTCTTGTTTTCAACGGTGTGAATTACACCTTCTGGAAACAAAGGATGCGTATTTACCTTCAAACTATTGATTGGAAGGTGTGGAGAGTTGTCTCTAAAGGAAATTTTGTTCCCATGAAAACTGAAGAGGAGGTTAGAATGCCTAAGACTGAGGAAGAATACACTAATGATGATATGAAAGTTGTAAGTATAAATGAAACTGCAATGAATATTTTATACTGTGGACTTGATGTGAATGAATTTAACGAGTTATGGCATGCTCTACTACCAAGGAAATTCGGGATAAGTTAGAGGTTACTAATGAAGGCACTTGAGATGTCAAGGATAGTAGAATTGATATGTTGAATAGTGCATATAAAGCATTTAGGATGAACACTAGTGAATCTATTCAGAGCATGTACGCTCGTTTCACTCATATCATTAACTCACTACATGCATTAGGCAAGACTTATCCCATATATGAGATGATTAGGAAAATTCTTAGGGGATTGCCTCCTATTTGGGAAGCAAAGGCTACTATTATAGCTGAGGGTAGAGACATAAAAGCAATGTCCCTAAATGAACTAATAGGGTCACTCATCACATACGAGTTGGCCATTAATGAGAGAGTAAATGAGCAAAATAAAATAAAGAAGGTGACTTCTTTGAAAACATCAACTAACATGTCTAGTTATTGTAGTGAACCAGAATCAGGAGATGACATCGCTATGCTTACTAGAAAATTCAATAGGTTCTTCAGAAAGAATAGCAGGCCATATGGAAGGTTCAGAGATTCAGTATTTGAAAAGGGAGAACTAAGCAAAAGAAAAGAAAAATCAAATGCTCCCACATGCTACAACTGCAACAAAGTCGGGCATATCAAACCAGACTACTCATTGCTGAAAAAGGAATCAAAGAAAAAGAAGAAAGCAATGAAAGCCGGCACATCGTGGGACAAAAAAATAGTAGTGATTCAGACACTGACGGTAGTGACTTTGAGGTTGCTAACCTGTGCTTGATGGCACACGATGATAAGGTATTATCATCCTGCTCCTTATTCTCTTATTATTCTGATGATGATGATTGTGATTCTGATACCATGCCAACATATAAAGAATTGCAGTATGAATGCATTCGTGTGTCAAAATTGCTAAACAAGATGACCAAGGAAAATGATATTTTGAAAAAGAAATGTGAAAATTGGTCAAAGCTTTTTGAAATGGGAAAATCTGTTCACTCTACTTGGCAAGAAGAAAAGAATTTGAAAATGGCGGAACTTGAAAGAAAATTGGAGGATAGCTCCAAAATTATATACAAATTTACAGAGGGTCAAAACAATTTTGAAAAACTTCTTGTGGCCTAAAGAAATTCACTTAGTAAAGAAGGTCTCAGATTTAATGGAATTGGGAATGTTAGGCGAATTGATCTTTATATGGGATACTTTACTCTTAAATCAGAATCCTACATTCCACCTAAAGAATTAGTCAAACAAATAATATGTCATAAATGCAAACAGATAGGTCATATTCAATTTGACTGTCCCTTTAGAAATAAACATGTGAAAATCAAGAAAGTGTGGAGATTCAAAGGTGAACCAAGCACTAACCCCTTTGGACCCAATAAAATTTGGGGACCAGCATTAGTTACTTAAATATTTTTGCAGGTATGCTTAAGGTCGTCCTCATCCAAGGACAAGTGGCATATGGATAGCGGGTGCTCATGTTATATGACTGGTGACAAGGCCAAGTTCGCGTCCATTACTACCAAGGAAGGAGGGTTCATGACATTCATGAATAATGCAAAGGGCAGAATCATTGGAGTAGGTAAGGTTGGTAAGGAACCTTCCCTCGTTATTGATAATGTCTTACTCATTGATGGCTTATAACATAATCTGCTAAGTATTAGTCAATTGTGTAATAAAGGTTATAAAGTATCCTTTGAAAATGAAAAATGCATTGTTGAGAATAAATCTAATAACAAAGTTCTATTTATTGCTGATCGTCATGAAAATGTGTACACCACTAGTTTTGATAACTTAGCTTCACAACATGTAACATGTTTTTCTACTATAAATGAAGCAAGCTAGTCGTGGCATAGACGTCTAGGGCATGCCAAGCAAGCTAGTATGGATCTTTTTTCAAAACTTGTGAAAAAGGACTTAGTTAAAGGCTTACCAAAAACACCTTTTTTGAAAAATAAAATTTGTAATGCATGTCAAATGGGTAAGCAAACGAGGTCAAGTTTTAAGAAAAAGAAATTCATATCCACCACTAGACCACTTGAAATGCTACACTTAGACTTGTTTGGTCCTAATCAAGTTCAAAGTCTAGGAGGAAAATTGTATGTATTTGTAATTGTAGATGATTTTTCTAGGTTCACATGGGTACTATTTCTTTCACATAAAGATGAATCATGTGAACAATTTACTAGACTTTGTAGAAGAATTCAAAATGAAAAGGGACATAAAATTACGCATATCAGAAGTGATAGGGGATCTGAATTCAAAAATAATGGCATTGAGAACTATTGTGACCTAGAGGGAATATCTCATAATTTCTCTACACCTAAGACCCCATAGCAAAATGGTGTTATAGAAAGAAAGAATAGGTCCTTACAAGAAATGGGTAGGACAGTACTTAATGAACATAAATTACCCAAATATTTCTGGGCCGAAGCAGTGAACACTGCTTGTCATGTAATGAACAGAGTATTAATTAGGCCCTCTCTTAATAAGACTCCCTATGAATTATGGAATAGCCATAGACCAAACATATCTTATTTTCATGTCTTTGGTTGTAAATACTTTGTACTTAGGGATAATGAGCACCTAGGAAAGTTTGACTCAAAATATGATGAAGGAATCTTTTTAAGTTATTCACTTGACAGTAAGACTTACAGAGTATTTAATAAAAGAACATTAACTGTTATTGAATACATTCATGTTGTCTTTGATGAATCTAATCATTTTTCAAAAAGAGATGATGAAGATGGTATTGAAATTAGAAAAGGATTAGATAAGCTCTCCATTGAAAATATTGTAATAAAGATTTAGAGATTAATGATTAATCTATTGAAGATAATAAAGTTGAAAATGAGGTTCAGGAACTTCCTAGAGACTAGAAATTTATTAGGAAGCATCCCTTAGATCAAATCATAGGTGAACCCTCTCGTGGTGTTGCCACACGGTCTTCCTTAAGAAACTTAGTTAGTTATTTTGAATTCTTATCTCAAGAAGAGCCCAAAAATATTAAGGAAGTCAAAGAGGATGAATCATGGGTAATGTCTATGCAGGAAGAGTTAAATCAATTTGAAAGAAGTAAAGTTTGGACCCTAGTTCCTAGGCCCGACGATCACACTATTATTGGAACCAAATGGGTTTATAGAAACAAAAAGGATGAAAATAGTGTAGTGACTATAAACAAAGCTAGACTAGTAACCCAGGGGTATAATTAGGAGGAAGGAATAGACTTTGAGGAAACATATGCTCCCGTGGCTAAGATGGAAGCCATTCGCATGTTACTTGCATATACTGCTTTTAAGAGCTTTAAACTGCATCAAATGGATGTTAAAAGTACCTTTTTGAATGGTTATATAAATGAGGAACAACCACCAAGATTTGAAAATCATAAATATCATAATCATGTGTATAGGTTGTCTAAAGCCCTGTATGGATTGAAACAAGTTCCTAGAGCTTGGTATAAGAGGTTTAGTGGCTTTCTTCTAGAAAATGGATTCACCATAGGCAAAATTGATACTACATTTTTCATTAAATCTAAAAATGATCATATGCTCCTTGTCCAAATATATGTTGATGATATTATCTTTGGAGCTACAAATGATGAACTATGTAATGAGTTTGCCAAATGCATGCAAAACGAATTTGAAATAAGCATGATGGGTGAACTAAGTTTCTTCCTTGGACTCCAGATTAAACAAGCCAAACATGGGACTTTCATATGTCAATTAATATATGTTAGGGACTTACTCAAGAAATTTAATATGAAAGATGGTAAAATTCTAGGAACTTCGATGAGCTCTTCCACTAAACTTGACAAAGATGAGCAAGGCATCCTTGTTGATATCAAAATTTATCATGGCATGATGGGTAGTCTCTTGTATCTTACTATTTGCAAGCCTGACATTATGTTTAGTATTTGTATGTGTGCTAGATTTCAGGCTGCACTTAAGGAGTCTCACTTATTAGCAATTAAGAGGATAAATAGGTACCTTGTTGGGACTATTGAGTTAGGTTTGTGGTACCCTAAGCATGCCTCATTTGAGATTGTTAGTTACAAGGATGTTGACTTTTCCGATAGTAAAGTAGATCGTAAGAGCATTAGCGACACTTGTCATTACTTAGGACAATCTTTGGTTTCTTGGTTGTCCAAGAAATAGAACTCTGTTGCCTTATCCACAGCCGAAGTTGAATATATTGCAACTGGAAGTTGTTGTGCTCAAACGCTTTATATGAAGTAACAACTTATGAAATTTGGGTTGCACTATAACATGGTTTCAATCAAATGTGATAACACTAGTACATTCAATATTTCAAAGAATCTCATCTCACATTCATGAACCAAACACATTGAAATTAGACATCATTTTATTCGTGATCATGTGCAAAAGAGGGATGTGGCACTTGAGTTCGTGTGCACTAATGAACAGTGGGCTAACATTCTCACAAAACCTCTTCAAGAGGATAGATTTATACATATTAGACGTGAGTTATGTCTAAGGCATAGTAGAGATGCCACCTAGAAATATAATAGAGTGCACAAACTTAGGGGGAACTATTTAACTTAGAAACCTACGACTCTGAAAATTTAAGTCTATCATTGTTATATTTCATACTTTGTGAGATTATCTATGTTATTAATTTTGCATTACATGATTATTCTATCTCTTGGATGTTGACAGATATACTTATATTAATTGTTTTGATCCATACTAGACTGTTTGAGTTGATTGTAGTGGATTATTGTAAACTTGAAATCAATCAGGTCCTTGATATACAACTATTTTTTTTTTGGGAAATGCTCCACTTTCAAATGGCATGTTGTCGAAATTTCTAAAAATTCTTTTTCCCAAAACCATATATTGTATTTGAATGACCATTATTCATTGCTTGCCTATAAGATCTTATCTTTTCTACCTTGGCCCTTTTGCTGATGCCAAAAGGGGGAGAAGTAGGCAAAACTGGGGTAAACAATTTGATTGCATGTCTTCCCTTCCTTATATGTTTGAGCTTTAAAATTCCTTTGTGCATATTCTCAGGAGGAGCCTTTCATGGCAATACCCACTTTTGCATGAAGTATTTGTCATCATCAAAAAGGGGGAGAATGTTGACCTTATAGGTCATATCCCATTTTAATAATGACAAATATCTGTGTATCTTATATTTGCCCTGAGTTTGTGTGCAGGATCTCTCTACGTATGAAATGGAAAAGGATCATATCACTTGGTGGTGTATGGAGAGGCTCAAGGAAAAATGAAGACAAATTGTTTACATTTGTATTTTATATTTTTAATCATTCGAGTCTGTAATAATAATCAAAGGTCTGTAATAATTAATGCATGACATGCATGGTAGGAACTATAAGCTCAAAGACCTTAGGTCGACCCTAGGTCCTTGTTCACATCACTTGCACAAATCCCCTTTATCTTATAAATCATAACTATGCAAATAGGGTAAACTACACTCAAAATTAGGACCTAAATAAATAATTGAAGGTCAATCGGTCGACCGAACATAGCTGGTTATATTCAGCTCAGTTGACCGAACCACTTAAGGGTCAATAGTTTGACCAAGGTTCAACTGACCAAACGGTTTTGAACATATCTTCCACAGTCAACCAAACTGGCTCGTGTTTGACACCCAATTGTTTAGCCGACCGAACCTTTAGTTCATTTATGATTGAGTCGAAGGAACCATATAAATAACAGACCAAACCTAAAATATAGTCGATCGAACCTCAAACGCTTTCAAAATTGCCTTAATACAGTCAACTATATCTGTAGTTCAAAAGTGTCTCGATCTACTGAACTTGGAAATTGGGTCGACCAAACTTAAAATATAGTTGACCGAAACTCTCGGGTTGTCATAATTTTTAACTGCGGTAACTGAGGTTAATTAAGGGTAAATTGGATTAAAAGCTTATTAAAAAAATTTAATAATTCCTCCTATGTCCCAACAGTCATTTTTTTTTTTTATAGAGTCTATATATATACCCTCATTTGCAAAGATTAAGGATTGATTAGCACCTTGATTAAGAAATCTTTTCTCTGAAATTATTTGAGCTACACATTCCTATTCAAGCCTATATACCTCACCTTTTACTCATTTCATTGCAAAATAATATTGAGTGCGAGTACCTTGAGATTACCTACATTTCTAATGCAAGCTTATACTCTCTTATTTGTGATTGTTTATTGATTTTTTTAAAGAGAATTAAGCCCAAAAGTTTTCCCCATTGATTTAATCCACAAATTTATCTTGTGGGGAAACTTTTATTAGTTTGTGAGTCATTGCATTTTTATTGCAAGACTCTTGAGTTTGTCTTGTATTTTATTTGGAAAAAATATTTTTTGACAAGCTTGTGTTCTAAATATCTCTCATGCTTGATTTTCTGAAAATATTTTTGAGATATTCGATTATACCTTTGAAATCTTTGAAACCCAATTTGTGGTTGATATATTTATATATATTGTTTCAAAGATATTATCATAACACTCTCTCACACTTTGATTGTCACATTGACAATATCATGAGAGCTGTAATATTGTCTTCACTGAGCTTATAGATCTTGTCATTGTGAAGTGCATTGGTTATACTGGTACAAATCTGCTTATTGGAGAAGCACGTATTTTTGTACACGAAAGTTGTATTGATTAGTTGTTGTATTCTAGGCATGGCCTGAAGGGGTGATAATTTAGTCCGGAAGGATTGTATGTAAAGGTTGAGGTCAGCTATAGTAATTTGACCTGGTTGTACCCGGTGCCGCTCCACCCGTTAAGTGAGCCGTAGTGGAATCCTTAGGCTTACGAGCCGAGGTGGGGACGTAGGCACATTTGTCGAACCTCGATAACATATCTGGTGTTATCTCTACTTTACTTTCTTTACCATACTAGGCATGCTTGGTTGATTTTCTTGTGGAAATTTAATTCAGACGTATTTATTAGCTTATTTTATATATGCTCTAGATTGACCCTAGGTTTGTGAAATACTACTACTGGATATTTGACCTAGGAGAGAGAAACTTTAAAAATCCAATTCACCCCCCTCTTGGGATTACAGTAAAGTCAACAAATAGTACTTTGGAAAACGAAATTATATATATATATATATATATATATATATATATATATATGATAGCACTGAATTCTGGTATTATATTCCGGTGTTGCTGTTTGTGTTTCTGCTGCATAGATAGAATGTGAATATAGACAAAAGTGTCCCTAGTGCCCCACTCTGGGTCTAGAATGACTTATTTATCATTGCTACCATGGTATTAGAGACTTGGAACTATTATTTTTTTTTAAAATGGTAGTAATCTTGGGTCGTTATGGTTATTTTTTTTTTTTCATTTCAAATCCTAAATTCTTAAATAAATGATGGTTTACTCACTTATATTAAGAGAAAAATTTTCAACAGCATTTCAAATAAGTTTATTATGTGGTGATTCTTAAACATGAAAACTTGTCAAGTGCAATTGTTAAGTACATATTTTTTCAAAATGAATGTAGTGAAAATTGACTTTTTTTTTTATATATATTTATATTTTTACTAGTACTCCAATGCTATGTGTTGACACCCTATTTTGTCCAGGGTCAATTTAATGAAAATTTGGTTAAGTTTGGAGTTTAATGAGAAATTAGGGGTAAGTTTAATTCTAGAGTAGTCAATAGAACATTACTCCCCCGTTGGTGTTACAATGTGTAAATCATATGACTGAGGTACTTCGAAGCCTCAATTTAGTGTTTTGGAGTAATAATAAGTTAAAGTTAGGTGCAATCCTAGTTTTTAATTAGAATTTAATGGAGGATAAGGTTTGGATGTTACCCAAACACTTTGCAAAAGGACAAGAAGAACATTTTTTTTAAAAGACGAGCATTTTTGGAATTTGGAAGTTAGGGCATGCCAACTCCCTTTTTCCTTATAAAAGGGAAGTTATGCTCTTAAGAAGAGAGGGCAAAGTCTAGAGAGCAAGGAGGCAAGTATGTTCAAGCTTGAGTTGGAGAGAGAGAGAGAGAGAGAGAGAGAGAGAGAGAGAGAGAGAGAGAGAGAGAGAGAGAGAGAGAGAGAGAGAGAGAGAGAGAGAGAAATACCTTATTTGCACGCTAAAGATTAGTACAATGGATAACACATGGTGAAAGTAAGCTAACTTTGAAACTAGGGTTTTGGTCATGCTATGATTGAAAGGTGGGCTTTTTGTGGCCTAAATCCATGGTCATGGTTGGACAAAAGAAGGAATAATTGGAAGATTTAGAGAAAGAAGGAGGGAGGAGAGATGTAGTCAAAGGCCTTGGTTGGCTAGAAAAAGATAGGGGAGGAGAGAGTCTTCATAGGTCCTACTTTTATGTGCATGGAGTGTCCAAATGATAGAGAATGGGTAAAACAAGGACCTTATGATCCAAATGGATTAATATATGTATAGGCTAGAGGGGCTTTGGAAAGCCTAAAATCCAGTTATAGCCATGATCGCTTGTGATGGTTGATCAAGCTAATTATAGGGCATTTTTTGAGTGATTTAAGAAAGGTTAAGAGAAGTCAAATGGTGGTGATGACGCCAATTTTGGATGTTAGAATAGGAAAAAAATAAAGATTTTAAATTTTAGGGTTCTAACATCTTCACTTGCGATTCACCGGAGAAGACAACCATAATAGTTCTCCCGCTAGCCCCCATCTCTCATGTGCCGCACGCGTGCCACGCAACTGCTTCACTCGATCAATCAACTAGTTCATAAAGATTGGTCAACCAATTTATCCTGTTTTTTTATTATTTATTTATTCATTTAACAATATTATTTTAAGTTAAAAAATCAATAAAAATGGCTTTTAATTACAAAAAAATATAAAAAAAAAGAGGCAACGAGAAAAAATTCTGTTTTATTTAAAAACCATTTTCTTAATTTATTTTATTTCTTTAGTATTTATTTTTATTTTTCCTTAATTTGGTTGTTCCTAATTCAATAAAAATAATTTCTTTTAGGTTTTCACGTAGCTTGTTGCTTGGTAATTTTAGGGGAATTATTTTCAATATTTAGGATTTTTATAAGATATATTTTTCTAAAAAAAAAATTAATATGTTTTCTTGTATTTTCTTACAATTTTAGCCTTTACAAATTGATCTAAAGTCATACAAATTGTAAAAAAACTCTTGAAAAATACCAAAAATTTTTAGATAGGATTTTATTTTGTTTTTAAGGTTTTCAAAGTGTTAAGAACTTGTTTGCATCCTAATTTTAGTATGAGGGTCAAACATGACGCTTGTTGGCACTCGATACCTTGTTTTGCATGTATTTATCTATTTGTGAATGTTGGAATGGTTGAGTTATGTCCAAATGCAGTTGAAGGACACTTTTATGAGGTTTTTCTTCTTCTTTTTTCCATAGAAATTCATGTCAATTTGAATTTTGTATATGATCTCAATGATATGTGGTGTTGTTTTGCTATGATGTGATATTTGAATCATTATCTGAACTTGGAAATGGTTTGAATGTTTGAAAATCTAAAAATCATAAACATTAATTAATGAATCAGATAATATATCCTCGAAGTACATGTTATTATTCTTCATGTGGTGCTTGAGGCGAGGGAAACCTTACAATTTTGACGGGTTACCCAATGGTTATAAGGTGGAATAATATTTAAAGACATGATAAATAAAGTTTGCTAAACACTCTTCCTTAACCTTGAAATCATATTGTGTTACGTTAAACTTGAACGCGTTTGTATGTATATTCAAGAAGAGATGTGATTGTACAATTGGTACCAATTTTGAGATTGACCATGATATAATATGTTACATAATTCGTGTGATGGAATCACCTTGACCAAAGCATAAACTGTAATTAATGTATATGATGATGGATCCTTGAAATACATGTTATTATTTTTCGTATGGTTCTTGAGGTGAAGGAAGTTTCATAACTCCTACAGGCTATCTGATGGTTGTGAGGTGGAACAATTTTTAAAGAAAAGATAACCTAATTTACTAAATAGTCAAAACCAGTCTTGATTAATAATTGAACATTCTACACATATTATGGTACCATTCGAAAGAATGAGTATAGGGGGAGCTAATACTTTCCTCTCATATAACTGAACTCCTAAATGTGACTCTGAAACATAGACCATAAACTATTAGTTTCTTGCATGGATTGGTTAGAGACCAATTAATCAGTAGTAATTGGGTGAACTTAACCACACTCGGACAAAAAAAGTTAGTGGCAACTCTGTGAACCTATAAAGTGTAAGATAAAAGATATTTATTGCATTTTTTGATAGTCATCCCTGTTGAGGCATCAAATCTCGGTCCACACATGTCGACACTATATATAAAGTGATAATGCATTAATTTATGATTATTCATGAAAGCTTCAATCACATAAAATAAATAAATAAATTTTTAAAGAATTGTCTCCTTTATGACACAAACCACTTAACCCCGCATTGAATTCAGGTCTTGGATTTGACTCTAAGTGGGTCGTAAATTCTAATGAACTTCCACCAACCCACAGACATAGTTTAGACCCGATCCAACTAAGATATATACTCTATGAAGGTTCTTGACCAAGATTAAATAGAGAATTTAGTTTTCCAAAATTATATATATGCTTTCTTGTTAATGCTCTAGATCTTATGGTGACAAGGCATAAATTTGCAAAAGCTTTGTTAAGTCATGGAAAAGGAAAAGAACATAGGTTCATTTTAAGTGATGACAGTGAGTGATCCTCCATGTCAAGATCATGACTCATCAAAGCTACTAAGCTTCTTCATCCATGAAAACCCTCATCAATAAAACCTTTTACAAGATGTTGAAATCTTGACATATCTTTGCAAGTGGATTCTTAGGTAGCATTAAGCTCTTCTTCAAATTGATTCATAATGGGGATCTTAGCTTTTATAGCAATAAGAGTAGCATGGGGATGTCAAAAAGCAAGGAATTTGAGGTATATATCATTTAATGGTTTGAGAAACTAGATTCTAAATAAATAAAGCAACCCAATATCAAGACCTAATGGCCAAAAAAAAAAGACAACTCAAAGAAGAAGAAAAGACAATTCATTATTTTCTTCATATATCCCTACTTCAACTATCCTTCCACCACAAAGAAACCCACTTTTCAAAATTGTGCACATTTGCCTACCTGCTCCCACCACATCAACAACCAATCTCACCTCTTAGGATTGCATCAATATATAGGGTTTGAAATGCACATTTTGTAGTACAACAACCTATCATTTGTTTCTTGTTGGAAATTTAGTAGCGAGATTTGTCCTACATCAGACAGTTGAGTAAAGAATGAGTAACTTGTATACATGAATAAGATAGCTTAACCATTTGAGTCAAGTTGGTATTTGTCTATGTATGTCAAGCCAATTTGTGAGGATTCTTTTGATGCTAATGTTTCTTTAAAAATTTGAGCAAGAAAGAGAGGAAGATTAAAGGTAGTCATTATATTTGTTGCTTTTTTTAGCATGTATCATATATATCTATATATATATAAAGCTCCCTTGACTTGCTATACTAAATGATAATAATTGTAACGCCCCAAACCTGCCAGGTGGGGCCCGGGGTGTTATTAGACCATTCATACGTCTCTAATACCATTCACGCAGCAAAAAATAATAAATAACTACCTCAAATAAAATACCAGAGTAATATCTATACATCCCAAAAAGGTATATCCATTAACTCTATATTACATCACCAACATTTAAAACATAAACATTACATATGACTGTTCTTACAACCACCCAAAATTTACCAAAAATGCTAAACCTTGCCTTAGAGCTCTAAGTTTGATCACCTGAAGGACTTGAAAAAAATATAATAATTCACTGGGATGAGACACTTCTCAGTAAAAAATGGAATAAACTAAAATAGTGTGTGGCAGAAAAGTTTTTAGTAAATATAAAATACAATCATTTATTAATCGACAGCAACTGACAAACACAAGAAGACCATACTCACTCTTATGCAAACATTATTTTTTAGCGAAGCTCATGAGGATTGGGGAGATTACACGCCTATACATGTAAAGTCCCTTTGGTCTGATACCATTTATAACCTTACCCAATTAAATTCAGGTACGGCCACAACTGATACTTATCAGGACACTCACCTTACTCTGTAAGCCCTCGGGCGGAGAGTTTTACTTCGTCCTAATTATTTATGCATTTAAATTCACCTACCAATATTCACTCACGACCTACACCAATCATACCAAAAAAATCTACATACATGTCTACCACATCACATTACAGTTATCTTACATTCAATTCACCTTCACGCATGCACTTTCATAAATGAAATGCACATCTCTACATCACACCTTACTTCTTACTACGTGGCCCACACAGGGCTACTGCGAACTTCACAATACGTGGCCCACACACGGCTATTGCATACTTCACAGTACGTGGCCCATATAGGGCTACTGTGTACTTCACACAAAGATTTCACAAACAAATCTCACATGCCCATTTATGTTCACAACCAGACAATATTCACAACTAGACAGTATTCACAAACAGACTGTATTACCAAGAAGACAATATTCACAAGCGGACTGTATTTACAACCGAATGGTATTCACAACCAAACAGTATTACAACCAATTAATTATGAAAGGTTATTCTCATGTCATATGGTTTTTCCAAAATATGGTTTATAATAAAAAAAAATCATTATTTTCCATTGCCTAACCTGTTCAGAAAATCATACTATAATTATACGATTCCTATATTCGAAAATAACCAATTCAAATTTAATAAAAAACATGGTATAATTTTATTCCCCTTACCCGACTTACTGAGAAACCCACTAAAATCCCTAATTCCACGCTCGTGGCATTCGAAGTTCAAAATCCTGAAATTATGTTTTTTTCAGTTTAATCAGTTCAACCTCAGAATTACAATTAATTCAATATTCCTAAGCTCACACGCTCCCATTAACCGGTTAAATTCCAAAAATGCAGGTTTTATCCACTTCCCATATTGAAATTTAATTTCTAACATATTGAAAACACCAATATGATCAAATCCCCGTAGTTTAATCTAATTCCAAAATATTCCCCAAAAATTCCATTTAATCAATTTTCTACAATTTAACTTAATCCCAAAACATTCCCAAAAATATGATATAATCAAATACTCCAAATTAATAATCACATATTATAATTTAACCGGTTTAATTTCTAAAATAACTTACCTAATTTGTACTCCTTACCTTAACCTTGGAGTGGTGCCTAAGATCCCCAAATCAAAAATATGCTCCGATTAAAATGACAATGATTGAACCTAGGACCTTGTGGTGGTGTTCGATCGTTAATTTAGCTGAAAATTTGAGAGAAATTAAGAAGAGAGAGAGAGAGAGTTTACCTTATCCCAGGAGTGGTGCCTACAACGCCCTAATCACGAATCCACTCTGGTTAAAATGTTGGTGGGCGAGAATGGAATCCAATGATATTTTTCTTTCTTTAATCGGTCGAGAATCGGGAAAAAATTTGAGGAGAGAGAGTAGGAGAACATGAGGAGAGAGCTGTAATTTCCTGAGGAGGAAGTTTACTTCCTATAACATATATCATTATTATATTATATAATCTTATAAATATAATCATTATATATATATATATACATATTATTTATTTAACAAATTCAATTTAATAATACTTAATTAATTAATTAATTTATAATAACTTTTTTTCACTCTCAAGCATATCATTTTCTGGGGTGTAACAATAATTGTATAATCAGAATAGTTGTGTGGAACCCTTCTAACGCAAGGATAAGAGAGCAAAAGAAATTATTGTTGATGATTATTATTGTATGATCGACAGAACATGGATTTAGCAACTAGCATCATTTTATATCATTTGCAAGGAAATGACAGGATTATTGTCTTTTTCATGCTTAAGCTTTTAGCTCATTTAGTTTATAAAATGAAATTCAAGCAAGAAAAATCAAGATAGGAATTTAATCCCTCTTAGAATGTGATTATTGTATTTGGTTTGTAACTCATAATATTTGCAGGAATCACATTTTCATTCCTTTTTCAATGTTTGGCATTCTTTAGTTCATAATTATTTAATGAAGGGTATAATTGTCTTTAAAGGTATGAATTAAGAATAAAATTGAAAGACATGCCTATAAGAGGAAGAATTACCCTCTCATTGAGTGCAAGAATCACCAATCTAGCGGAAATGTGATTTCAACTCTCATTTGTCCAATCCAAACATGGAAATGAAAATTAGGGTCAAATATTTAATTTAAATAGTCTTGATGCTATGACCCAAACGGATCTTTAGTTCTACTCATTTGAATTAAATCCTTTCTAATTAATGGAAATTTTCATTGCATTTGTTTGACAATACTATCTATGTGCAAAATTGAAAATATATATATATAAAATAAAATTTTATATTACATTTCTTCCAACTCCACACATTCATATTTAAGCTCAAAAAAATTTTATTTCCAAAGACTAAACCAAGGGTAAATTACCTTCATTGATACTAAAATTTCTTCCCATTCTTGTAATTTTTTCTCAGAGACTAGTGTCATGCAAGATCATTAAAATACAATGTGGATAACAAGCTATATATATATATATATATATTTTATTCGTAAATGTAAATTATATTGATGAAAATGGATATGTACAGGCCATACCCGAGAAAAGGAAGCAAAAGCTCCCATCCAATAATAGAAACTCAAATACAATCAAACCTAGGCATACCCAGGGGCTCAAAGGCCAATCAAAACAAACATCTTCAAACCAAGGAGACAACCTGGTAGCAAGAACAATCACAACTGGGCATGCCCAGATAAAACTCTAAACATCAACAAGACAGTCAGCCACAAACCATCGACGGAAAGATGGGACCCGTCTACGGAACTGAAGCTCATACCTGTTAATCAATCTGCCACAAACCATCGACAGAAAGGTGGAAACAGTCAATGGTTACTGAACATCCCTCTTAAGGAGGCCAAGGTCCCTTGCATTTTTCCTTACTCTCGACAGGTTTAAACCCATCTATCTTCATGTCCTTGACAACTGATTTGCCCTTATCAATAACAACTTCCTTGGTCATATCAGCATCTATAGACCCGGCATTGATGACCTTTGCAGGTACCTTAACAGCTTCAGTTGAGTAGCCCGATCCTCCACCATTGGATTTTGCTACAGCTGGGTTGTCCATACTGCACTCCTGATCAGCTCTCCGCCCCTGATCTCTAATCTGTGTCTCATTGTTGGTGTCTAGCAAACAGCCTAGCTGCTTCAGCAGGAATGCCCAAAACAGCACTGACTTGCTGATTGTCTTTTACTGTGGAGCCCAACCTATCTGCACTGCTCACAGACAACTGCTCCTCTCTGCTCTGACCTTGGTCATTGGCATTACAGTTTTCAACAATATGGCAATGAATCATACAATTTTTTGCAGAAACTAGGCACCTTCTCATAGGTAACCTCTTGTGAAATTACCTGCTCGTTAGGAAGCTTGATCTTAACAATGCTTTTAATCTCCTTGGCTACATCAATCTCAACAAGGACTCTTGCAAATGATAATCTCTCCATATGAGTCGTGAGTATATCAGTGCACATGGGCCTTCCCAACGTGCAGCATATCTTTCCCAATGCAATCGGAGTCCAGAATTCAAGGGTCATATTTTTAAGCTGGATCCAAATTGGACAAACACTCATATTCTCCTATTCAAATTGAAACAAATCCAGAATCCTTTTAAGCACTAGAGGCCGGACATATGCATGATAGGGGCCTCCTTGCAACACATGAATCAATTCCTCCTCAGTTTGAAAACAATCCATCCACTCCCATGATGGAAAATTTCAGCCTTAACATTCCATTTTCCAATAATAAAATCAAGAGCTGCTTTGCCTGGATACTTAACTACAAAGTGACCAACCAAGCAGTTCTTTCATTGTCCAGCAGGATGCACAAAACCTTCAGCTTCAACCCAAGCACCTGAACCATCCGAAACAAATGCAGGGATTGCACCAAAGTTCTGTTGGTGTCTGTTCTTGGTGAACAAATTAACCCACAAAACCTTTTTGTTCCCTTTCATGAAGAACTAATTACCCAGCTTCTTTGTGGAACTTTGTCGAACATCTTGAGCACAAGCCCCAGCACCATTCGAGTGCTATGTTACTAGAAGCGACAATGGTTCAATTGAGTCTGATTACATTCAAGTGTTATGTTAATTACATTGATTTTTCAATTCAACTCAAATACCCTCTTAACCCATGATTGAGAGTTTGAATATAAAATGTAATACAAAATCCAGGTAGATTCAAATTCTGAACTTAAAATTCATTTTCCCAAACACTATCATAAGTCTTGTTAAAATCCAAATTGCAAGCTTCCAAATGCAATGATAGTAGGAGGTTTCAACAGAAATGAACTCCTTTCGCATTGAGCAGGGAGCACACTTCATATATTAAACCCAAAAGAATGTACCAAGCCATTCACATCCCCCGGACCATGACAAGAAATAAAACATCAAGGATTTAGCGGGCTTTCAAAGATGCTGTTATAATGGTATAACTTATATGATGACAAAATTCCTATAGATATGTACAGATCAAAAAAAATATGCCCGAGAGTGATTGGTTCCAACCTAGCAGTACAAACTAATCAGAGAGTAATGTTACAATGAGGTAATTGCTGACTTGTGAGCAATATCATAAACAGAGATGAGAATTTCTGCACCAATCAACACAATAATGAGCCATTCCAGGAAATCTGATTTCCTATTCTGCATAATTTCTTGTAGAAAACGGATGTTGTGCTGCATCGAAAAAGCAAGAAGTCGCATGTACACATCAGTTCAAAATTTTAACGCAATTATTCTTGCTGCTGGAAAAAAAAAAATTGAATCAGAAGACACCGTAAAAAATTAAAGGCATTACCTCAACAAACTTCAACTTAAAATCAAGACTTGCGAATCTCTGAGTTAGCTCAAACTCATCACGCAGATACTCCCATATTTGGGCATACTTTGCGTCCTTCCAGGCAATGTCTGATCTGGAAAATCAATGCCAAAAAACTTTTTGATTTAAACACCAGCTTATAAAGTGAACTTGTATTAGAAAAATAGGCTCATCAAAAGAACACAAGCAATAACAGATGTAGGGATTGATCATCGCTCTTCTTTCCCTTATTTTTTAGAGGAAAAGAGAGAAAACATCAATAGGCACCAGGAGGTACCAAGTACCTCAGCTCATTTACAGGTAAAAAAAAAAACAATAAAATAAAATCTGTTCTTCAATCCCCACTAAACCAAAGAAGAAAGTTTTAAGCTACCTATTTGTAATTTTGATGAACAAACTCAATACCCTCAAATGCCCTCATATTTCTGTCCCTCCACACAACCCAAAATATAGTGAGAAAAAGTAGCTTTCTACATATACAAGCCTTCACACATGACTAGGCCCAAAGCTATTGCTACTCTGAAATCACCCAGTGCAGACTCTTCTATTCTGAAATCATCCAGTGTCAACCCCCCATGACTAAAAGACACTTTTCACAAAAAATTTAGTCCACTTACAATTCAAAATAATATGCTGAACCGATTTGTGGTCTTCCTAGCCCAGACAGCATATATTAACCAAGTCTACCCACGTTTCCAAAGATTACCAGGTGCTACTTAGTAATTCCCTTCCCCATGCTGCTTCCCAGACCAGAAACTAACTTCTGCTAGGAATGGCTGATCTCCACATAGTTTTCCAAAGTTACTCTGCCCCCATCTCTCCTGTCCAGAAAAACGCTTCACAATACAATTTCACCATTGCCTTCACTGGTTCCATTTGAAGATTTAAATTTGTCTTGAAAAGGAAATCAAATAAGTTTGAGAAGGAATCCAACCCAAATCTTGAACATATAACTCAAAGTTCCAGAAAGACCCACTTAATCCAAATTTTGTTTCTGTTTAATCATTTTTAAAGTGGGATGACTAATCAGTCTTAACTGAAAGTAAAACCAGTGCTAAGGAAAAAAAAATTCCCATAATTAAGTGCCCAGCTGAAATCGGCACCACTATCAACAATAACAGCAGAAATGGCAGTTGTAACTATTAAATAATAATATGTAATCAAAGTCATTGAAACAATATTAAAAACTTAGAAACAATTAGCAATCAGCATGTACAATTATTTTGTTCAAAATCACAGAGATAAGAGATTTTTTGGATATCATAATGCTGAATTTCAACGCATGGAGAATGAGCATCGGGTTTGGATCGTCTAAAATTTCAACAAAGCCCAATACAATTTTGAATTTTGTTTTGTCCAAATCCACAGAATCCCAAATCAAGGACTTGAAACCTATGTTCCTCAATGCAAGCAAAGGATGTATAGAAGTTAGGAAATGCACAATTGGGGATCTAATTGCTGACTTCCTATTTAGTTACAGAACATAGTTATCCAATCCCTATTCCAATTTATATCTCCATTTTCAGTTTTCATTTTTCTATTAGAAGACATGTTCGTTTGTTGCGAGTGAAAACTACTTTTCTAGTTCGGAAAATTGGCAAACATGATCAAATCATGGTTTTTTACTACTTGCATAAAATTAAAATTTATAATAAGTTAAAATAGGCTTGTTTTCAATTATATTTTTGGTCACTCTATTATCGTCAAAATCAACTAACAAGAAAATCCTTTTTTTTCTTTAAAGCATCATGTGGCAAAGAAATTCTAATGGCAAATGTCGCAACAAAAACTATGAAAAATGAAATCAAGCAAAGAGAAAGAGATCATAGTTTGCAGTAAAGTTATTCCCATGACACCGATTGGGTTTTTTTTGTGCGAGCAGCATGAAGCAATAAAAAAGTACGCTTGTAAACACAAGTTATGTCGTAGAATGTAAAGCACCGCAATTCACTATTCACACTTCCATAGGCAATGTGTATTAATGAGGGAGTCAAGTAGGCTAAACATATTTAAAATTGTTAGCGAGTTTTACAATAATTAATAAATGCTCACCCTCCCCTAAAGAACGCTATTCCAGCCCTGACACTGGGAAACATTAAACTAACAAACAAGTCATTCTCCCATTTTACACTAAGGCATTATCCTACCCAAGATAAAACCTACTTTGCTATACATGACTGTTACCCATCCCATGTACACAAGACAAGGGGTCACAAGCAAGCATAATGCCGTGACTAAGCTTGGCTCGTGACATTCCTCAATGGACCAAAGTGGATCTTTGACAAGGTCGGCATCTTTACAGTCAGCTAATTCTAGAAATTTGTTTCTCCTATAGCAACCAGAAGCAATTTCCCCTAGAAACTTTTTAGGAAATTAGTAGCCACCACAAAAGCTGTTTTTTTTTTTTTTTTTTCCTCGAGTGGGAGGTAACTCTTGTGAAGATTCTTACTATTACAGACTTTTTTTTAGGAAGATGCTGAATTCATTGAACATATCTTCCTCCGGACTAGAAACTTCTGGGATCCTCACTTCTATGGTCAAGCAGCAGAGGTAGCTGTTAAAGCAGTGGAAAATGAAATCTGGGCCTGTAGAGGCATTCACTTAAGCAAGGGAAGAGGAAAAGCCTTGAAGCTGATTCCCCTGACCAATTTTGGGATTGTGTGGAGCATGGTTTTAAAACCTGTATGCCAACCAATCTCATCAAGCCAGTGGGTCGGTCAGTCTGATATTACACTGATCCCCGTATAAATATTACAAAAATGTTGATTAAAATCACTTATTGCAATAGCAATTAAGCCAAAAACAATCAGGAACAATCTAAATAAAATTTGTACTATTCTTAACTTTCTAAAATATACCTAAAATCTATTATTTATTACTTACACTATTATTAGTCAAAGAAATATAACTGAAGGCTGCACATGCTGTCTATGTCTTTGTGTGTATTTCTTGTTATTTATATACACTGTTTAACCTGTAAATGAATCAAAAACTGAATGTGGTTCAGCAGAAAGCAACTGACGTATTCTCCCTGAGGTCCTAACTTTGAATTCAAGCTTCAGCATGACTAGCGTAATTTTTCATTTTTAAGCAGGGAGCCAAAACTGCACCAGTTCGCAAGTTGAGAGGCTGACCAGATGGGTCTAGTGACTGGAACCAGGTAGGACAGGCAGGGTTCCAGCTCTAAACCATAGCGTAGAGGGGAAGGTATAGAAGAGCTTTTGAAGGATCAGCTATGTTGCTCACAATAATCAAAGACAGATTACTTCATTAACTGGTTTATATAATGCCTTGTACATAATAGACTCTTAGACAATTCTCTACTTTTTTAACACATTGTATAACAGGTGATTTCTTCTTTGCATTTGTTTGTACTTGGGTAGCACCCCATGGTGCCCTTTAATGAATTCTATACCCATCAAAAAAAAGAGGGGAGATGAAATTGGGGCTTAGCCGCTTAGGTGTAACGTCACAGTGAAATGTGTTATTCTGCCTTATTTAATTATACTCTAGTGTTTTCCAAATGGAGAATACAGGTAAGTGTTAATTCAATTATAAAGGAAAAATATGCAACACATCCCAAAGTTGTTTTCCAGCATCAATACAAATTTGAATATTTGGAAAACATAGTTCCCCAATTTTAAATTTAGTAACATAGGACATGGACATGATTTCTGCATTTTTTTCCCTCGGAAAACTTTTCAAAAACAAGCTTCGTTTTCCATCACGTTAACCCTTCAAACAATAGTCTTTTTCTAAATCCAGTATTAAACACCTGTTACCAAACTTCATTTTCTCATATTATTTCCCTCCATTCCTCCTAGAAACTCCACAATTTCAAAGCTATTAACAACAAACAAGAACAAGCAAGACAAACGTAATGTTTCAATAATACTAAATGGCCATGAACGATGGGAAAAATATAAACTAATATATGATTTCCCGAGCAGTTCAGTCAAATTGCCAATGCAAAAACAGTTTTCCCATCTATAATGATTCTGAAACTATTACCTCTCAAACAGTCCCAACTTAAGAATCACATCGGCAAGATTAGAATTTGCTTTTCCCACCAACTGAAATAATTTTTTCCTTTCCATGGTAAACGTTCCAGTTTTCTCCATCCCACGATTTATGTCAGTAAATTCTGCAACCATTCCATCAACCTAAACAATAATATGTATCAAAAGTAAAAAACAGTGAGCATATTCTTTTTTCAACCAGAAATTTTTGCAATCGATTAACTAGTAACTTATTTGTTGCATACCTGCCGTACATAGTAATCTAGAGCAATACTTTGGCCAAGAACACTACCAATGGTTCGAATGCCATCAATGTTCAAGTATTGCAACATTATATAATCCAATCCACCTTGCATCCACGTGTTTAAAGTTGGCTTCTCTCTCACTTCATACTCTACAGTTCCATAAAGCAGAAACAAGTTCCAGTAAAAATCAAACTTCAATAATAAGTTCCAACATTTACGCAATTTCCATTTGTAAGGGAATGGTCCAGCTGTCTTCAATCAAATAATGAAAAACAACTGAAATTTAATAAGCAAATAAGACACGCAATCTAATAGTGAATCATCAATATCAACAACTGATCATCCACATTCAACACTTAGTCAAAAATCGATAGTGTTAGGCTTCATCTAGGACAACTAATTAATAAGTACTATAATCTGTAAGTATTGTTAGCTATATAAGTACTAAAAGTAAAAACTAGTGTTTGGCAATGTTAGAAAAGCATAGTGTGCTCAATAATATTCCAACAAGAAGTTAATAAGGCTTCTTTTGATAATAAAACAAATCTATTAAAAAGAAGACATAATGTCATAATTACAAAGGAATGAAGATCAGAAATCCTCCAAGAAAAAAAAAATGCAAAAATAAAAAATAAAAAATAAAAAATGGAAAGCTAAAAAAATTACATTAAAGCTCTCTCCCTTTGAATTTCAGTTAGCAAAAGACCCCCAAAAACTCCAAAAAGAATGTCCCCAAAAAGAAGCAAGAAAAATAAATTTCTCCTAAAGCAATCTTTAAGAAGCCTTCTGATCTTTCAAAACTCTAGCATTCCTTTCGAGCCATAGAGACCAAAAAATTGTAAAAACTGCAATCCCAAAATATCCTTCTTCTCTCCTTCTCCCTGAAACCCCAAAACTTCACCTTAAAAAAATCCTGAATGGTATCCAGAGCTGCCCAATTCTCACCAAAGTACAAAAAATAGTTGCTCCACATGTACCTTGCTACCTTACAATGAATGATCATATGGCTAATAGTCTCATTAGAATCATAGCACAGCTAGCAAATATCTGGACTAAGGGCTTTGCAAGGCCTCCGTGTAGACTGTGGCATATCATTCGTATTGATCTTGTTGAGAATTAAAGTCCAAATGAAAGCCTGGATTTTAAAATAACCTTTGCTTTCCAAACAGCTTTAGGTAAGAGGAAAGGGCTAGGATTTGTGGACTTTGTGAGGTTGAAAAAGAAAAACTTTGAAGAGAAAGACCCCAAGGCATGCCCTATCCCCCTGCGAATTAGGCAAGAAAGAATCCAGTACACCCAATAAACAACACTCATCAACCTCCCTTTCATAGTTTCATTGATAATCCTAAAAAATGGAAATCCCAATCCACCCCCTCCCCCCAAAAAAAAATAAAAGAAAGCTAAAAATTGGTGCATTATGCATAGAGGAAAGTCTAAATAAGCATGGCACCAACAGCTCCATGAAGACTCACCAACCCAAATATCCTCCCAGAAGTATATTTTATTCCCAATGCCTGCTTTGAAATGTGTGAAAGAAAAGAAAAGGCCAGCAATATGGGAAACAAACGTCCAAGGACTCACATGAGAGGCATAACCACTCCCTCTAGAATCCCCCCATTCCTATGTCTTCCGTATCTACTCTTTATTACCTAGTGCCATGCCAAAGGAAATTAGATTCTAAAGGAAATTTCCATAACCATTTTCCTATTAAGGATATGTTCTTAGAAACCACATTACCAAGCCCCAACCCTACTTAGTCCTCTTAACAACATCCCAACTAACTAAATGGTCCCTCTTATTCTCCCCAGTATCTGACCATAGGAAATTCTCTCCTAATCTTCTCCAACTTCCCACAAGAATATAATAAGTTGACGTAGGATAAGTAATGGGTAATTGGACCCATCATTTTTTTTCACCCAAATTGGAGACCAATTTCAAATAGGGTCAATTGGGTTATAAACCCAAACTGTTAAGTTAATTTGCAGTTACCAAGTGTGTGTAGTTCAATTTGTAGTTAGGCTCATTCATATGCGGGGTTTATTTGTAGTTCTCCGTCATTTAAGATTTCCAATTAATAAGGGGTGTGAAAGCCATGTAAGAGTTGGTTTGCGAATTTGAATTGAAGAAGTTGAACATGTGTTTCCCTTGTATCTCCTTCTTCACCCTCTCTTCTACCTCTTCTTCCCAACCCCTTGTCCTCTTTTCTCTTTATTTCTCTCCTAACAATAAATCCCCACGCTCCTCAACATCATTTGGTATCAGAGAGTCACCCCTCCCCCACATTATTCCCTTGCTGCAGAACTTTCTTCCAAAACTAGAACAGTACCAGGCTAAAAATTCATAGGATTCAAGTGCTGCAATTCTTCCTGTAACTTCTTTGACAAAGCAGAGTTTGAGCACTTTCATTGCTATGACATCACAAACGTAAATTGCAAAAAAATAAAATTACAGCCATGCTCATGTCCTTCCAACATAGCTTTGCCAAACAAATCCTATGACGACACTGCCATCATCAAAGACAGACACGCTAATGTCACGGGCCAAACACATCACACCTTGTGAGGGGCTGTGCAGCACTAGTTTAGCACGCTAGCTTAACTAGTCAACTAAAAGTAAATTGCAGTTTCACCTTATGGACAAATTCACAACCAACAACAACAAGCCTTAAGTCCCACTAGGTGGGGCGGCTACATGAATTATTTTTCACCAATTCACCCGATTAAGAGCATTTTCCTCTGCTAGTTTAAGATTTTTTAAATCCATTCTCACTACCTCATTCCAAGTTATTTAGGCCCACCCCTACCCCTTTAATATCAAAAATAATAACTCACTCCTTCTCACAGGTGTTCTACTAGACCTACGTTTCAAATGTCTGAAGCATCTACGCCACCCCTTGTCTTGTCTTTGACAGATACTATACGAAGTTTATTGTGTATATGCTCGTTGCTTAATTTATCATTTAATGTTATACCACTCATCCACCTTAACAATCTCATTTCGGTAACTTTTACTTTTTGTACATGTTCTTTAGTTGCCCAACATTCTAACCCATAAAGCATAGATGGCCTTATAGAAGTCTTATAGAACTTTCCTTTTAATTTAAAAAGTATTCTACGATCACATAACATGCCTGACGCACTCCTCCATTTTACCCAAAGAACTTCCCTAGGTACTCTATCATAGGTTTTTTCTAGGTAAATAAAAATCATATGCAAGTCCCTCCTCTTTTCCCTAAACTTTTTCATTGATCTTCTTAAAATCTAAATAGCTTCTACTGTCAATCTCCCAAGCATAAAACCAAATTGATTCTCTAAAACCCTCATTTCTAGCCTTATTCTTTGTTCAATCCCTTTCCCATAGTTTCATTGTATGACTCATAATCTTAATCTCGCGAAAGTTAACAATTTTGAATATTGCCTTTTTTTATATAAAGGTATTAACGTGTTTTTCCTCCATTCCTCTAACATTTTCTTGGTTTTTCTAATAGTGTTGAATAGATTAGTTAAAAATATACTTCCTTTACCCCCTAAAGATTTCCAAACTTCAATTGTAATATTATCTGGTCCTATAGATTTCCCACTTTTGATTTTTTCTACAGCCATCACAACTTCAAGGATTCTAATTTTGCGAATAAATCTCCTATTTTTAAACTTTTCCTCATTTGTCACTTCCAATTTCAAGCTTTCAATTTGGAACAGCTTATCAAAGTATCTCCACCTCTCTTTTATGTCTTCTTTAGTTAAGACATTATCATTCTAGTCCTTCATACATTTATGTACAAATTCACAACCATTCAATACAAAGTAAGAAAAGTTGTAAGCAATCATGAAACCAAGTAAGAGTCACATGGTAAACTGTAAAGCAACGCAATTCATTATTACCTTTGTAGACAAAGTGTGCTTCGCGAGGGAGGCAAGTAGACTAAACACGTTTACAATATATAATAAAGTTTTACAATGACTGAAGGACACTCACCCTCCCTTAAAAAGCTTTCTTATTCTAACTTTGACACTAAGAAATATTAAATTGACCAAGGAATCATACTCACATTTTTAATTAAGGCATCATCCTACTCAAAGGAAAAAACCTACACTACTATTTACATGATGGTTAACCATCCCACGCACACAAGAAAAGTGATCACACACAAACATAATGCCTTGAACAAGTTTGGCTCACAACACTTGGCCATGGCTATCTCCAGCCAACCAATCAGAAAAAGTTGTGAGGGATCAATGAAAAAAGGAGAGCACAAGTGATATCACTAATTCCATGTCACCCATGAAGATAGGGGTCAAGATTAAGCCAAAGAAAGCTTGTTGAAAAAATGGGGGGAGGGAGACAGAGAGAGAGTATTTTTGGGAAAATTGCCAATATCGATTTTTTGGGGGGAGGGAGTCCAAAGCGGCATCTTGATAGATTACTTAACCAAATAAAAAGACTAGTTGATTCCGACACTAAAAGCCATTAAGTGGCTACACCAAACAACCTTGGTTCACTAATTATAGAACCCATAAGCAATATGCCTATACTATTAAGTGGAAACAAAAGGCATCTACATTAGAGAAGCAATCAAGCTTCTAGAATAAAATGCAAAACAATAACACTTTCCCATTATTTTATTCTTGCACGATATTAGTTATTATTAGTTATGAGGTTGTTGCTGCACTTTTTTGTTGCATTTCAAATGAACATGTGAATTGTTTAAATTTTTAGACATAACACAGCAATCAAAGGAAAAAATCAACTGCTGATATACGAAAATCAAATATTAAAACAAAATAAATTCTGGATCCAAATGCTATGCTCACCATCCTTTCTCATTTCAGGAAGCGACCCCGATGCATGTTTTTCAACAATTTTCAGATATGCATCAACCTCATTGTCATGAACATTAAACAGGACTATCGAACCATATTGGAAAACTACCATGTAACAACAGTCACTTCCACTTAAGCTAGCACCCAAACCCTGAAAAAAAGGACATAAACACAGCTTTAAGAAAATCATTTGAATCTGCATTGTCATTGACAAGCATTGACAGAAGTTCACAAGCTTAAATAAATTAAATGTAAAGAATTCAAGTGTGGTACACAAATGCATTCAAGCATGACTAATGGTACTTTGCTTTGTGAAATATAAAATAAAGAAAGCAAAGCAATGCATAATGCTGATGATAAGATGAGTAGCAGATATGTCACCTCTGATTTAGGATAAAGTTTGAAGTTAGAGAACAGTAAAAGCAATTCACAATGACAAAATAGTAGGAGCAAACTGTAAAAAGGATACCTGCACTGAGTCTTGCAAACATTAGGTACTCTAATGCCTGCTTTAAAGCTCCAATAGTCTTTCTTTATAGACTTAACCAAAACAAGATGTTGTGCTACTCCCTACTTTCTTCAAGAAACCAAACTAGAACATAACTTAAGAAATATCTAAAATGTATTTCTTGTATATATTATGATAGAACTTTCAACGCCAACAAGATTGTTCTAGTATATTATACTTATATCCCTTTTTGTTTTTTTGAAAAAGAACTGGGAAAAGTGTAGGAGTAGCTCTTATAACTAATCCAAGCAGGAAATGGCCAATTGAAAAGCTGAAAAACAAAAGTGCAAGGCATATAAATGTTGGCAGCAATGTTGTTAAAATCGCAATCCGGATCATAGAATCATAGGATCCTACTTTCCCAAAACAATCCTGATCCTACATAGAATCACAAATTGGTAGGATCACAGTAGAATCAATAGGGCTGGTGAGATTGAGGTGGGATTATAAAATGCTGCATACATTTATATTTAAAATTTTTTCCATATTGCTTGTCTTATAGGCTTGGAATTTGTCTCTAATAACTTATACATGAATTGGACTGCTTAGGAAGTGATTTTCATTATTCTATGTGTTAATATTTTGATTAAAATGAATTACCTAACTTGGAAGATAGGTCACTCCTTCTATTTATAATACAAATTAAATACATTATAATGACAATAATAACCTTACTAACTCTCACAAATTAACATACTAACACACTTAATAATAATACTAAAAGACATATGCTCCCCCTCAAGCTGGAGCACAAATGGCATATGCTCCTAGCTTGTTACAAATAAATTTAACATGAGCACCCCACAACGCTTTGGTAAACAAATCAGCAAGTTGCATATCCAACTTCACATAAGTAGTAGTAATGCACAAGTTTCTCCTGAACAAAGCGGCAATCAACTTCAACGTGCTTCATCCACTCATGAAAAACCGGGTTGGAGGCAATATGAAAAGCAACTTGATTGTCACACATCAACTTCATAGGCAGAGAATGAGAAATGCCCAATTCTTCCAACATGTTCAACCAAACAAGTTCAGTGTGAGCCATAGCTTTATATTCTGATTCAACACTTGACTTGGGCACTACAATTTGTTTCCTACTCTTCCAAGAAACAAAATTACCACCAACAAAGATACAGTACCCGGTTGTGGATCTCCAGTCGGAAGGCGATCCAACCCAATCTGCATCTGTATGTCCATGGATATGAGTGCGACCCTAATCAGGAAATAAAAGACCTCTCCCGATGCACCTTTGAGATATCTCAAGATGCAAATTACTGCATCCCAATGTCTTGTCCTCAAATAATCTAGAAATTGACTCAAAATACTTGTTGCAAAAGATATATCCGACTGAGTGACTGTAAGATAATTCAATTTTCCAACAAGTCTCCGGTATTGTCCAGGATTAGGTAGCAAATCACCCATATCCAGCACTAACTTGTTGTTAGGATCCATGGGTGCATCAACCGAGTTAGATCCCAACAATCTAGTTTCGTCCAATAGATCAAGAACATACTTCCTCTGTGACAAAACATACAAGATATAGATACTTCTATACGCAAGAAGCTTTTCAACAATCCCAAATCTTTGGTCAGAAACTTAGTCTATAGAAAAAGTTTGGGACTTTGAATACCTTCATCATCATCACATGTAATAACAATATCATCCACATAAACAACAAGAAGGATCTTACCACCTTTATCATCATCACCTGTAATAACAATATCATCCACATAAACAACAAGAAGGATCCTACCCAATGAAGTATGACGATAAAACACGGAATGATCAACTGCACATAGTTGAAGACCAAACTCAAGTACTACAGCACTAAAATAACCAAACCATGCTCTTGGAGACTGTTTTAAACCATATAGAGCCTTCTTGAGCTGACACACTAAGCCTAACTCCCCCAAAGCAACAAACCCACATGGTTGCTCCATATAAACCTCCTCCTCAAGGTCACCATGCAAGAAGGCATTCTTCACATCTAATGCAAAGGCCAGTGACAAGTGTTAGCCAAGGAGATGACAAACGTACTGATGTAATTTTGGCAGCTGAAGAAAAAGTATCTGAATAATCTAGACCATACACCTGAGTGTGTCCCTTAGCAACAAGATAGACCTTTAGACGAGCCATAGAACCACTAGGGTTGACTTTCATAGTGTAAACCTAGCGACAACCAACCACAGACTTGTCAAGAGGAAAAGGTATCAAGTCCCAAGTGTCATTGTCATGTAAAGCATTCATCTCTTCAACCATAGCATCCCTCCACCTAGAATGCACTAAGGCTTCCAAAACAAATTTAGGAAGGGAAGTAGATGATAGAGCAGTAACAAAACAATAATAGGAGGGTGATAAGGAGTCATAACAAACATAGTTGGGAATGGGATGTTGTGTACATATGCATTTACCTTTCCAAACAGCAATAGGAGGATCAACATCATGGGAAGTATGATCATCAAATGAGGAAACCAAAGGCATGGTAGTAGAAGCTAGAGGGAACTCTCAATGATTCCTTAGGAGCCAATTGAAACCTAGCACACATACATACACTAAATATGATATCCAATCTACTTGCGGTTAGATATAGTAAGCTTCCTATCACTCCTCGGTAATGTTTGGTGTCTACTTGTTTTCCTTTTTTATCTTTGTCAAGACTTGTTGAAGTGCTTATAGGAGTTCCAATGGGTTTACTATCTTCCATATCAAACTTTTTTAACATGTCTTTGACATATTTAGTTTGATTTATGAATGTTCTATTTTTAGCTTGTTTAATTTGTAACCTTAGGAAGTAATTTAACTCTCCCATCATGCTCATTTCAAACTCTCTTTGCATAGTTGTAGCAAATTCGTTACAAAAATCTTCATGAGTTGCTCCAAAGATGATATCGTCAACATAAATTTGTACTATAAGCATATCATTATTTTTGGTTTTTATAAATAAAGTGTTATCTATCTTTCCTCTTGAAAAATTATTTTTGAGTAAAAACTTGCTTAGCCTTTCATATCAAGCTCTAGGAGCCTGTTTTAATATCCACCCCAAGAGTTAGTTGATGAACAAAGGACACACCCAAAAATATGAGGAGGGAGAGAAAATAAAGGTGAATTAGGAAAGAGAATAGAGTAGGAAATTTGATAAGCAATAAGTTTATTGATATAAAAAATGAACACCAAGTACACAAGGAGTGTACATGGGGTAAACAAATCAAAAACAGAAATTACAAGAATCTAGTAAATCAAAAACAGAAGAAAATGATTGGTTTCGCAAAGTAGCCAACCAATCCATCAAAGTTGTAAAGAAAAACAGCTTCAGATCCGAAATGGATCTTTCCTTGTCTTCAAAACACCTACTATTTCTCTCCCTCCAAGGACACCACAATAAACAATGAGGAACTATCAACCAAATAAACCCATTTCGATAACGACCAAATCTGCCTTGCCAACATGCTAGAAGTCTCACTACAGATTGCGGCATAACCCAGCTCACTCCAAACAAACCAAACACCATAACCCACAAGTCCATTGCAACCAGACAATTAATAAAAAGATGATCAACCGTCTCATTATTACACTTGCACATGTAACACCAATCCAATATCCAAACCTTTCTTTTTCATAAATTGTCAATCGTTAAGCATTTCCCTAAAACAACAGTCCAAACAAAAAAAGCTACTCTAGATGGAATTTTCTGTTTCCAAATACTTTTCCAAGGAAAGCCACAATCTTTGGAGCCCATTAAAATACCATAATAACCCTTAACCAAAAAGCCCTTCTCTCTATCAGATTTCCAGCACATCTTATCCTCACCGGACCCCTTCACCGATGCACCATATATGGTATCCATAAAACCAGTCAAGGCCTCTAATTCCCGAAGATGCATACCCCTTAAGAAACTTACATCCCAAAACAAGACTCCATTATCAAACTTCATAAGCTCAGCCACGCTAGCTTCTTTATCTCGGAAAAATCTATACAAATCAGGATAGCTGATTGCAAGAGATGTCTCACCACACCAATGGTCTTGCCAAAATTTCACATTAGAAAAATTTCCAATATCACATAGAACGTGGCAAGAAAAAGAAGGCCATCCCCGACTAATATTTTTCCACAAGCCAACACCATGTGGACCATTAACAGGCCTAGTACACCAACCACCCCATTCACAGCCATATTTCACCTCTATCACTTGCCTCCAAAGAGCAGCCTTCTCCATCCCAAATCTCCATAACCACTTCCCAAGCAAAGCTTCATTAAACTGTCTTACCTTACTTATCCCCAAACCACCCGAAGAAATGGGAGAGCAAACAGTATCCCATTTAACCAAATGGAATTTTGGTTTATCACCAATGCCACCCCATAAAAAATTCCTTTGAAGTTTCTCAATACGGTTAGCCACAACAGTAGGAATAGGAAATAAAGATAGAAAGTTAAGTGGGTAAATTAGATGGAGTGCTTTTAATTAACGTGACTCTACCTCCCTTAGATAAGTACAAACGTTTCCACCCTACTAACCTTAGTTCTATCTTCTCCAAAATTGGGTTCCATATTGTCTTATCCTTGAATTTGGCTCCCATAGGACGACCCAAATATGTCATAGGAAGATTACATTGTTCACAGCCAAGGACGTGCAAGAATAAGTCAAAATTAAACACCATACCAACAGAAACCAACTCTAACTTGCCCGAATTTATCTTTAAACCAGAGACCGCCTCAAACCACATCAGTATCACACGGAGAAACAAAATCTGATCTGGATCAGCGTCACAAAAAATTAGAGTATCATCCGCAAAAAGAAGATGAGACACCACCAAAGCCCTTCCCTTTATTCGCCCCACACCAAAGCTTGACATGCGACCATCATGGATAGCTTTATCCAACATTCTCCCCAAGGCTTCCATAACCAAGACAAACAACAAAGGAGACAATGGGTCACCTTGTCTCAACCCCCTAGAGCTCTCAAAAAACCCACAACGAGTGCCATTTATCAGAATGGAGAAACGAACTATAGATATACAAAAGAAAATCCACCGCCTCCATTTGGCTGAGAACCCACCCCATTCTAGTAAATGCATAAGAAAACCCCAAATTACATGATCAAAAGACTTCTCAACGTCTAATTTGCAAAGTAGCCTTGGCACCCCAATTTTCAATCTACTATCAAGGCATTCATTAGCAATAAGTACAGGGTTAAGAATCTGCCTGTTCCTCACTAAGAAGAGAGGATGACATCCTATTGATCAAATAACAACCAATAAGTATAGCCTCACTCCAAAACATTTTAGGTACATACATGTGATAAAGTAAGGTGCGACCGTGCGAGTGATTTCAAGAATATGTCCATTTTCACTCTCTGCAACCCTATTTTGATGTGGAGTGTTGAGCACAAGATGATTGATGAACAATACCAAACTAAGTCATATAAGTAGTGAATTGTGCACTAAAATACTCATTAGCATTATCACTTCAAAATATTCAATTGGCAAACCAAATTGAGTCTTTATTTCAAAACAAGAGACACAAAATACATGAAATAATTCAAAATGATCTTTTATTAAATAAAACCAAGTCATTCTTATAATCATCCACAAAGGTTACAAAGTACCAAAAACCCAACTTGGACACAACCCTACTAGGACCCCAAACATCATAATGAACTAACATAAAAGTTTTGCAGCCCATTCATTGACTCCAGAAGCGAAAGGAAGGAACACGATGGTGCTCTCCCAAGTGACAAGACTCACAATCGAGACTAGGCACAAAACTCAAACTTGGAAGAAGACATTTTAACTTTTCAAATTAAGGATGACCACGCAGTAATGAATTTGGAAGTGCGTGGCAGCAACAGTGCATGCGGTAGAAGGAGATAGCGGCTCAAAGTGATAGAGTCCGCCAGTTTCACGAACTTTGCTAATTGTCTTCCTCGTCTTCAAATCTTAAATAATCATAGAATAAAGGAAGAATGACACTGAACAATTCATGAATTCAGTAATTTTGCTGATGAACATAAGATTGAAAGGAAATTTGGGAATATATAAAGAAGAGAAATTGAAGAAGTGGGATTTGCAGTCCCAATTCCCTTGATTGTGGTGGTGGATAACATAAGGCAAATGTGCAGGATATTGAAAAGTGGAGAAGAAGCTAGGTATACTTGTGATATGATCAATGACAGTGAAATGTATGACCCAAGGACTAGGACAAAAAGTACCGGATGGCAGACATACTGTGGGATTACTTGTTTGGGCAAGAGATGCAATGGGGAGAAGCTTGTTGTGACACGTGATATTACTGGAATTTGGAATACTCTTCCTCTGACATGGATACAGTAAGTTGCCCCCCACTTGGCCCCAAAGGTGAGTCGGTGGTGGCTGCATTGGTTGCCCCCAAAGGTGTGGAGTTGGTGGTGGCTGCATTGGCAAAACGTGAAGGTCTATAGTGGAGATCCCAACACTGCTCAATAATAAGATTACTCCATCCACAATGAGTGCACTTGCAAGGAGTACCTCTACCTCATTCGCCTCTACCACCACAACAACTTGAACCACCTCGATAACTTTTGCAGTTGTTTGGTGGAGAACTAAAATCACCCTGTGTAGCAAAGGCTGTCCTCTTAGAGCTGGATGCAAGAGCAGGAGAATACGTGCTAAAGGAAACACGAAAGACACAAGAATAAACATCGATAAATGATGGCGGCTCGACACTACTAAGTATCTGGGACTGGGTTGCCTCAAACTCAGGTCTCAAGCCTGCTAGAACACGAACGACTGTCATATGCTCCCTCTGCTTCTCCATCTCATGAACATCAACAGTTATAGGTAGCACGATGTTAATCTCCTCTTGAATACGCTTCATCTCTCCAAAATAATCTGCAATACTCCTATCCTCTTGTTGTAACTGAAAGTGCTCCTGGGATAAATCATAATCCCAAATCTCCTTGCACATATCTAGATGCATATACATCCATGCAATCTGTGCCTCCATCAAAATCCATGAGATGAAAACAACAAAGACATCTTCTTGAACCCACACGTCTTTTCTTTTCTCATCAAAAGGATCAAAATGGAGTAGGCCTAGCAAAATGAATAAAAATTCGTTAATCCGAACCAAATATGATCTGCTTAAACCGACTAATAACCGATCTGCACATTAAATGAGTCGAATATGTTTTAAACTTTTTTTATCTACCTCTAAATGAGTCGGTTGACAGATTTAGGATTTTATCCGATGGATATTCCTTTATTTGTTAACAATTAATATTTAAATTCATTGATAATCTCATATGTCCATGCTTATTAGGCATCAATTTAATTAGCATAAGCCCTATTGGTCAAGGCTTAATCTCACACTCCCAACTCTTGCATTATTGTACGCGCCTCTGAGTCTACCCCATGCCAACATTCAAATTTAAGCCTAAATACTCAATTTTCCCGTGATCAAAACAATAGCTTCTAAATTCATGTTCTAAAAAAATAAACAAAATTATAATTTTATGATTAATCATTAAATGTTAAACAATTACCAAATTATAATTTTAAAAATAATTTCAATTATTATGTTACAAAATAAATTGTTTATCAAATGGTAAAAAATATTATATTAGGGATGAGAATGACAGGTTATCCGCCATGCGCCACGGATTATCCGATCTAAACCGCCATAAATCTACAACTTAAATAAGTCAGATATGATTTGTGATATCCTCACCTCATAATCAGCCACAGATTATCCGACCCGATCTGCTTTGCGAGGTCTAGATTGGAGCAAGTGGTCAGATTTTCCTAATCTTGCTAAATAAACCCAACCAGCTTTATACCATTGAACATAGTTCTTTCCATCTAACTTTTGAGTCGTTACCTATGGCAGCGATGTAGGAAACTAGTTTTTGGGATTCATAGATTCCATGCCAACACTCACAAATCAGCAGCCACATCAATGTCAAACAAGAAGAACAATCAAAACTAATCGAAACAATCACAAACTATGTGAAGCACCGACACAACCACGGACGAGTTGAACGACTCACAACCGAATATAGCACTGCCACAGCCTCACAAGTGGACATACGAACACTGTCACTGCTCCAAAAAACTAAAAAAGAAGCATTCACAAACCCTGAACAGAGATTAACGGAGTACCATGGGTGCATGGTCAAAAAAGGTTGGACTTTTTAGCAAAAAACAGGCCATCAGCTTGATAATATTGTCTAGAGAAGGAACTCACATGGTAGAGGAAAAAAAAGGAAAGAGGTGGCCAGAAACTCACTCATTCTCTGTGGAGTCAGCACTGCTAGCATTTGGCCAGCGCGTGGGAGCTCCTCCGGCGATGGGGTTTTGTGGGGTTAGGCATCGGGGGGTTTTGTTTCTGGGTATATGGTTGGTTTTGTGAAATAATGATGGGTGGAGGTGGATCTGGGAAGGACAGCCGCAGGAATGGCTTTTCCAGTGACGGCTGAGGGGAATAGGGTTTAGGTTGGTACATGCTTTGATACCATGTTAAGATTTTGATTAAAATGAATGACCTAACTTGAAGATAGTTTTCTACCTTTATTTATAATACAAATTAAATACATTCTAATGACAATAATACCCTTACTAACTCCCACTAATTAACATACTAACACACTTAATAATAATAATAATACTAAAAGACATATATAACTTCTAACACTATATTGCCAAAATTATGACTCAAAAATTTTATTTTTGGTTCATTAGTGATTATTTTTTAGATAATAAAACAAGTCAATTAAAAAGAAAACATAATTGCAATGAAATGGGGATAAGAAATCCCCCCAAGAAAAACGATAGATAGAACATTATGCATTTGACACTAATGATAATGATGGAAATAATTTTAATGAATGGGGCTTGATGAAGTCATTTGTGATGATCTTAATGATACTAATGAGACAAATAGTGGCTGGGATGCTGACACAAATGATTGAAGCTAGCTTGACAGTTTATCTTGGTTTTTCAAGACCACAAAACAAAAAACTGGGTGTAATATTGTAGTTGTTTGTTCAGTGATATAACTGATTTGTGTCAAAAAAAATATTATCTTCTTGTTTTCTTATTATAAATAAGCATTTTGTTTGCATTATAAGCCAGTTTGATTGAGTTAGGAATACAACAATTTGAACAATTCCTCTTTTTTTGTCATATGAGAGCTCTACCATACGGCTACTTGTGATTTTTGAGTCTTCAAAACTTACTAGCCAATTTTCTAAGAAATAAATGAAAACAATAACATGCAAATGCATTTTTCATATTTATCTAGATAGTAGAATCTTACAATCCTTAATTCGAATTCGATACTGTTTAACTTCCTAACGATCCTATGTAGGATCCTGATTTTAATAACCTTGGCTAGTAATGCAATATTGAAGTTCTCATCTCAATTTAATCTTCTCCAGCTAACATGCATTTTTAATTAAAAATACGGCAGAGTCTATCTCCCTCCCTCCCCATTCATTTTTTATTAAAAAATGGCAGAATCTATTCCCTCCCCCTCTCTCTCTTTGAATGCTTCCCATATTTACCCTATCAAGAACAACTAACTAGGCTCAGAAGAAGATTTTCCTCTAATTTTCCCAGATATGCTTTTTTAGCTTTTAGGGGCTATTTCCTAATGCAAGATCTCTTTTACAAACTGGAATCAAATAATTAGTAAATCCGTTCACCCAAAATGGGAATGGGCTAGGGTTATGAACTTAGAAACTGCATGCAACCTTCACAGGGGTTTGTGGACAAAGAACTGGCAAACCACCTCCCTCCCCCCCTCCCCTCTCTCTTTTATTTTCCCAATCAAGAATGACTAATAAACTAGCCTAAGAAAAATAATTTTCTCTAATTTTTGTTAAAAGGGAAGATATCCTCTCAGGACAAACTCAAATTACTCAAATAAAAGAAAAGGCAGTGAGCAATTAAAATGCATAAGCAACAGTTTTGGAACAAACAATATCTACACAAGAACTAATATGATCCCATTAAGGGTCGAATGTGCAGATGTTCCCAAACCAAGACACAGCATACTTAGTTACAAGATATTTGAGGCAGGTAAAACTTTTGTCTCAAAATTGAATGATAAGCCAATATTTTTCTTACTCACTTGCTCAACATTTGAGACAGTATACCATGGCGTTCCTTTTGCCTACATCAAACCCACAATGTTATGATCAATGAAACAAGTTTCTAATGAACTAGAAAAAAAAAAACTTTGTTTTCATGGAGTCTTTAGAAACAAAGTAAAATAACTTTTTGAGTATCAAAAATTTTTTATCAATCAAACCTGGGAAAACACAAACTTGCATTCAAGAAAGCCCCACACAACTATGCTGTTTAATAAAGGCGAGCTTTTTTCAGTTCATTTTCTTTAAACAGAATAACATAAAATTGAGACTCAAGAGTTTGTATTTGTTTCCTTCTCCTTCAGTTTCTACTCAACCAGAAAGAAAATCATGCTCTGCCCCTTGGTTCATAAGTAAAAGCTGGAAAAAATATTATAATCTAAAATTCAATAATTATAATTGCAGTAAGCAAACCACAAGAATAGAATGACCCCCATTCAGCTGCCCCTAAAATTTTCAGCTTGTGTTAGATGGGTTTTTGTTTGTCTTACAGACTGAAACTACATAAAATATAAGATTAAATAGCAATATTTACTTCCAACCCAATTTTTTTAGCAAACAGTAGTAGAATCAGCATGGTTCAAATAACAAAATGAAGAAAACATACAATCTAATAGCAGCAAATTCTAATGAACCAGCATCAGTCAACAACCCCCCCACCCCAAAAAAAAAAAAAAAAACTTACACTGTGTTCAGATGCAATTGTCCCGAACCTAAAAACAACATAATTAGTCATACGAGATGTTGGGGGGATGAAATTGTGCTTGTTTTGATCCACTAAGCTCCTCAAATCCACACTACACCCACAAAATCCAAAATTAAGGATTAGAACTTGAGAACAAATATTATTCACAAAATAAATAGCACAAGTAAACAAAGTGAGAATCAAACCTAGTGGAAAAGAAGTAGGCTCTAACTGAAATGGGGAGCCTTGTATCTTCTTCTTCAGCAATCCCATGATCGCCATTGCTGACCTCTGAGCAGGGAACCGGGGGTTCGTTCCACTCCAAGGTATGGGCTGAAGAAATAGAGGAAATGCAGCGGACAACGGCAGCAAGGCCGCAACTGGGGACGAAGCCATGAGTTCTTAAGGAATGTAAGGGAAAGAAAGAGGAGGAGAACGACAAGGATTGGGGTGGAGGGTGAGGGAGGGTTAGAATTTTAGGGAGGAAGGAGGAGGGAAGGGATGGAGGAAGGGTGGAGATGAATGGTCGTGGGGAGAGAGAGGGAAGAAGATGCATGGCGGTCTTGAAGAACAAGGGAGAGCAGTTAAGTGATGAGTGGGGTCGCCAGATCATCATGCTGGGCTACGCTCTCAGCACAGCCGCACTAAAGATTCAGCCAAGAGCAAGAGAGATGCAGGGACTTTCAAACTGACAGCAGAACATAAACTTCCAGTGCAAACTTGAAAACAAGGCTGTTACTTTAAGTATTGTGTTTCCAACTCATTGTTCAATATTACTAGTAGAGACCTGCACAATCAATGAGACATTTAACTATTTCATTTGTTAAGTGCTGTACAATATACATATTTTACAACTTTATTAAAAGAATATTATTTCTAAAAAAAGTATGGATCTAATTGCACTTCACGCTCTGCGTTTTTACAGGTCTGCCACCAGAACTTGGCTGAAATGCTGAACCATCAAGATACATGGCAGCCATATTCACCCATGTCTCCTCAGACGTAGATTTCAAAATGTTAACTCGGGAAAAATGAATATACATTTATAATAAGTCAATAACATACAAAAATAAAAAATACAAAGGTAACTCACAATTTACTGCATGCCAGAGCAAGCTACCTTGCGCGAGAGAGAAACATTCTTTTCCCACCTGCATGTTTGTGTCAGGGGGAGAGAGAGATGCATCCTGACCATCAAACAAGTCCTGCAGAAATCAAAATTTGGAATGCTAGATCCCAAAAAAAAAAAAAAATAGAAAAGAAAGTAGCAAAAAAATAGAGGTGAAGAGAGATGGTCTAATAAGCCATTGATGCCATAAACTAAGGTGAGTTTAACCATTGTCACTTCATCGTTGTGGATTGCCACCATCATTGCTTAGATCTGTGAGCAGACAAGAGGAAGTGTGGAGGGGGTTCGTTCATGGGAGGTGGGGGTTGGTTCAATTCATTCTATGAGAGAGAGAAAGAGAGAAAATCAAGACAACGATTGTTGTATGTTAATATTAAATTATGAAAAAGATTAAGTGTATAATTACATAGAGAGGAGGCTAATACAAGAATTATTGTGGGCTAACATTAAGCATATGATTATTGAGTTAATATTAATCTATTACAACATATAGATAAATTTAGCACATTGGCGTTATAGTAATATTATTAATTAATTTCATTACATTAAAATTTATTATTTAGTTTTATAACTTATACAAATTTTTTGGCACATAATTAAATTTAACACAAATTCTTACCATGGTTGTAAGTCAACGCATTTTCCCAGATAACAAAATTTCCACTAAAGCAAGAACAGGGGAAATTACAGAGTGAGGAGCATAAGGCGTCCTCCGTAAGAAGTTTAGGGAAACTAGTTTTCAGGATTTACATAGGGATAGGAGGAATTGGGTGGTTTGATGTTTTCTTTTTCTTTTTTTTATTGTTCTAGTTTTTTTTCTGGTTTGGACCAGATTTTCTTCGGGAGGTATCTTATTCTCCCTCCTTGTAAATTCTTTCCCTATTAATGGAATTTCTTTTGCTATCAAAAAAAGGCAACCTCCATAACAACAAAAAACAGAAAAAGTTAAAAATACAGAAGGACTTACATCAAAGCTGCTTTCCAGTCCATACGGATATCAGACAGCAAGAGACCCTAAAAACACCACAAAAGAATGAGCCCAAAAGGAAGCCAAAAAAGTAGCTTTCTCCCAAATCAAATCTAAAGGAGCCTTCAGATCTTTAAAGATTCTAGCAATCCTCTCAAACCAAAGTGTCCACAAGGCAACAAAAATGGCACAATTGCAAAAAGTTCTCCTTTTTCTATCCCTTCCAAAACCTCAAAAGTGCACCACTATTAATTCATCAACAATCTTGCAGGGCCACCCAAACCTCACCAAAGCAGGAGAAAAGGTTGTTCCACAAAAACCTCGCCAATGCCAAAAAAAATGACAATTAGTCTCCTTCTCCTCATGACATGTCATGCATGCATCTAGCCTGAGAGCCTTGTGAGGCCTCCTTGTTTAAACCTCGAATCTTAGAATTTGTGTTATTCTTGTTGAGAACTAAAGTCCAAATGAAAGGTCAAACCTTGAGAGGGATTTTGCCTTCCACACAACTTTATCCAGATGGAATGAGTTGGGTGGTTAAGAGATTTTGTAAGATGAATGAAAGAAGACCCCGAACAGCCCCCAATCCAAAGCCTAGCATCTCCGCTCCTGGTAGGATTGAAGGAATTCAGAACATTCCACAAGCAAGTAAGTTCATCCACCTCTCTCCCACTAGGACTCCAGAAATAAAAGGAAGTTCTGTGACACAAAGCCCCCCATTAGAAGAATAGAATTATGAAATAGGTTTATTATGGATGGAAGACAATCTATGCAATCGAGGAACTAAAAATTCCAACAAAGTCTCACCCACCTAATTACCCTTCCAGAAATGAACCCTATCACCAATGCTAACAGTGAAACATACGAGGGGAAAAAATAACCATAACTAAGTGAAACAAATTTCCAAAGGCTGGCATGAGTAACAATGCTACCCCACCAAGTATCCCACCCATTCTTATAAATACCATACCTGCTCTTAATTACCTTGCGCAATAAGGAGTTAGACTCTAAGGGAATCTCCATAACCATTTGCCTATTAAGGAGATGTTCTTAGAAACCACATTACCAGCCCTAGACCACCTTTGGCTTTGGTCTTCAAACTGCCTCCCCACTAACAAGGTGATCCCTCTTGTCCTCCCCATAACCAGACCACAAGAAATCTCTCATTAGCTTCTCCAAGTGCCCAAAGACTTTTGTGGAATTCTAAAGAGAAAAAATAAATGAGAATTCTGGATGGGGAAGCACCAGTGCGAGTAGTCCTAACTCCCAAAGATAGATGAGCTTGCTAAACCACTCTTAGACAAATTTATTTTCAATTCTAAGGCGGTGTTTGGTAATTGGTAATCAACTCTAGCAATAAAATTGAAATGGTTGATTCCCATTCCTAGCATTTGTTTTATGGTAATCTCATTCCAATTCCCATTCAATGTAGGAATGGGATTCCCCCTTTTGCCTACTATTTGATTCCGAGTAAGAATCCAATCCTGATTCCTGAAAACATAGTATTTATCACCCTACTCTTTATAATGCATATACAAACATACATACATACATACACGTGCGCCTACATATAATATATGTTACATAAATTTTAAAAATAATATTAACATTATGATATCATTAAATATAAATATATAATAATATATTTTAATATAAATATTAAACCATCATTATTAATATTTTTTATATATAATAATACTATAACATATAAAAATTAATAGAATAGTACAAAATATTACAATATTATGATATAATTGTGGTATGATTATTGATTTATTATATTATATTATATTTATAATCTTAAAAATAAAATAAAATATTTATTATTATCATCAATTATAAATATACAATAATAATTTTAATAATGATATAGTATACAAAAGAATATAATACTATTATACAATAATATAATATTTTTTATTATATTTAATAATATTATAGCATATAAAATTTAATAGAATAGTACTAAATATTAAAATATTATGATATAATTGTGATATGATTATTGATTTATTATATTATTTATAGTCTTAAAGATAAAATAAAATATTTATTATTATTATCAATTATAAATATATAATAATAATTTAATAATGATATAATATATCAAAGGATATAATACTATTATATAATAAATATATACAAGTGCATATATATTATATATAATATAATATAATATATATTACATAAATTTTAAAAATAATTTTAATATGATATTATATATAATCTAATATAATACTTATTATATAAATCTTTAAAATAATATTAATATTATGATATCACCAAATATAAATATATAATATTATTTTTAATATAAAATATTATAACCCTTATTATTAATATTTATGTTAAATATAATAATATTATAACACATAAAAAATAATAGATAGTATTACATTATAAAATACTATGATATAATTGTGGTATGATTATTTATTCATAATATTATTATATTTAATCTTAAAATAAGATAAAATATTAATTATTAATATCATGAATATAAATATAAAATATTAATTATTAATATCAGTAATACAAATATATAATAGTAAAATTTAATAGTGATATAATATACAAAAGAATATAATGCTATTATGCAATAAAATATAATGCTATGGTTGTTGTTTTATTATACTATTATTTCATATTAAATAATAAATTATGTTATAATATTATAATATATGAGATTTTTATTTACATTTAAAAAATTACAGATTAAAATATAATAATTATAAAATATAAAATAAGATGTAATATTAATAATATAGTTAAAACAAAATACAAATAACAAAATATAATATGCAACCTTACAAAATACTAATAACAAAATATAAAATGCAAAGCGCAAACCAAGTACTTGATTATCAAAATTTTTTTATTGTAAAAATATTTATTATATAACTTCATAAAATAATATAATAATGATATATTTATAATATTATTATTCCATATCAAATTAATTGAAGAAATTTTTTATACTATAATGTCATAATTGATAAGCTAAGCTCATTTCTAATTCCTATGTCGTTATATACCGAATACTATAATATAATTTTGGTTTTGATTCTGTGTCAAACCAAACATGAGACAAGAGTCTAATATTCCGTTTCCGATTCTACTTGATTTCAATTCTGATTCTAATTCTGATTCTAACTATGAACCAAATGCTACCTAAAATCTTACCAAAGATGCTAAGCAAAGTAAGGACTTATAAAATTTCTCAACACTATTTTCTAAGAAAAAAATAGTATCATCCGCAAATTGCAAAGAGACACCTCCACATCCTCCCTACCGACTACCAATACCTAGATCCTAGGCACAAAACACAAGCAAACTCAAACCATCCACTACCAACAAGGAGAAGATAGGAAAAAACAGATCCTCTAGTCTTGAGCCCCTAGAAACCCCAAACCTATCCTTAGACTGCCCATTGATAATCACTAATATATCAGCTGAACTAAGGCAGCCTCTAATACATTTATGCCAAAAAAGCCCAAAAACCTTTTTGTAACCAACACCTTGTCCAAGAAACCTCATTTGAACATGTCATAAGCTTTCTCAAAATCAAATTTAAAGACAATGCCCTTTTTACCTCTCCTTTTCATATCCTCAACCACCTCATTAGCTACCAAGACTACATCTACAATTTGTCTCTCTTCGACAAATGCAGACCAGGCCATTAAAATAGTATCCCCCAACACCTCCCTAAGTCTCCTAAAAAATACCTTAGTAAGGATTTTGTAGATGCTAGTAACTAGACTTATCGGCCTAAAATATTTCACCTTCCTAAACCTCAATTTTTTAGGAAGGACAGCGATGAAAGTAGAGTTAATGCACTTACACACTACTCCTATGGGATACCCCAACAAATCTCATCACATCGTCTATCAACACTTCCTAGCTATCCTAGAAAAAAACCACGGTGAAACCATCTAGTCCCAGGACTTCGTCTCTAATTCTCTATCCATATCAAACACAAGCCTTCTAATAGCCTCCACATTTGGCCTTACTAACCAATTAGTGGTCTCCTCCCTGAAGGGTTTCCAATCAAGCCCCTCCACCATCACCCTATTCCTGCAATCCTCACTGCAAAGCATTGGGGAGGGGACCACTAATTGGTAAGCAAGGTCAAATGTGGAGGCAATTAGAAGACTTATCGGCCTAAGATATTTCACCTTCCTAGACCTCTCTTTTTTAGGAAGGACGGCACTGAAAGTAGAGTTAATGCACTTGCACACTACTTATGAGGGACAAAGAGAGAGTATTCCAGTCAAAAATATATTAAGTACGTACACTAACATTTGAGAGCGCATCTCTTGCTCTCACACTTACTTTCATTCTCACCCTAGTTCTCTTCTTGTTCATTTTGATGGATTCAATCAGTGCAAATTGAAAGAAAATCCTTTGATATGCGAGAGGAGATGATTGTGACAAGGGTTTTGTTTCTAGAGGAGGAAACTCAAAATCTCAGCCGATGGTATTGGCCGCTAGATGGGTACGCAAATGTTCGCCCTCACTTGTATCAAAATCGGAGAAAGTCACTCATTAGAAAAAGTTCAAGAAGGTAAAATTTTGAGTGAGGATTAGAGGCAGAACCCAAGGACAATTTTATAGAGTTGCTCTAAGATCAAACAACAAGGATTGGGCAATCTTCATTCCTAGAGGTGAGGAAGCATAGTGTAATGGAGGTTTTTGCAAGAGTTGCAAGAGATTGTGGGTTCAAAGAAGACTAGTTAAGTTGTGGCTCAATCTCCAAGGAATCATGATCCCCAGTGCTAAAAGAAGGTTCTATCTAGTTGTTCAGAGACAGCAAAGGGTGGATGGCGATGAGGAAAATATGGAGGCTCCCAAATGGTGAGTGATGGAGTGGTGGCAGCTAGAGGTCAAGGACCTTCTAGGAAACTAGGGTTTCTAAGGGGAAGGGATGATGGTGAAAGCACCAAAGAATGGAGTAGGCATCGAATGGGCTGGCTCACGCATTCTTAGCTTTACAATTGATATGGCCTAATCATTTGGAAATAAGCCAAGGGAATTAAGAGATATCGGGTCCATTTACAATTTTTTGGGCTCTTAAAGGATCTTCTAAGGGTTTTTAAGAACTCCAATGCTCAAGAGATTTCACTAGACCAACCATGTTTCGAAGGGCATAATGTACAAGTGAAGAGGTTGTCCAGTTGAGTTCACCTCAAGCCCCCCAATAGTTATTCTAGTACATTGAGAGTGGTGAGGCTCGCGACACATTGGGTTTTGAAAAAGAAGGGAATAGCAAGTTTGGTTTTGGGCAAAACGAGCATGTGGAGGAGAGATAATTTCATTCTGAAAATTGACAAGCTCAGAGGGGTTCCTTTGGAGGATGAATGTTACAATATGCAGACGGAGGATAATATATTTGCTAATTGGGATCGAGATAGTATGAATTCTAGTTATAACAATGTGGGAATGGATGGGGGCACAAAATCTCGAATTACTGGAAAGTCAAAATTATCACTATACTCATTGAAGGCAAATGAGCATAGATAAAAGAGACTCCTCAATTGAGAGGCATTTTAGTGTAAACATGAGGAAAGGTAAGTTTTAGAGAAGACATAGCAACAATAATTTTTACATCGAGGAGCCTTAGGTCAAAATAGATCTACCCAAAAAGGTCAATGAAGGAAATTCTACTGAGAAGTAAAAATGGGGTGACGTTTCAAACAAAGAGGATGAGTTGGACAATGATTTTGACTATGATGGAGGGTTACTTATTGACAGGTTCGTGAACAATTCATATTTGAATCAGATTCTTCTGATGTATTGGGAGATTTTTCCTTTAAGCCTTCATCTCTGCTAGAGGTCTAAAAGGGAGTTTCTGATTCAGAGAACAATGGCATGGGCAAGGAAAGAGACGAGTTAGCCTGTTCCCAGCTCCCATGTTCAAGTGTTCAACATTTTCAAGATAAAATGGGTTTACGATTAGCTAATTCGAAGGGCAAAGGCCAAAGATGCAAGCAAATGGTGGTGAAAATAAGGTTAACAAAGGACAACATGAAATGGAAAATTTGTGGTACTCTATTAACTATTGTGGAAAAGGGCTAAAAAGGGGTTTTCTTCAATAGTGCTTATTAGGTTTGTCATTGTGAGCAGTTTCGTTTGGGGTTGTGTTTCTTTCTTTGTTTTAGCATTCTTTGATTTGATTGATTTTATGGATCATTCTCAAAAAATTCATTTTCTACTTGTTTAATTATACAGAGAAGTTTTGATTGGTTATCGTAAAAAAAATTTACCATAATTAGCATTGGGGGTTTGTAGGCCAAATAGAGTCTATTGTTCTATTTTTATGCATACATACATATATATATATATATGTAACAAGCCCTAAAACACTGAAATAAAGCACAATTCCATAATGCAATTCCTTCCTTCTTCCTCCCAAATCCCACAAAAGATATTGCCAAAAACTCCACTATTCTAGGACAAACCCAACTTTCTCCAAAGTAATTGAATAGCTTGTTCCAAACCTTCCATGCAGAATCTCAGTGCAAGAGAAGATGTGTTTAAAAAATAATAATAATAATAATAATAAGATCACAACGAGCATGTGTAGATGAGTGATAATAATCTTTGTGATTTTTTTTTAATCGCTTCTTCTCTTGCCCTATGATTCTGCATGGAAGGTTTGGAATAAGCTATTCAATTACTTTGGAGAAAGCTGGGTTTGTCCTAGAACAGTGGAGTTCTTGGCAATATCTTTTGTCGGGTTTGGGAGGAAGAAGGAAGGAATTGCATTATGGAATTGTGCTTTATTTGCAATGTTTTGGGGCTTGTGGAAGGAATGTAACTTGCGCATATTTTAAGGGAAGAAGTTACCATATTGGTTGGTGTGAGAAAAGGTTCTTTTTATGGCTTCTTTATGGTGTGTGGGCATTGTAAATTTCAAGGGGATGTGTATTTCAGATGTTCAGCGCGATTGGCAGTCTCTTCTTAGGCGTGTTGATTTTCTTTTACTGTTTTTCATTTTTTGTGTATTTTTTTGGTTTTCTTGAGGATTCCCATATTTTGTTAAGGAGATGTCTTCTCTCTTGATTGTACATTCTTTCTTTATCTAAAGAATTTCTTTTTATATCAGAAAAATAATTTATAAATTAGACTACATACATTGGAAGTTATTTGTAAGAAATCTATGCTTTATTTGTAAAAGGACATGAACATGCACACAATTATAACACAATATATATACAAAAATATGACAATTCTACAAATTTAGGATATGAGGCACTAATTGAAATATATATATATATGTATATATATATACTTAAATATGAAATTTTATATTCTTTTTTTTGGAAAAAAATTAGTATATGAAATCTTTCATTATAAATGTCAACAAGTTTGTCGTATTTTTTTTTTTTTTGAAAAAAAAAATCAAGGATGTAGTGTTCTATTGTAATTATAGTTTTCATAGGATAAACTAAAGTCATATTACAATACAATACCAAGAGTTCTCGAGTAGTGTTGGAGAATTTTCAGACATTAAAATATATTTTAATAACGTGGGACAAATTTATAAAGTGCTGCCGGCAATGAGTGAATTGTGCCCTTTTAATGTGTAAATTTTTCTTATTTAATTTTCTTTCGTTTTAAAATTTTAAAATGTTCAAAATTTTTCCTTTCCTCTTAAAAACTAGATTGAGTGACTAGCGAGTCAAAATTTCAGACTATATGATAATAGATGTTTAATGAAAAATAAGTAGCAACTTAAAAATGATAAAAGGCAAACAATGAACGGCTCGGGCCTCTCGATTCTGTCGCACATTGCTAATGCAGTACTGCAGTGATGCCTTATAGTGAGCTAGGCTAATCAAGAAATTTAAAGTAATATATATATAAACGGGGCGTGGCGATGGCTCTGGACCTCTGGTCCCTTGGTCGAGAGAGAGAGAGAGAGAGAGAGAGAGAAGCTCGAAAAAAACACTTACCAGTCGTACAAGTGTGCGAACTGAAAAAGCAAGGATATTCCTCCAACAAGTCTGCGACTCCTCTAGTCGTCGTCGCCCCGGCGAAGCAGGGGAATCCTGGAGTCTGTGAGGTCCGGCAGTGCAAGGCGGCGGCTGGCGTTAGGGCTCCAGTCCACACACTCGAAGGTCGAACGGGGTGTCTCCGACCTCTCTAAGCTTCTAGTTTTTTTTTATTTTTTAATCTCCGCTTTCGTCACAGCGTCAAAGATTCGAAGGGATGGCAAAACGCAGCGTTTTAACTAGAAGGCGTGTCTGGGAATTGTCCAAGTGCTATAAACTTAAGAATCGGGTGAAACAACAGCTATATAAGAAGTAAGAAGTACTTTTTCATTTACTGTTCAAATCCTTCCGGATTCGTTTCTGTTCCTAAATTCTTGAATTTATCTTTCCTTTGAAATTATGGGGTCAACTTCAAAAGGCGCAGAATTAGTCACATAGACCGTAAAACAAACATGTGGTTACGCGGTGCGTAATCCAAAAAAAAAAATTTAAAAGTCATGACTTGTATTTGTTATAATTTTGTATATAAAATGTAAGTGTTAATTATGAGTACTTAAAAAAAACGTATCATTTGAATACTGACATTATATTATTATTGTATGAATTTAATATACTCGATTCAAAAATATTATTATTTTAATTTATAAGTAATAGGTTGTAATATATAAAAACAATATATAATTATTAAATTTGTTAATAAAAGTACTAACAAAAATAAAATTATTTTCAAATTAATTTTTCTAATTAAAATTTTTCAAAATAAAATTATTAATATTACTATTAATAATTAAATTATTTTATGTTAACTACATTTTTAATTACAATTTTTTTTATTTTCCATTAAATAAATTGTTATTATTTTTTACTTAATTTTTTAAAACCTCATTGATATTTTTTTTTGAATTTCATCATGGTCTAGATTTAAAAAGTAGAAACACAAAAAATAATTATAATGAAGGCAGTTACAACAAGTCAAACCTGGGTATTTTCAAAGAAGGCAGAGATGAATGGGGGTAGAGGAATATGTGGATAGAGGAAGCTAGTGAGGAATTGGGTTACAAATGATTAAGTCACTCGTTCGAGAACTTGACTTGGTAAAAGCTCATTTTGGCTCATTTATTATATAAATGAGTGATTCGCAAGTTTAATTTTCAAACTCGTTTGATGAACAAGTTGATCTTGAACGCATATGGGTTCAGCTCATTTCAACTTGTGAATAGTTAGGTTAAAGGATCGATTATACTTGCTAATAAATTCATATTAAAAAAAAAACACCAATTGTATATATTTATTTCTAGTATTATATATTTTCTTAATGTATGGTTATTAAATTGTTCAATGTTATAAGACAACATAATGTTGTGACAAGTGGAAGGTAAAAAGAAAGGAAAGAAGGGGTTTTAGAAGAGGAGGCTCCCTAGAATCAACACTAAAGAAAAAGGGGTTTTAGAAGAGGAGGCTCCCGAATCACCACTAAAGAAATTAAGTTGTAGCTTTGCATAGGGTTTCCTATAAGAGACACCTGCATTACCACTAAAGAAATTAAGCCACCTCCACATATTCGCAACCATTTTTATCCGCATAAATACCAAACTGTGCACCTCAAACTCTCACATTTTCCCTCTCTCTCTCTCTCTCTCTCTCTCTCTCTCTCTCTCTCTCTCTCTCTCTCACACACACACACACACACACCCTCTCTTTCTCTCTTTACTCTAATAAATGACAAATAAGGCTAATATATAAAACATATCTACCTAGCAGAATATCTAGTATCATTATGGATTGTTGTTCCCTTGTGTTCAATTAAAAAAATGCTATATAATTTTACTATTGTTGCATACATGCTAACTCCACCCCACACCGTATCTTACAAATATATATGGACTTCTTTAGGTGTTTGAAATTTTGTAGCTCAAGAGTGTTTCTCCTGAAAAAATATTGGCTTAAATTCCTTGTCCCACGTCAACTAAAGAGAAGAAAGGAAGACCTTTCCTCCCCTTTTAAATATCCACCCCTTCCAAACTGTCACCTATAGGTTATGGCTTGACCTAGGCTACTTGTCTTGACGCAAGCTCTCTCAAAGTCCTATTGATTATCACAATAGGCCCTAACATATACATCTTAATTCATGGCCTCGTTTAATTTTTAGGTGGTTTGGTTTACCATGAGCGAATAGATTCAAGCCTAAGCTCAAGACTGAGCTTTTAGTTTTGTTTATAAGCCAACCTCAAGCTCAAAATTTTGAGCTTGTTTTGATTCAAGCCCAAGCTAAGCCTTTAGTCTATCGAGCCAAACTTGAACATGTTAAAGCTTAACTTGGTTTGTCTTGTTTGTAACCCTAGCGAGGAAGGAGGTAGCTATTGACTTTTTGAGTCCTATCTCGTTTTGATTATGATAAATACAAAGTATCCTGTGCATTGAGTGTGTGAGTAGGATTATCACTTTGCATGCACAGATGGTAAGGATAACATAGAAGTCATGAGGAGCTGAAATTCAACATCACCTTACACATGGCATGGCTATACGAAGTACAAAAGGAATGAAGATAGATCTTTCAAATTGTAATTGCATTTAGTTTATTTGGGTCTATAATATTAATATGGTCTATAATAATTGCATCTACATACATGATAGGGTTTAATGCTCAAGAAACCTTAGACTAACCTTAGGTCCCCATAACATTTCATGGAAAATCCTCTTTAACTCAAAAGTTATAACTATGCGAACATGGGTGAATTCTAATAAAAAAAAAATTAAAATCTAACTTTGAAAACGCTTCGGGTGATCGACCAAAGGGTGTTATAAATGCCTTAATCGACCGAACTGGTAAAAAGTCAATTCTTTGACTTGGCTCGGGCGACCGACCCATATTTGAACTAAATGTCTATGGTCGACCGAACCATAGAGTTGTCTCTTTTTACCAGCATCGTCCACCTGAACTTATAGTTCAAAATCACCCCGAGCGACCGAATCTCTCAAGTTGTCAAGAAATAACCGCGGTAATTAGGGTTGAAAATTTAATTAAACTTTTTCAAAATACCTAATGTGTCCTCAATGGCTATTTTTTTAAGGTATTCAATATATACCCCTCATTTGTTTTGATTAGCATGGGATTAGCAAATAGATTAACAAAAAATCCTCTCAAATTTTTTATACTCCCATTTGCCCATACTTCATACATTAAAACCAAAATTTTCACTCTCTCTCTTACATTCTTTGCAAAAATCATTTAGCAAAAGAGAGTATCATTCTTGTTCTCCTCACTTGCAAATTAATTACAAGTTCGAAAGGAGATTAATTGAGCTTCATTGTGTGCTTCAAATTTTTGTTTACAAAATTCATACTCTCACATTTTCATTATTTTAAAATCCCTTTTAAGAGTATTATTTTAAAGTTTTTCCCATATTACTTGATTGCTACATCTTTATCTTTGGGAAAACTTTTTAGAGCTTGTGTCTTTGCAAATTCATTGCAAGACTTAAGAGCTTCTTTGGCAATTATTCAAAAAATATTTTTGAAGCAAATTTCTATTGTTACCTATACTTGATTGTAGAAATACATTTGTGGTAGACATAATATTGTGCATTGATAAATATTTGAAGTGCATTATATCTTGAATCAAGGAACTCATTCATTAGCATCTCTCACATTATCATATACCTTATTTGATTGAAAGATATATTTGACATACTCACTTGAGCATTAATTCTCTATCCTACTTGAGTGCATTGATCATACTCTGCTTATTGTTGCTACATACTTGCTTATTGGAGAAGCATTGACATTGTACACAAAATTTATATTGTTTATCTGTTGTATTCCAAGCGTGGCCAAAGGGGGTGTTGATATAGCCCGTAAAGATTAGTTGTAAAGGTTGAGGTTAGCCCTGTTAATTTAACCTGAGGTTTCCCTTGTCCAATAAGGAAAAGGTATTGTAAACGGTGTCGCTCCACCCATGAAGTGAGCTTTAGTGGAATCCTCGGACTTGCGAACTAGGGGCGGGAATGTAGGCAGTATTGGCATAACCCCGATAACATATCTTATGTTTGCTCTTAAATTCTTGCACTTTAATTTCCTGCACATGTATGCTTATATTTAATTAATTATGAATGTGTGCATGATTTAAATATTGTGAATGATTGGGATAAACTTAGTCTGTTATACTTGCTTTGATTATCTACTCAGTTAAATTCTTATTAGGTAATTAGTATTTGTTTAGACATGCCCTAGGTTGAGCTATAATGTACGTGATTTGAATTTGACCTAGGCATAAATTTTTCAATACCCGATTCACCCCCTCTCTTGGGAATACACCAATTCCTATAATTGGTATCAGAGCCTCAGTGCACTAGATTTAAACGTTTTTGCAAAAAGATCGCAAAGACTCAATTTGGTGTATCATCATCTAGTGTAGGAAGGTTATCTACAAACCCTCTAATGTTTTTTGGTAAAAATTTCACTGAGTGGAAATTTAGAATTACTATTTACATTAAAGCATTAAATTTGAGGATTTGGAAAGTTATTACTCAGGGAAATGTTGTGCCTATAAATTGTTGATTTTGCTGAAGTTTCTAAATTAGAAAATGAGTTGGATGAGAATGACACGAGTTTAATGCAAATAAATTTTGATGCCATGAATACTTTCCTATATGCTTTAGATATTAACATCCTTCATGAAGTTATGGCATGTTAGAATGCTAAAGAAATGTGGGAGAAACTCGAAAAGGGTTATGGAAAAACTAAGCTAGAAAAGGCTATCACTCTAAGCGAGTCAAGCTCAAAAGATCATGGAAGAGAAAATCAGTGCTATATAGACTTAACCGACAAGGGGTAAATTCGTCTCCTTCTATCTCATTAAATGATTCATGCAATGCTTCATGCAATAAACCTTGTGATACATTTGATACTGAATCATGCTATAGTTCTGGTAGTGAAAGCATGCCCACTTATGAGGAACTCAAACAAGAATATATTAAAACTCATAAATCTCTTGTTAAAGCACTTAAACGCTATACTATTTTGAAAAACAAGAATGAGGCATCATTGAAAGAACTAGAATAAAAAATTCTTGTTAAAAAGGAAAATGATTTGAAAATAAAAAATTTAGCAAACAAGAATGAAAAATTGGAAAAAGAGTTGAATGTCTTAAAATCCCAAATCTCTAGTGATAATAAAAAGGATCTTCTTATTTTAGAACTTGAGTGTAAAGCAAATACAATGTCTAAAGAATTCATAAAACTACAAGGTGTTTGCAAGGGTTTAAAGGATCTAAAAATTCAAGACTTAGAAGGAAAAATTGAGGACCAAGTTAAGATCATCCATACATTCACTATGGGCAAAGAAAACTTTGACAATCTCTTAGGTTTACAAACAATGACCTTAGACAAAGAAGATATAGGGTTTAATGAAATTGAAAATAGGAAGAGGAAGAACCTATACATGGGGTACTTTGTAAGAGAATCTAAACATTATGCTAGTATCTCCTCCAGATCGTATACTCACACCACATGCGTCTTGTGTAAAAAGAGGGGGCACATAAAATTTGATTGCTCATTTAAAAGGAAAGGTGTGAAACCAAAATAGGTCTAGAAAGTCAAAGTACCACCTGGTCCTAACCCATCAAGACTCAAAGATAGAAAAATGGTATGGGTTGTCAAGAAAGTAAACTCATTAGAACGTAAGGAGGAACGGATTCCAATTGGAATTACATAAATGCTTTCCTTAGGTTCTAGGCTTTGGGGGAGTGATGTCTATTGGCCTACGAAGTGGTCTGTCCCTAAAATGTTAAATCTTAGTATAATCATTTTACCTTTGGTACACTAAGATCATTTGAGAATCAAGTCAATCTGCAAATCCAAGTATATAATCAAGAAAGCAAACTCATTAGAACTTAAGGAGGAACGGATTCCAATTGGAATTACATAAATGCTTTCCTTAGGTTCTAGGCTTTGGGGGAGTGATGTCTATTGGCCTACGAAGTGGTTTGTCCCTAAAATGTTAAATCTTAGTATAATCATTTTACCTTTGGTACACTAAGATCATTTGAGAATCAAGTCAATCTGCAAATCCAAGTATATAATCAATCTAAACTTAATGCATATATTCATTCTTTAAAATATAAAATTATTGGCAGCTTGAATAAAAAAAATCCACTTCCAAATGGACAAGGCATGTTTGCTTAGTATTTAATTTTAAACGTTTAACTCATACTTAATAATGAAAATCTAACATTAAGCATACTATGTCCGCTGTGTAGGACTAAGCCTTAGGAAATGAATCATATGTTAAGCATCGTCTAATCCTAAACTCATATTGGTGCCTTAATAGCCTAATAAAAAATTTTAGTCATCTCTCTAGGCTTAAGTACTATTGATCATAACTCCTTATTCATCTAGTGCTTATTAATAGACATCCTTCTCATAATCAAAATTAGAGTCATCGATTAAGGGATTCAAGCTTTACTGTTAAATCGAAATAATCCCTTGTGCTTTAAATATAAAATTATTTGGTTTTTGATTCATGCTAATGCCTTCCTCCTCCATAGGAAGCCTTTACCACTCCACGATCATATCTGGTAGAGTTTCATCCTTTCAGTGAGTCATATCCTTGATCTACTTATTGATCATATCTAAAGGATACTTTCCATTCTCTAAAGAGCATTGTTTACAATATTCATATTCTCCTATATGCTCTTTGTCCAAGCTTGGACATGATTACTAGCATGAAAATATTTTGGAAAATGTCTGGCGTCTCATGAATACTCTTTTGAACTTTATAATGATCTATCTTTCAAGAGTATTAATTCAAAATTCCTTTCATTAGCTCTCAAACTTTAAGTCAAAACAATTGAAACTTTTGATTGGTATCAAATGACTGATATGATTGCCTAGGTTTCAATCTAGATGATGGAACAAAATTCATAGAAACTTATGCACGAATAATAAAACTCCAAAGTCATTATTAACTTGAGCCTCTTGTGAATTAAGATTCATAAGAAAAGAGGCAAAGTAGGCTTATGATCTTGAAAATTATTGATTATGACTTTTTGGTCCTATAAGCCTATGTTTACAACACCAAGATGAAGCCATTGAAAATCTTAAGAACCTTGGCTAAAATATTTAGAGATAGAAAAGGCATAAAATGATTTAGTGCACAGCTCGGGGGGAGCATAAATTTTTCATGGTCATATAAATTAAAATGCTTTCATTATCTTATAACCTTTATGTTTATATGCCTTCATAAGAATTGCACTGAACTCAAATTCTATTGCTCTTTAGTATTTATGTTCTTTGATGGATAGATTATTATTTATGAATTGATAATTGCTACCTGATTGCATGCTTAGTCTAGAATGTCTCTTGCATGGCAGATGCAGTGATGTTCTCACCTACATGGCTAACACTAACTCCTTAAAATTTTCCCAAGTAAAACTTTGTCCAAAGATGATTATAATAAAATGAAAGTTAAAATATTTTTGAAAGGATGAGTGAAAACTCAAATAGATAATTAAACTTCATCCTTACATAATCATCATATACTTAGGGGAAGCTGGGCTCCTGTCATGGAGAGAAAGCATAAAAGACTCGTATGCATCATTTCTCCTTTTGAAATATTGAGGCTCTTCTGAAAAACCTTGAACATTATATCCAACACTAAAAGCTTTATGATCTGATTTGGCCTGTTCTTGGTTTATGAGCATCATATCATGTCTTAATATCACAAGTCTGATGCATGTGTGAATTATAGGGATAATTATACAGTTGCAAGAATCAATCAATATCCAGCATAGTTATGATAAACTCTTGACATACCTAGTGAGATTAATCTTGATTAGTATAAGCAATTCATTTCATCTAAGTTATGATTTACAAATCTAAATTCTTGCTCCCCCGGTGGTTTGAAAATCACCTATTTCAGGTGAAAGTAAATATTAGCGTAGTTGACTACCAGCCAATCGATACCCAGTATTACATCGAATCCATACATATCTAACACAATCAGGTCAGTTGGTAACACTCTCCCCCAAATTTCTATCAGATAACCCTTGAGCACCTTATGACACTTCATCATTGACCCTAACGGTGTCGCTACTGACAATTCTGTTGGTCCTACAAGGCTTAAAATCTTGTTATCTTGTTTTGATACTAACAAACAAGTGAAATTTAATGTATTTGTGTAAGTAATGTTATTTCAGGACTCACATATGAGAAAGTAAAGTGAAAGTGCTCACAAGGATCAAATGAAGCTTAAATGAGTCAAAGCATGGATTTAAAGATGATATATGAAACCTTGAAGAATATGACATGAATGAGTTGTTGAAAGCCAAGGAATATTAAAGTCCAAAGAGCCAAAGAAAGGCAAAGTGAGAAAGCTCAAAGAATATGGAAGCTTGAAGAAAATATGAACTCAATCCAAGGACAAAGCCTGAAGACTCAAGAACTTAGAATGTTAATATCTTAGAAGTCTTTATGTAAGTGCTTTAATGTTTAAAATATCGTTTGAAATATTTTGAAACTCATAGGTTAATTTCTTAGACCTAGATACCTTTTAAAATACCTGAAAAATATTTTTATAAGGTTAAAAATTATTTTAAAAAAGGTTAGAATCATTTTTGAAATAAAAAGCACCAAAAAGAGTTTTCCCAAATGTTGTTAGTTTTTATACAGCCGCATTGAGGTAAATATTTATCTATCAAAAACTCATTATTTTAAAAGGTGGTCAACATTAAAGTTGTAGTATTTTCTTTTAGCTTTCTTTTGACACCAATAACACCTAATTTGGAGTTATATAGAAAAAGTTATGGCCAAAACACTGAAGCGGAGTCACTGCTGTCAAACATCTGAATACTGTTCAACGGGCAAATTTTTTAAATTCTAATATTTTAAAATATAGCCATTTGAGCTCCAAACTTTCTAAAAAATTGGGAAACTCACTAAGAAAACTTTTTCAATATGGAAACAAGTTTGAAAGCCTATAAATACATGGTTTTGCAAATCAAAACTCATCCAAGAATTGAAAAATCTGCTTGTAAAGCTGAAGCACTCTTGTTCTTCCAAAGCTCTCTTGTTCACTCATTGTAAAACTATTTTGCTGAGATATTATGAAGTGCTAATCCTTCCTCCTCTGAATTTCTACTGCTAATCCTCATCTAAGAAGGATATTGGTGAATTTTACACTTGAGCTTCATTGTATTTCATATTGATATTTTACATTCAAGTATATAGTGCTGAAATTGTACTAACTTGCTCTTTAAGAGAGTATACTTGTACGCAGATCTTATCTTGTATTTCTTGTAGTTCTTTGATGTTCCAAGGATTGTTTGGATCGTTGGCTAAGTAAGGGGATATTGCTTAGAGAGGCAAGCTCTGGCCTAAAGGAGTGACCGAACGAGAGAATATCGTTTGGAGAAGGTGGGCTCTAGCCTTAACCAAGGAGGTTGTAAAGGTTTGTTCCACCCGTCAACGGAACAGATTTAGTGGATCCTTTGGTGAATTGCCAAGGGCGATGACGTAGGTTGGGTATAAGCCGAACCTCGTAAAAATCTCCATCTCATTCTCTCTTTCCTTTACTTTTTATTTTCAGCATATTTAAATTGCGTGGATGGTTTATTTGATAATCATATATACTACATAATATTTGGAAATCAAACAAACTTAAGGTTTAATTTTGATTTGGGTTGCGGAAACCAAAAGGGAGTACGTTGGTTACACCATATCTTGCGGAAACCTTACGGAAGTACGTTACTTGGTTAACATCCCAAAGATAAATTTACCAAGAGTTTATTTGAGTTCTAAATATTTGGAAAGAGTGATTTGATACATCTATACAGGGCTTTACATCAACAAGCATAAATTCTCATTCACTACAAGGCTTGGTTCAAATTTGGCAAATGTAAACAAACAACCATCTTGAGTTGTTATATTACATAAGTGTTGTGTATTGGCTTGTTTGTTTACTTTATAATTTTAGTTGATTGATTTGGTTGGATGATTGGATGTTTGTATGGTTAAAAATTAAGTAAAGAAACTAAGTTCTTGAGTGCTTAACAAATTAAACAAATCAGTCATGAATTGGTTAAAAGAAATAAAATAAGTTTAAGAATTATAAAAAAGAATTAAAAGAAATTTTAAAAGCCAATTCACCCCCCCTCTTGGGAAGCTATTCCTAATTTCAAATTCTACATCTAATAATTGGGTCATGTTTCTAGACAATTTAATATAGGCCGCAGACACAAAGGAGTGGGTGGCACCTGAATCAAATAAAATAATTACTTGATATGATAAAACATTAAAGGTACCTATCATGATGTTGCCTGCAGTCTCGGCATCTGTAAGCGTCAAAGCATAGACCCTCACCGGAGCTACATTCCTCTGCAGACCTCCATGGGGCTCCTGATAGCCTCCCTGGTAAGGTCTGGCAGCAGGAGCAGTACCAAATGGTGTAGGGCAATCTCGCATCAAATTTCCCTGCTTACGGCAGCGATAACAGACGGCTCTCCCCACTCGACACTCTCCCAACTATCTCTTTCCACAAGTCTGATAGATAGGGAAATTCTGCACCACCTGAAACTCACGACCTCCAGTCTGCTGCCTCTGTCCTCTGCCATAGTTTCCTCTCCTTCACTAGCCCTACCTAGTTCCCTACTGGAAGCCTGAAGGTGTATATCTCTTCTTCTGTCCCTGCTCCTTTGCATCCATGTGCTCACTAGCCTTAGCCAATGCTGCTCTGTCAACCAACTCAGCAAAATATTGTATCTTTAATACTACCACCTGCTTGTATATTCCACGCCTCAATCCTCTTTCAAACTGTTTTACCTTTCCTCAGGAACAACATACGAGGCAAAGCGGGACAACTCTATAAACCTCTCCGCATACTGCTGGATTAATGCAGTCCCTGCTTCAGATTCAAGAATTCTTCCACTTTGGCCTCTCTAATAGTGGCTATAAAATATCTGTCAAAGAATAACTTTTTAAATCGGTCCCATGTCATAGATATCAGCATCGTCCTCTACTGCTCCAGGAGTTTCACAACAGTCCACCACCTCTTGGCCTCCCCTGTCAATTTATAAGTGGTGAGGACTCTCTGCTCTTCCATACACTGAAATATTGCCAACACCTTTTCAATCTCTAGCATCCAATTTTCGGCAACTACAGGATCAGCACCTCCTAAAAATGCTGGGAGATTCATCTTGGTGAATTTCCCTATCGTGCATCCATGGCCTAGAGACGGGCCTCCTTGCTCTCTAGAGCTCCTAGCGATCTCAGTCATAACCTATTGAACTACACTACATAGTACTGCATCTGAATCAGTCCCATCTGCACTCGAGGGCCCTGCACCGTCACTACTGCTCGCATGGGCACTACCTCCTCCAGGGTCCATCCGGAAAAGACAATAAACACGACTTAGGGACTCTATCCTTATAACTTACGCATATAACAAAAATCCCCTATCATGACATCCTTATCATATTTCAAGATCCAGTTCTACACTTTAAAAACAAAACCCCACAAAAGTTTACTATGACTTTTCTGAAATCGTCACCCTAAGAAAAACACAGAAACCACCACAGAAGTCCTGTCTCTAACCTGCAGAACAAAACCCCAAACCCTCTTTCTAAAACTCTTATATTGTTTTCGCTGCACTCTAGAGTCTACAAAACCTAACAACCTAGGCTCTGATACCATACTGTAAAAACCTACCTATTTTACCATAAATTTTTTTCATAATAACATTTAATATAATAATCTTGATATCCTATTCAGCTGATAAAACATAATCAACCTGGACCCATGGGTATCAGGGACATACTACAAACATAACTTTGATACCTAAGCAGTGGAAAACATAAATCATATACATATCAAGTCATCTAACCAACACAATACCAGAGTTTTATCAAAACTGTTATATACACATACACATCCCAAAAAGACCAAAAAGTGCCCTAGGGTCATAACTGACTCACTCAAAAAAATGAGCAGCTCCAAAGCTATCCCAAGTATAGGAGTTACATCGTGTAATATTCAGCCCAAGGGCTAGATCGTCTCCTTAGGGAATGCGTTTAATCTCAGATTTTATGTTTTTCTAATTGAAAACAAAAAGGTTATTGAACTCAGTTTAGATTCGGGATTTTTAAGATGGTTCAATTTCACTTTTGATGAATTAAATAACACACGAATTAAAACTCTAGACCTAGTATGCACTGAAATTGAGAGTAAAAACGGAAACTCTAATCTAGTCAAGGAAACACTGAAACACGCGTTAATTAAAGATGACAACCTAGAACATGGAATCAAAAATGCGCAATGGAAACTCAATCAGACTTAATGCACACACACTAAAAATTGAATCTTTAACCAAAGCAATAACTCGAACCACAATCACAATTTAAACACAAAACAAATAAAAATTTAACACATAAACAATAACAAAAAAATAATAATAAAAACATGAGAAATCAAATTGGACTTGATTAAAAAGACTAAATTAAAACTACCACTAACTAGATAAACAAGTAAGAAAAATTCAACAAAAATTAAATGCTTAACAATATTCAATCTTAAAAGAAATTTCAAATAAAATAAAAAACTGAACTTTATGCAATATTTAAAGTCTTAACAAAAAAATAAATAAAAGAAATCAAGGAATAAAGAGAGAGAGAAGAGCTCCTGGAGCTTCAGCTGGTTGCAGCGGCTGCTCGGGTTGGTGGCTGTCTGTGATGCTCTGCTGTGGCAGAGCTGGTGTTGCTGAAGATGGAGGAGGTCATGCAACAGCTCCCGGCTGGTAGCAAGCTTTTGGAGGCTGCGGGTGCTGTGGATGATGGCTAGCAGCAGAGGGAGTCCGGCTGATGGAGCAGCAAGAGCTTGCCGGAGTTGCAGAGGGGAGTCTGGTACTGGTAGAGAGATTTTCAGAGAGGGAGAGAATGAAAGAACAGAGGGGGAAGGCAATACAGAGAGAGAGAACAGGGAAGAAGAAAGACAAACTGAAACAGAGAAAGAGAGGATGGGAATAAATCAAGGTAAAGAGTAGAAGAAGAGAAGAAGAAGAGAAGGAGAAAGAGAAGAGAGAAGAGAGAAGAAAGTGAGAGTTGGCTGGGGGCAGCACCCAACAGGGAAAAGAAAGGGGAAAAAACGATTAAATAGAAGGGTGGAGGTATGAAGCCCTATGACCCGCAAGACCCAATTAGAGGATCTGACCTGGCACTACCCTGAAATCACATCGACGGCCGATCTCCCACAGTCCCTTACGACATGTGGCAGCAGTAACATATACATGATCGTAATCATATAGCTACGGTACCATACTTCGTGAAAGCCTAAACCAAGTCATCCGAGTTCTGATAACATATAGTAAATTCCAAATAATGATATATAGCCATTTTATAATAATATCTATCATGATAATATTTTCATAAATTTTGCATTACATATCATGTAAATCACGGCCCTTGCTCCGGCATATTATATTTTGTAAATCATGGCCCTTATGCTGACATAGTATAACATGTAAAACCACCACCCTAACGCCAACATAGCATATCATATAAAACCACGACCCTTATGCCGACATAGTATATCATGTAAAACCACGGCCCTTACGCCTGCATATATTTTAACATACATAGTTTGAAATCTAGGTACTGTTTCAATACCATACTTTAAACATATTTCCTGTACTGTTTTCATGATATTCCTGAAAACTAAGAAAGCATGCTTATTCTGGGAAAATCACAATATTCTGATACAATACAATTTCATGAAAATTATACTCAAGCCACACAAATATGAATAATGTTTTTAAGCATAAAACCTGATCTAAAATCATGTTTCCTAATAAATATCATTAAATCCATTTTCCTATTCAACTGCAGTATTCCCTAACACTGTGCTAATACATACATAATTTCTGAAAATAAATGTTGTAATATGGTAAATAATTTCATGAAAATTTCTGACTTAGTTTATCCCTTTACCTGACTTATTGAAAAGCCCACAAATTACTCCAAAATTATACCCATGGTGTTCCCAGCTCAACACCTTGAAATTTATATTTTCCCCAATAAAACTTCAGTATAAACCTATCGAATACCTTTCCTCATTCCAAAAATACCAAATACCTTAATAAATATTAAAATAATAAACTTACCCAATTTTTTGGATGATGCCCAAGTTGGCCTAACCAACGATCTACTCTTGTAGATAAGAAGAGAAATTTTCCAAGAGTAACGTGGCGGCTTCGGATCGTCAAACCGATGAAGAATCGGCTCGAAAACCTAGAGAGAAGGTAAAGGGGATCGAAGTTAGAGGGAGAGATATATTTCCTGGATGTTTCTCGCGGGAAAAATGGTTTCTTGCCCTTTTATAAGATGCTGGTCTATGTGGCCTCGTCGATGAGTCACATCTCCTCATCAACAAATCCAAGTGATAGTCTCGTCAATGAACACCTTCCTCTCGTTAATGAGTTTTAGGCTCTAGAAGAAGTTCTCTCAGTAATTTTTCATCGATGAGGCATGAGTTCTCGTTGACGAGCCAAAGCGCCCTACTCAGCGACGAGCACTTCTTCACTCGTTGACGAGACCCTGCTAAAATCCCTTTTGAAAAATTCTTTTCTATCCTTTCTTTTATTATTTATTTACTATAATTCTTTGGGTCTCTACACAAATTATCCGGCATCACCTCCTAGTATTCATCCAACCCCACTTGGATGGTCATAGACACCAGCTTTTGGCCTACTTCTTTATCTACCACCATCGTGGCTAGATATGTCTGCTCTCCCTTTTCCAAACCTTTCTTGAGTTGCATGGCTGAAAGGAACTTCCCATCATCTCCTTTCATTGCAACTTGCACCATGCATAGGTGATCTCCTATCAGACATAGGGAACTAGCCAAAGGCATCAGCACTGCCCTCGTCCCCCTTAGGAACTCCATTCCTCGAATGACTGAAAAGTTATCTAATGGCACCGCAGTGAAATACACATGACCTTCCCATTGCCCAAGCTTCACAGTAACTTGCTTGGCTACTCCCAGAGTAGGCTGGGCTACATAATTAACTACTTTTATGAGTATTGTATCCTTCCCTAAGGATAAGTTGAGTCTCCAAGCTTCCGGTTACGAAACAAAGTTATAGGTAGCCTCGGTATCCACCATAGCACGGGTACTCTTCCCATTGATTCTCAAGTCCTTAAATATTAGCCCTCTAGCTCGTGTAACATTTGGGACTTTAGCCTGCTTTTCCAATGTGCTCACCTGTTGCATTGCACCCATCCTCGGGGTATCATCCTCTTCCCCATCGTCTTCCACTGCCTATTCTACAATGGAACCTTGTAAAGCATTAAGTGTTGCTTCATGAGGGCACTTAAAAACTTTATGAGGACCTCAACACAAGTAATACTCAAGTTTACCCTTTCCCTTGGATGTGTTGAACCCTCGAGATGAAGAAGCTCCCTTTGAGGTTGATGCTTTATAGTCAGCTCCCCCACTCTTGGGTTTGCCTTTCTTAAAACACTTTCCATTGTTTCCCTCTTTACCAAACCCTTTGGACGAAGCAATATTCTTCCTTGCATAGTCAGTCAAGTGTTTGGCAATAGCTTGTGTAGTAGACAAGTCTTGAACTTTTTGTTTATGAAGTTTAGTTCTTGCCCACAGTTTCATCCCTTCTAGAAAATAGAACAACTTGTCCTTCTCCAACATATCCTTGATATCCAACATCAAAGTAGAAAATTGTTTCACGTATTCCCTGATTGATGCAGTATGCTTGAGGTCTCTCAGTTTTTTCCTTACATTATACTCAACATTCTCAGGAAAGAATTGGGCCTTGAGCTCTCTCTTCAAGTCTGCTCAACTATCAATTCCATAGCTTCCATTTTCAATTTCATTGTACTTAGCACGCCACCACAATTTAGCGTCACCAACCAAGTACATGCTTGCAGTATCCACTTTCACCTGTTCTGAGGCCATCCTCACAGTGGGAAAATACTGTTCCATATCAAACAAGAAGTTCTCTAACTCCTTGGCCTCATGGGCACCCTCTACGTCCTAGGTTCCGGTACCTTGGTCTTGCTAACTCTCGGAGTGTTGGAGTTCCTCATAGCAAGAACCATCAAATTCACCTTTACATCCAGATCAGCCATCTGGGCCTACAAAGTTTCCACAGTGTGGTGAAAGTCCTCTAACATTTCACTTGTCAAACTTGCTTGATGCTGGTGTGATCCTATCACTTCATTAACAAGTCCCCTTAGTTAGGCCATCTCGTTGGCCATATTATTGGTTGTTTATTCAACCTGTGCTTCCAGTGCACTAATCCTCTCACATTATTTGGTGCCATGGTCACTCACCAAAACTTTCTAAATCCCACGACGAAGGTAACTTAATTCTTGTAGCAACTGAGCCTTGGCTCTGATACCAAGTGTCACGATCTGACTATTTTCACACCCTTATGAAGGGTCGTGCGGCGCTAGCTAAAGCACTCTTGCTCGAATAGCTAGCCTATCATTTAGCAACATTCATCCACGAGATACTTTCATTAGCATTCATTCAAATAGCAGTGGAAACAATAATCAATTCATGAAAGTCGTGGCAAGCAAGCAATAAACATTGAAGCAAACGTAATTCATTAAAAATACCTACATTGACATTGTGTGCTTAGTGAGGGAGGCAAGTAGGCGAAACATGTTGACAAAAGCTAGTAAGTTTTACAATGACTAATGAACACTCACCCTCCCCTAAAGAGCTTTCTAGGCTATTCTCTGTAACGACCTTCTTTTTCATGCTATTTTTTTTTTCACTTAAACATATATAGCAAATCTCTATGTATTATCTGTTAAAACATCTTAGGCCCCCAAGAAAGCACTGAGGAAACTGTATTCACATTACATTCCTAAGCAGCGGTAAACATAAAACTGTAAACAATATTTACAATACCAGAAATCTAGAAAGTCCCAAAATATACATTACAAAACTCCAGTGACATCCATAAAAAACCTTGGGATCTACCCAAACAACTAACACCCAGAAAACACTCATCTTTTAAAAAGGGCAGTGCAAGAACCTCTCTACCTACAAGCCTAATATGCTCGCCCAACTGGATCACCTGAAAAATGTTAAGTCACTAGAGTGAGACAATGCTCAGTAAGAGGAAATATGCTATCACTAGTGTGTGGCAATTGAGTTAAACATTTAATATACTGATATAATATTGGAACTATTAAACTGATAGTCATTACATTTATTTACATTTGAAAATACAATTGTATATCTGAGTTTTCTAGTTACACATAATTCTAGTATTATAATAAATCTGTCGGTGTACTATAAATCTGTGTATATAGAAACAACTGTGATAATATCCTGGGAACTAAATGTCATGATTTAACTCCTCATGACAAGGTTGTGCGGCCTGTAGGTGGGACTTAACTCTGGTTGGCCCACCAGGTAAGTCAATTTGAAACTCTACCATTCATCAATCTGGCCCACTGCAATCTCTTCAAGCATGATAACTAGTCTCTACCTCATCAAACCGGCCTTCTCAACCCAAAATACTAGGGAGACTGCAATCTCTCCATAGACACAGTTAACGGAATCCACATACTATTTGAGATATGTGGTTGCACTTTGATATGAAAATAGCAACGGTACTGTGTTTTGCTGTCTGAATTTGACTGAATATTTCCACAGGGTCTGACACTATTTAATACTAATACATATAATCATCTTAACTTTTTTTTTTTACCATGATTTTGAAATAACCATAACATTTTTAAACAAATCTGTATAATTTGAATATCTGACTGTACAACTGAATAGCTGAATTTTATAGTTCTGTAGTCATGGCATTCTGAAATATACTATGAATCACATTTTCTGAAAACTGCATATCGATATTTTCTGCTAATATACTGTAAAACATGATATTTGTAAAACTGTATAAATACTATACTAAACTGTTATGAACTCATGTCACACGATTAAGTAATTAGATTCTCATACTCTAGAATCTGCGTGTCGTACTATAATAATAATATTATGGAAAAAACTGAATATTAAATTGATATATATATATATATATATATATATATAATTTTCTAGTAACTTTCTAAAATGCCTAGTATAACATATTTCCCTTACTTATCTGACTGGGAGGCTGGCCTCCACTCAACTCTCGTACCCTGAGTGTACCAACCCCAAAAACCTGCATTTACATATACATATTTTTCAGAAAATCAATACACTCATATTTCCTGAGATTGCTTATCCCTAATTTCTTGAACTATAATTTACCTCGGCTCCCAAACAAATACTTGTTAGGGTCCTCACCCATGACCATAGGGGCCCAAAACACCCTATTCCTGAAAATATGATACCCCAAATTTATTCCACAAAACACTAGTATGTTCTCATAGAATACAAAATCTAACCCCAAATAATACTGGTAATACTGAAAACACCTAAAAATCCATTTACCCAAATTTTAGGATGGTTCCCAAACTGCTCAAATTGAATTTCCGTTCCAGTTAGGTTGTGGAGAATCTCCCCAGGATCACTTTGGTACCTTCTGATCGTCGAACCAGGGAGAATCAGAGCCATAAATCTAGAGAGAAGTAAGAGAAACCATTTTCTAGAGAGAGAAAATGAGTGAGAGAATTTTTTCGCCGAAAACCTGTTTTTTGCATATTTATAGGTGGCTGGCCTCGTTGAAGAGCCACGTCATCTCATCGATGAGTCCATGAAGGTGGTTCATCGACGAAGATGATGCCCTCATCAACGAAATTCAGGCCCTGAAAATAGCCTCTTGGTAAATTTTTGTCGATGAGACACACATCCGTATTGACAAGCCCAAGCAGATGATTCGTTCGTCGACGAGACCTTGACCCTTTTTTGTGAAATTTCCCTTTTCTTTCCTTTTCTTATTATTTAATTACTATAAATTCTTTAGGTCTCTACATTCTCCCCTCCTTATAAAATTTCATCCTCGAAATTTACTATCTGTACCATACACCACTCTCTGAAGAAAATTGGCTACTTATTTTATTAATTACCCTCACTTGTGGCAGAGGAAAATCGTGGTTACATCCAATGTCCTAGGAGGTTACAAATATACTCATAAAAGAAAATTCTCCCAAAACCAAAACATTACCTATCCTATAATCTAAAATACAACCATATATGTATCACTCTATACTAAACAAACTTTGTTTTTATTTAAACAATACTAACTAATACTATAATTCATTAAATAAGTGTGGGTACTTCTTTCTAATTTCTTTCTCAAGCTCCCACGAAACTTCTTCTATAGCATTGTTCTTCCACAAAACTTTCACCAACTGAATTTCCTTGGTGCGCAATTCCTATGTCTTTCGGTCTAAGATCTGTACTGGTTCTTCCTCATAGGCTAGTGAATCTCTAAGCTCTATTTTTGCATAACTGATTATGTGGGATGGGTCTAGGACATATTTCCTTAGCATGGTGACATGGAATACGTCGTGTATTCTAGACAAAGTTGGTGGCAGAGTTAGCCTGTAAGCAACTAACAATACTCTCTCAAGTATCTCAAAAGGGCCAACATACCTAGGGATCAGCTTGCCCTTCTTTCAAAACCTCATAACCCCTCTCAGAGATGCTACCTTCAAGAATACCTAATCCCCCACATCAAATCATAACTCCCGGTGGTGAGTGTTTGCATAGCTTTTCTGTCGACTCTGAGCTGTATTGATTCTTTCTTTAATTAGTCGAACTTTATCATACCCCTATTGTACCGTCTCCGGACCCAAAACTTGCCTCTTGCCTACTTCATCTTAGAAAAGAGGAGAACGACACCTCCTACCATAAAGCACCTTATAAGGTGTCATGCCAATGCTGGCTTGATAGTTGTTATTGTAGAGACTCGGTGAATTATATTAATTATATAATAGAAGCAGGAGAGAAAAGGAAATTTTAAATTTGGAATTCAACAGGGTCTCGTCGACAAACACGCTTGATGGGATTGTCGACGTGGACACGTGTCTCATCGACGAGAAGTTACCAAGGGGATATTTTCAGTTCTGAATTTCGTCGACAAGGAATAAGCGTCCGTCGACAACCTCCCTTCGTGGCCTCATCGACGAGGTGACATGTCTCGTCAACGAGTGCAGGTGTATAAATAGTCTGAACTCGATTTTTACCACAGAATTTATGCGAAGAACTTCTCTCTCTCTCTCTCTCTCTCTCTCTCTCTCTCTCTCTCTCTCTCTCTCTCCTTTTCGGTTCTTCTTCTTTATCTCTAAGATTTTGCGTCCATTCTTTACAGGATTGACGATCTGAAGCCGCTATGCTACTCCTGGGGAAGTTTTCTTCAAGTTTGCTGGAGTAGATCGTTGGTGGGGCTAACTTGGACTCCATCCCAGGTTTAGGGTAAGACTTTTTATTGAGTATTTGACATTCCTACAATTGTAGAAAAGGTAGCATTTGGAGAAATACTGAAGTTTTGTTTAGGGCAATGTTGTTTTCAGGGTGTTGAGCGGGGAACCCTGCGGGTGCAGGACTAGTCATTTTAGGGGCTTTCTAGTAGTCAGGTAAGGGAGTAAACTAAAGCAGTTTTTTTCATGAAAATTATTATTAATTAATAGCATATTAATTTTCAGAAAGCATGTATTATGTATGAGTATATTTGGAAAAATACTGCTATTGCACAAGAATATGTTTTTAGTGTAAAATGTCAATTCTAGAACAGATTTCATGTTTTTATTCAGTTTGTGTGGCATGAATATTATTTCATGTATATTGTATTATGTTAAGTTAGATTTATAGAAAAAATATGTTTACAGTTATTTTCAGGAATAACACGGATAACACAAGAATTTATGGTTTCATAATATATGATAAACAATGCATATGCTCAGTTCAGTATCTATGATATGTTCGGCGCAAGGCCGTGATTGATAACTGGCGTAAGGTTGCAGTTATGTATGTTATCTAGCGCAAGGCCGTGATTATTTATGTTATGACAGAATTCAGAAAATGCTATCAATCTATTTATGTTAAAATAGTATATGATCATGTACTATATGTTATTAGAACCCGGATGATAGTTCAGATTAGTTTTCAGGAGCACAGTACTATAGTTATACAGTTCAGTTTAGTTCAGACTTGTGCTAACCACCCCTGCTAGTAGAGGGGGTGGGAGATGGATAGTCGATGTGACTTTTAATGTAGAGTTGTAGACGCCCACCTGGCAATTCGGACTAGGGTGTGGCAGGTTTATCGTAATTATAAACATTTTTGACTCGGTAGTGGTCGACCAGGCATTGTCAGGTCCCGCCTTTGGGCTGCATAACCCATCATGGGGGGTAATACATGACACCAGTTAGCTATTCATCCTAGGTATATTTCACTACTACTAGTTATAGCAGATGATTTTATGAACAGTGAGATACAGTATGATTTAGTATAACTATGAAATTGTATATTTATTTAGTTATGATATTGTTAGTGTTTTCAGGCATGTAATATGTACTGTATATTTATTATAGTATGCAAATATTCATGTTGCCACACAACTATTTTTAGTTTATTTCCCTTACTGAGAGGTGTCTCACTCCAGCACAAAATTATTTCAGGAAACCCAGAAAGACAGGCAGACCGAGCTCTGCGTCATTGAGGCAGTTGTTCTACCCTGCTAGAAGGGTGAGTTTTGTACTAGGGTCAGTAGGTTTTTCATGTAAGATCCTAGTTTTATCTTTTGGTGTTTTTGAGGATAATATATATACATCTATAGAACTATGGTGGAATGTAAGTAACTCTGGTATTGTATTTTATGGTTGAATGGATGAAATTTATATTTACCGTTGCTTAGGTGTTCGCTGTGTATGACAGGTGTGTCCCCATTACCGACGGGGTCGGGTTGACTTTGTTATGTTTTAAGTTAATGGTATCAGGGTATTTAATATGATTGATTCTGTAGTAGATTAAGCAGGTCGTTACAATTATTGTAAGCAAACCCAATCAACGGTATAAATTGAGTCTAGCTACCCCCAAAATCTAACACGCATGCCCGAAGTATTTTCTAATATTTGGATCGTTCTCTCAGTCTGACCATCCATCTGAGGGTGAAAAGCAGTGCTAAATGCTAATTGTGTTCCCATAGCCTCCTGAAAGCTTTTCCAAAATCACAAAGTAAACTGAGGATCTCAGTCCAAAACTTTGGATACCGGCACACCATGGGCGCAAACTATTTCCTAAACATATATTTCTGTCAGTCTGTCCATGGAATAGCTGACTTTACTAGGGATGAAATGAGCGGTCTTCGTCAGACGATCAACGATCACCCAAATAGCACTCAACCACTATCGCAATGGTGGTAGCCCAGTAACAAAATCCATAAAGACGTGATCCCATTTCCACTCTAGAATGAAGAGTGGTTGCAACTGCCCCGTAGGTCTCTAGTGCTCAGCCTTTATCTACTGGCATGTCAAGCACTGCTTTACAAATTCAGTGATATCCTTATTCATCGACAACCACGTTTGCTTTCCCTAAATGGTAGCCAATAGTGCAGTTATAATATTTAATAAGTTTCAGCCATCTTCTTTGCCTCATATTTAGCTCTTTCTGAGTGAAGAAATATTTTAAACTTTTGTGGTACATAAAGATTTCACATTTCCCTCCACACAGATAATGCCTCCAAATCTTGAGAGCGTACACCACTACAGCTAGTTCCAAATCATGCACAAGATAGTTTTTTTCATATTCTTTAAGCTGCCTAGAAGCATATGCGATAACCTTGCCGTGCTGCATCAATACACACCCAAAATACCTTCAGGGACGCATCACTGTATATCACAAACCCGTCCTCTCTTAATGGAATAGCTAACACTGGGGCGGTGACCAACCGCTACTTCAATTCCTGAAAGCTCTATTCACAGTCATTCGTGCATTCAAACTTCACATTTTTCCTCATGAGTCGCGTCAGTGGACTCGATAATCTGAAAAAAAAAAAAAAAAAAAAATAAAAAAAAAAAAAAAACCATCAACAAAGCGTCGGTAATAGCCTACCAAACCCAGAAAACTTCTAACCTCTTGGACATTCCTTGGTCTCACCCAACTCACCACTGCCTCTATCTTACTGAGGTCAACTGATATGCTGACCCTAGAGATCACATGGTCGATAAAAGAAACTTGCCTCAGCCAAAATTCACATTTCTTGAATTTTGTGTACAACTTCCTTTCTCTCAATATTTGCAACACCAGCCTCAAATGATACTTGTGCTCCTCAAAACTACTCGAGTAGACTAGCATCTCGTCAATGAATACTACAACAAACTGGTCCAAGTACTGATGGAACACCCGATTCATTAAATTCATAAATATTGTTGGTGTGTTAGTCAACCCAAATGGCATCACTAGAAACTCGTAATGCCCATAACTAGTTTGGAATGTCATCTTCAAAATGTCTTCTGCCCTAACTTTCACCTGATGGTAACTCGATCGAAGGTCAATTTTAGAATAGACCTGGGTCCTCTGAAGCTGATCAAACAAATCGTCGATCCTGGGAAGAGGATATTTATTCTTGACTGTTAGTTTATTTATTTCCCTATAATCTATGCACATCCTCATGGTCTCATCTCTCTTCTTCATGAATAGAACTAGTGCTCCCTAGGGTGACACACTGGGGCTGATAAATCCTTTATCTAACAATTCTTACAATTGATCTTTTAGTTCCTTTAACTAGGCTAGAGTCATTCATTAAGGTGCTTTAGATACCGGTGCCAACCTCGGTAGAAGATTCATAGTGAATTCAACTTCACGGTCTGGTGGTAAACTAGGTAATTCTTCTGAAAAAATGCCTGAAAATTCTCTAACCACAGAACATCTACTTGTTTCAGTTCTTTTTTTGGAAATTCTTTTATGTAGGCAACAAATCCCTAACAACCATCTTGAATCAGTTTTCTCACCTGAATAGCTGACACAAGTTGTGGCGAAGCGCGCACACATGAACAAATAAATCTATATTCTTACTCACCACGAGATCTGAAAATCACTTCTTTCAAATGACAATCAATATTGGCATGATTAGTTGCCAACCAATCCATACCTAATATTACATTAAACCCCTGCATGTCTAATATCACAAGATTAGCTTGCAGTTTTTTTTCCCGAATGGCCCCTAGAAAATCCCTAAGTACCTTCCTACACCTCACCACTGATCCAGTCAGCGTAGCTAAAACCAAGTTGACATCCAACAACCGTGTTTCATACCCCGTCAATTTAGCATACCCCGATGAAATAAAAGAATGGGTGGCACCTGTGACAAACAAAACAACAGCTTTATATGAAAAAGTGGTAAAGGTACCTGTGACTACATCTCCAACTGCCTCGGCGTCACCCGCTATCAATGCATAGACCCTCGCTAGAGCAATGTTCCTCTGCTGGCCTCCATGGGGTGCCTAATAACTAGCCCAAAATGGACTGAGAGTTGGTGCCTGGGCCAGCGATCCCTGACATGACCAAGACCCATGCCCAGGTCTCCCACAATGATAGCAGACGTTATCTCCCATCCTACATTCACCTAGATGCCTCTGGCCACATCTGGGACAAATAAGAATAGTTTGTCCACCCTGAGAACCATTGTGCCCCATCATCCATCCCTGACTTCCTCCATATTAGTATCCCCTCCATGGCCCCCGGCTAGAACCAGCTTGGAAATCCTAAGGCGTGGGCCTCTTCCTTTGACTCTGAGCTACGGCACCCCTCTGCATATCACTCTCGATAACAGCAGCTCTCTCCACCACCTTCGTGAATTTTTGAGCCCGAAAATTGATGACCTGCTTAAACAAATTCTGCTTCAAACCTTCCTCAAATTTCCTTGCTTTCTTCTCCTCATCTGGTGCCAAGTGTGGGGCAAATCGAGACAACTCAATAAATCGTGCTGCATACTGTGATACTGTCATCTGCCCTTGAGCTAAATGCTGGAATTCTGCTACCTTCACACTCTGAATGATAGCAGGGAAATATCTCTCGAAGAATAACTCCTTAGACCGACTCCACGTCACTGGCACGGGATCAGGCCTCTACTCCTCAATCAGCTTTACTGATGTCCACCAGCGTTTTGCCTCCCCTATTAATTTAAACAACGCAAATGACACCTTCTATTCGTTTGTACATGATAGCACCACCAATACCTCCTCAATGTCCTAAACCCAATTTTAAGCTACAATCGGGTCAGCTCCTCCAGCAAAAGATAGGGGTTTCATCCGCGTAAACTACTCGATTGTGCAGCCACGCTCCCCCGAGCTCCTAGCCATCTCAGCCATCACCTGCTAGGTGATGTTGCACAGTACTGCATCAGAATCTCTACCCCCTATACTAGAAGGTCCAACTCCGTCACTCCCAACATTTGTACCACTGCTCCCTAGGTCCATCTTGAAAATATGAAGAACATAATATAAGGACCCTATCTCCCATACAAATCTAATTTATTTCGTCTAATTGAAATCTCATATTCACTATTAACTACACTCCCTCGCCTTCAATCAAAATCCAATCCTACAAAGCTAGACACACGACTCATCAATAGTTTATTATGACTTTCTTGAAATCGTCACCCCAACAAAGACACAGAAACCACCATGAAAATCCTACACCTAGACCATAGAATAAAATAACAAATCATTTTCCTATATTCTGATAATGTTTCCGCTGCACTCTAAGGTCTACAAAACCTAGTAACCTAGGCTCTAATATCAAATTGTAACGACCTGCTTTTTCATGTCATTTTTTTTTTTCACTTAAAAATATATAACAAATCTCTCTGTATTATCTGCTAAAACATCTCAGGCCACCAAGAAAGCATTGAGGAAACTCTGTTCACATTACATTCCTAAGCAGCGGTAAACATAAAACTATAAACTATATTTACAATACTAGAAATCTAGAAAGTCCGAAAATATACATTACAAAACTCCCAATGACATCCATCATAAACCCTAGGATCTACCCAAACAACCAACACCCAGAAAACACTCACCCTTTAAAAAGGGAAGCACAAGAACCTCTACCTGCGAGCCTGATCTGCTCGCCCAGCTGGATCACCTAAAAAATATTAAGTCACTAGGATGAGACAATGCTCAGTAAGAGGAAATATGCTCTCACTAGTGTGTGACAACTGAGTTATAAATTTAATATACTGATATAATACTGGAACTGTAAAATTGATAGTCTAGTATACCGTACATATTACATTTATTACAGTTAAAAATGCAATTGTATATCTGAGTTTTCTAGTTACACATAATTATAGTATTATAATAAATCTGCTATTGTACTGTAAATTTGTGTATATAGAAACAACTATGATAATACTCTAGGAACTAAATTTCATGATTTAACCCCTCATAACAGGGTTGTGCGGCCCATAGGCGAGACTTAACTCTAGTTTGCGTACTAGGTAAGTCAATCTGAAACTCAACCATTCATCAATCCAGCCCACTGCAATCTCTCCGGGCATGATAACTAGTCTCTACCTCGTCAAATTGGCCTCCTCAACCCAGAAAACTGGGGAGACTACAATCTCTCCATAGACATGGTTAATGGAATCTATATACTATCTAAGATATATGGTTGCACTCTGATTTGAAAATAGCAACGGTACCGTGCTCTGCTATCTGAATCTTACTGAATATTTCCATAGGGTCTGATACTATTTAGTACTGATACTTATAATCATCTTATTGTTTTTTTTTACCATGATTTTGAAATAACCATAACATTTTTAAACTGATTTGCATAATTTGAATATCTGACTGTACAACTGAATTACTGAGTGTTATGGTTCTATAGTCATGGCATTCTGAAATATACTATAAATCACATTTTCTGAAAACTGCATTGTAATGACCCGAAAATTAAAATAATTAGGAAATATAATAAATGAAATGGATTAATGGGTAATAAAGGAAAAAGGAAGGATTTAAGAAGGAAAAGCAGGCATCGTCGACGAATGTCTTGTCTTCGTCAACGTGTGTCCTTCTAAGATCGTTGACAAAGTTTGTTCTTCTTCGACGAAGGAATCTTGAGAGAGTATATTTGGAACTCTAGTCGACAAACCCACGTGTCTCGTCAACAAAGCCCTACCTATAAATAGGATTTCTCTCATTTTTTAGCGAGAAACTCGAGAACCCTCACTCTCTCTCTCTCTAAAATACGAACCTTTAGCCTTCTCTCTTTTATTTCAGGCCAAATTTGACCTAGTTTGACGATCCAGAACCACCATGAGGTTTGTAGGATCGTTCTCTGCAAGGCTGTAGGAATTGATCGTTGGTTTAAGGGGTTTGGGAAACATCCCAAAATCAAGGCAAGTGAATTATTTTGGGATTTTCTTAATGAAAAACGTTATTTGGAGCCTACGAAGTAGTAAATAGGTGTTTTTCTTAAGATATGAGTTAGTTGAAATTTATTTTAATTAAATTAGGATTTTTGGATTCAAGGTCCAAGTGAACGCTATAGGTATCGGTTTGGGGATCCTACGGGCGTAGTTCGAAAGTCAGGTAAGAGGGAAATTTATGTATTAAATCAGGTTTTCATGAATTAAAATGGATTATGTGTTATTTATGTATATATGTTTTTTCTATGGGTTTAAAATGATAACCATGAAAACTATGTTTTCTGAGCCTAGGAATACTTATATAGCTATGTATATGTGAAAGTAAACGGATGAAAGTGAAAAGTAATTTTTGAGGAATTATGTAAGAAATGATATGTATTTTCAGCATATAAATGTTAAATATGGGTTGACCTATTTTACAGGAATATGTATGAATTTTACTACTAAATTATGTGGCATGAGATTCTGTACAAATATAGGTTAAATGTATGAGATGCAGGTTAAGCAAGTAAAGTATTGAGAATAAAATATGATGAGGACTATGTTTTCTGTGTATGATAAATGCAACCATGTAAATGTATAATAGCTGAAAGATAGCCATGTTAGCAGGTTCTAGCGCATTTCTATGTGGACTAACTGATGATAGCTAAAAGGAGTTGTGTTAGCAGATTCTAGCGCATTTATACGTGGACTAACTGATGATGACTAAAGACCAGTTGTAGTATGAAGGAATGAAATGAAAACGATATACAATAAAATGACAATGGAATGAAATGTGAAATGTGAACGATGTAAATAGGAAAGAGTCACTTAAACTGAAATGAAATGAAATGTTTAAGTTATGAATATGAACAGATGTGTATGATTGAATAATGGCAGAAAGAATGATGTATTATGATATTAGAAGTATTTATGTACGTAGAACATGCTATGATTGGGTGGGGCGTACTCTTCGCCTGAGGGCTTGCTGAGAAAGGTGAGTGCACTAGTAGCTTCAGATGTGACAGTAGCCGCATGACTTACTAGGGCAGAGGGAACCTACTTATATAGGCGGGTAGATTTCCCTATCCTTAGGGCATTTGCCGATAAATTATTGTTGAACGGTGTGAGTACGAGATCAATCAAATATTTGAGGGCTAACTGAGTAAGGTGAGTGCCCTAGTATGCTTCAGCAGAGACCTTCGGGTTGCCTATGTATTAGAGCAGAGGGGTGCTACTTGTATGGGTAGGTAATCACCCCTATCCTTGGGTAATCTCGTGGGTTAAATCTTTGCATGTGATTGATTAGGTTCAAAAAATGATTTTAATGTTATGACAATGATTTACAAGTGTATTTAAAATGATATCTATACACCTTATGTTAGCCACACGCTATTTTAATATGTATGTTTTTTCCCTTACTGAGATGTGTTTTACCTGAATATGATTATTTCTTTTTTAGGACATCCTCAAGGTCGGACTTAGGGAGCTCGAGGGTAATTAGTCTTTTGAGGATTATTGAGAAATAGGGTATATGTTGATAACATTTTGGATGTAAATATTTATGTTTTATGTTTTAAGTTTGTTGAGGAAAGAATGATTGTGAAAATACTGAAATGTTTTGGAGATGTATGTATTTATGGAAATGCAGGTGATGCGTGAATATTATGGAATATAGATAGAAATAGTAAACTTTGGTATTATGACATTATGATTTATGGAGATTATGTTTATGTTTTCCACTGCATTTATTATGAACCATGGATTATCAGGATTTTATCAGGTATAACGCACCGGACCCGGGGTTCAGGGTTCGGGGTGTTACATGCATATCGATATTTTCTGCTAATATACTGTAAAACATGATATTTGTAAAATTGTATAAATACTATACTAAACTGTTATGATCTCATGCCACATGATTAAGTAATTAGATTCTCATGCTCTAAAATCTACATTTCCTACAAAAATAATAATATTCTAGAAACTGATATATACATAATTTTTTGGTAACTTTCTAAAATGCTCATATTTCCCTTACTTATCTGACTGGGAGGCTGGTCTCCACTCAACTCTTGCACCCTTGGTGTACCAACCCCAAAAACCTGCATTTACATATACATATTTTCTAGAAAATCAATACACTCATATTTCCTGAGATTGCTTATTCATAATTACTTGAACTATAATTTACCTAGGCTCCCGAATAGATACTTGTTCGGGTCCTCAACCCATGACTATGGAGGGTCAAAACACCCTATTTTGAAAGCATGACATCCCAAATTTATACAAAACACTAGTATGTTCTCATAGAATACAAAATCTGACCCCAAATAATACTGATAATACTGAAAATACCTAAAAATTCACTTATCCAAGTTTTAAGATGGTTCCTAAACTACCCAAATTGAATTTTTGCTCAAGTTAGGTTGTAAAGAATCTCCCCAAGATCACCGTGGTTGCTTATGATCGTCGAATTGGGGAGAATCAGAGCCAGAAATCTAGAGAGAAGTGAGAGAAACTGTTTTCTAGAGAGAGAAATTTTTCGCTGAAAACTCGTTTTTTGCATATTTATAGGTGGCTGGCTATGTGGCCTCGTCGACGGGTCCATAAAGGCAGTTTTTCGACAAAGACAGTGCCCTCGTCGACGAAATTCAGGCCCTAAAAACAGTCTCTCGGTAAATTCTTGTCAACGAGGCACGCGTCCACTTCGACGAGCCCAAGGAGATGATTCATCGACGAACGTGGTACTTTCCTTTTCTTATTATTTAATTACTATAAATTCTCCGGGTCTCTACATTCACACTATGGAACTAGGAAAGATCAAAGTGACCAAGGAGTCATATTGCCTTATTTGGCATACAACGAAATAAATACTGAAAAATAACCCTACACTAGTATTTACATGATGGAAACCCATCCTAAACACACGAGGCAAGCAATCACAGGCAAGCATAATGCCCTAAACAAGCTTAGCTCGTGACTGCTTGCCTTATGTGTTTAAGATGGGTTTCCATCATGTAAATACTAGTGTAGGGATATTTTCTAGTATTCATTTCATTGTATGCCAAATAAGGCAGTATGACTCCTTAGTCACTTTGATGCTTCCAAGTGCTAGAGTGAGAATAGCCTAGAAATCTCTTTAGAGGAGGGTGAGTGTTCATTGGTCATTGTAAAACTCGCTAGCTTTTGTCAAACGTGTCTACCCTACTTGCCTCCCTCGCTAAGTACACAATGTCAACGGAGGTGTTTTTAATGAATTACATTTGCTTCAATGTTTATTGCTTGCTTGCCACAACTTTCATGAATTGATTACTGTTTCCGCTGCTATTTGAATGAATGTTAATGAAAGTGTCATGGTCCGACTACTTTCACACCCTTGTGAAGAGACATGATATCGCTCATGCAGTTGGAGTAGTCAGTCGATTCCTTTCTAATCCTGGCAAAGAATATTGGGAAGTCATCAAGTGGATTCTCAAGTATCTAAGAGGTACTTCTCATTTATGTTTATGTTTTGGTCTTGGCATGTAACGACCCAAAAAAATCTATAAAATTTTTTTTTTTATAAAATAAACTGCAAAACATAATATTATGATACTCCTGTATAATCTACTATAACATCTTAGACCCCAAGTGAGCACTAAGGAAATCTGATTATATTACACACCTATGCAACAAAAAAACATAAAACTGTTCATCCATATAAACAATAACAGAATTTAGTAACTCTTCCCAAACCATACACACATATATATATACACATCACCCCAGTATCATCTACTCAAAAATACTATCTCTTGTATACACTTACCCAACAGATAGGGTAGTGTACTTGCCCTCTCTATCTGCGAGCCTAATCCGCTCGGCTAACTGGATCACCTGAAAAATATTAAATCATTGGGATGAGACAACGAACAGTAAAAGGAAATATGCTATTACTAGCGTGTGGCAACTGAGTTACATAAATACTATACTGATGAATATCTGAAATTGTAAAAACTGGTAGAACAATATACTATACAACTTGCATCTTTTATAATTTAATATACAACTGTAATGTCTGAGTTTTCTACTTTTTCATACTTCTAATATCATAATATATCTGTTGATATTCTGTAAATCTGTATACATATACATAACCGTGATATTTATTCTGGAAAATTGTACGTCATGATTTAACCCCTCATAACAGGGTTGTGCGGCCCATAGGTGGGACTTAACCCAGGTTGGTCTACCGGGTAAGTCAACTGTAACTCTACTAATCCTCTGCCCGGCCAAACTGCAACCTCTCTTAGGCACGGTATTGGTATCTACCTCATCAAACCGGCTACCTCAACCCAATCTTATGGGGAGTGTGCAATCCCTCCAAGCACGGTTGACGAAAACCTTCCACACAGTATTTAAGATGTGTGGTTGCACTCTGATCTTGTAATAGCAACGGTACCATACTCTGATAACTGAATATTTACTGAACTGATTTATCAGGGTCTGATACTATATAGTACTGATATACATAATTATCTTAATGTTTCATCATGATTCCAAAATAACCATAACACCGAAAGCTAATATAAAAATACTGAAATATCTGTACTATATAAACTGAATGACCATAGAGTTATGGAAAACAACCATAACACCGAAAACTGATCTAAAAATACTGTGTTATTTGAGTTGTATAAACTGTAATATCATAGTGTTGTGGCGTTCGTCTCCGTCGCCATCGCCCCACTCCACTCTCCGTCGTCATCATCTCTCCTAGCCCCTCACAACAGCCCCACCTCCAACACTCGTATTAGCTCCATCATCCTCGGCCGCGAGCTCCACCAGATCTGGCCACCCTCTTGACTTCACCACAGTAATAGATCACCGGCGTTCTCACTCCCAGATCCTCATAGCCAGACTCTCAACACCAAACTTGCAACCACCCGCCTTGGCCAAGATCTTCTCACGGCTCTCTGCAACTCCAGCAACAGCACCATCCACGCCACACACAGCCCAGGCCAGCTTCCCGCCGGCCACTCACAGCCCCATCTCTGTCGCCGTGTCTGCAACTGCTGCCGCTGCAACCATCCGAGACCTACGCAGCAGCAGCAGCAATTTGTTCCAGCCACCACCGTAGCTCTTCTCCAGCAGCAGTTCCTGCAAGCACCACTCCGGCAAGCCTCCAACGAGACACCAGCTGAGCATCTCTGCTCTACTGCACAGCAACCCGAACCACCCAGTCCTCTCTGCTCTAGATTTCCGGCCATCATCCTCTCAGTCCCGGCTGTACCCCCCTCCTCTGTAAGTACCCTCTGCCGTCTCCTGTACACGCACACCACACACACCAGCACACACAATCTATATATGTATATATATTTGATTACGTTGTTGTTATTATTACTCTAATACTTGTATGTTATTATTATTATTGTTATTATTATTATAGATTGTGGTATATTTAATTGCCCTTGTTTTTTTTTTATACGTATATATCTCACATCAATTTGTTTCTTTTGCAGGATTTTTCTTCCTTTTGTAGCAACATTTATTTAAGTTATATATAAATTATATAGATTTGATATCAATTTGCCTTTTATGGCAGAATTGTTCTTCTTTCTAATTTTAGGAAATCCATATTATTTCTGTGTTAGTGTTTAGGGTTTAGGTCATATTCATTGTTGTGTGTGTTTTAGTGTGTCTTGGTTATTATTGTATTTATTTTACGTTGAATAATTGTAAATTCATGGTTGTGTATTGTTTTTGGTTGCCATATTGAATAGGTACACATTAATTTTGACGATAACTTGTTTCCATAAGTTCAATTATTTTCTTACCTTTTCATTGGTTTCCATACGTTAATTTTAAGTTCGATTTGTTTCTTTAATTAATTGTTGGCATATGTGTGTTGCATATCTTTGACAGCGTGTTAATATTAAGCTAAAAATCCTATCAGTAAAATATGTATATTATTAGTTAACAATATTTATTATTATGACTGTTAATATTATTCTTATTACTAATATTGTTATTTATTATTATTATTGTTATCATTAAGGTATTTTTTATTATTATTGTTAATATTAGTATTATTATCACTATTGTTTATTCTTATCATTATTAATATTGTTATCACTATTTTTAGTATATTGTTATTGCCTTATATGTTTATTTGTATATTTATATTATTTTGAATGCACATTCCTTTTTTGTATAGTTTGTATATTTGTATTATTATCGTGATTGCCTTATATAATTATTTACATATTCATGCACATTCTATTGTATGTTAGCTTACATATTTTCATATTATTATTGTGTTTCAATTTTAGGTTTTTCTATGTTTCCATATTGTATAGTTTACATTTTACTTGTAGGATTGATTTGTTTCTTTAATTATTTCCATATTGTATATATTTATATATATTGTTAGGTTGTTATATTATTGTCGTATTGTTATTGTTGTAGCGAATATTCCTATAGTGTATATTGTTATATTGTTACATGGTGTATATGAGTATAATGTTATATTAAGTATGTTGTTATATTTAGTATCCTTAGATTACACGTTCATATTAAGAATATTGACATATTTTAGTATTATATTAAGTTTAGTATTTTATTCTATATTATTATTATTATTATATTTTGTATTATTAGTGTACACACACACACACACACACACACACACACACACATATATATATATATATATATATATATATATGTATTTTAGTATTCTAATATATATGGTATTATTTTGTTTTAGTATCTTTAATATCTTCATATATATAGTATATGGTATTTTATTGCTTATTATATGTATTGTGGTAGTTTAATATCTTAGTTTTTTTATCCTATTATCATGTATTGAAATCTCCTATGGAATTTTGGTAAATATTTTGAATTATTTATGAAAATCTATAAATTTTGAAAATAAATCTGGGAGCTATTTTTGTAAATTATTTTCGATTTTTTATCCCTATGATTTTATTGCGGGGGTATGAGCCTTCGGGCTTCACGTACCTTAAGCTTTGAGGGAATATATGTATATATTTATTTATTTATTCATTTTTCATGTGTGTTTATTAATTCATAAAAGGAGTAGTTTAAAGAATTATTAGATTAACTTAGGGATAATTTCAAATTAATTAGGTACCGTTCGTAAGAACGGGCGCGTAGGGGGTGCTCGTACCTTCCCCTCGCGTAACCGAACTCCCGACCCCAACTCTGGTAATGTAGACTGATTCTACCCCTAACGGGGTAGTAATCATGTGTTCTAACTGCACTAAAGGTTAGTGGCGACTCCGACATTCCATGTTTTTCCATGAAAATATTAAGATGATTTTTAATTTCGCCGCCTGGGGCACACGCGCTCCCGGGACGTTGCGACAGCTTGGCGACTCCGTGATCTAGCGTGACAGTGGCGTTCAGGTGACCACAGAGCTGGGTCGCCGGAGCTATTGCTGCTGAGGGGGTGGTCTGCTGGAGATAGCAGATCTGGAGGACAGCTGGCCGTGAATAGTGAGGCGATGACGACGTAAACGGCGAGTGGTGGGGGCGTCGACGACGGCGTCGGTTGCAGGAACAGGAGCTGGCCGAGGAGCTGCTGGTTCGCCAGAGTTGCAGGGGGAGTTTAGGGCTGCTACAAGAGTGGCTCTGCTGGGTGGTGGCTGGCCGTGGCTGCTGTCTTGCTGGGAGCAGCGGAGAGGCAGAGTGGTTTGCTGGAGGTTTTGCAGTAAGGGAGCAAGGAAGAGGCAGTGAAGAGGGTGGTGCGCGGGGGCACACCCTGTGTGTGAGAAGAGAGGCTAGGTTTTTTTCTCTTTTTTTTGTGGTCTCCCTTGTCTGCCTTCCGCAGCCTTGTGCAGCGTCCCCTTTTATAAAATTTCAACCCTAAAAATTCCTTCTTCTCCTTTCCTTTTTCATTTTTATTCTCTTCATATTTTATGGTAATAATATATATAATAGTAATGACAAAAATAACTAATAATAATAATAATAATAATAACAAGATAAATAAATAATAGTAATAATAATAATGATAATAAAGATACTAAAAATAATAATGATAACAAAATAATAACAATAATAATAATAATAATAATAATAATAATAGTAATAATAAAGATAAAAATACTAATAATAATAAAAGTTAAAAAAAATGTTAATAATGATGAAAAATAAATAAATAATAATAATAATAATAATAATAAATAATTTAAATAGAAGTAAAAATAAAAGTAATAACAATAATACTAATAATAATAATAATAAGAATAAATAAAATAATAAAAATACTAATAAAATAATAATAATAATGATAAATATATTGGGCCTGGGTAAAAATGGGGTGTCTACAGCTGCCCCTCTTTGTAGGTTTCGTCGCTTCAAAGTAAAAGTAGGAACTCTCCTACGTTATTTGTAGCAACAAGCCTGCAAAGATAAAAGACGCTGATTTTGGACCGGGCCCAATGTAACAAAGAGACCAAAATGACTTGTGAAAACCAAATTGCAAGTATGCTTGAGAGAGCATGAGAATGACTTGCGTCGAGTGTAGGAACCCGAGCTACAGTTCAAGGATGGGGACTTGCACTGGGTGTAGGAATCCGAGCTATAGTTCATGAGAAATGACTTGCACCGGGTGTAGGAACCCGAGCTATAGTTCATGAGAGGTGACTTGCACCGGGTGTAGGAACCCGAGCTATAGTTCATGGATGGTGACTTGCACCGGGTGTAGAAACCCGAGCTATAGTTCACGAAGGGTGACTTGCAGCGGGTGTAGGAACCCGAGCTATAGTTCACGGATGGTGACTTGCACCGCGTGTAGGAACCCGAGCTATAGTTCACGAAGGGTGACTTGCACCGGGTGTAGGAACCCGAGCTATAGTCCACAGAAGGGTGACTTGCACCGAGTGTAGGAACACGAGCTATAGTTCACGAAGGGTGACTTGCACCGGGTGTAGGAACCCGAGCTATAGTTCACGGAAGGGTGACTTGCACCGGGTGTAGGAACCCGAGCTATAGTTTACCAAAGGTGACTTACACCGGGTGTAGGAACCTGAGCTATAGTTCACGAGGGGTGACTTGCACCGGGTGTAGGAACCCGAGCTATAGTTCAAGGAAGGGTGACTTGCACCGGGTGTAGGAACCCGAGCTATAGTTCACGAAGGGTGACTTGCACCGGGTGTAGGAACCCGAGCTATAGCTCACGGAAGGGTGACTTGCACTGGGTGTAGGAACCCGAGCTATAGTTCACAAAAGGTGACTTGCACCGGGTGTAGGAACCCGAGCTATAGTTCACAAAAGGTGACTTGCACCGGGTGTAGGAACCCGAGCTATAGTTCACGAGGGGTGACTTGCATCGGGTGTAGGAACCCGAGCTATAGTGTATGCAATAACAGCTCAAACATTAGTGAGACAAAGGTTGTTTGGATAATGATCAAAAGAGATGCATGACAAGAGGAGTATGACTGGAATGCAGCAGTGCATGTATATTGTCTACTATGGTGCCAGAACATGGGGATATGTTGCTACATGTTTTTATGCAATGCATGAAATGTATGGTAATGAATGAAGGAAATGCCTGAATCTTTTCCCCTAGTGCCTCTGTGATCAATAACCTCATCTTTCATCTGGCCATGTTTTTGATACTTGCCACATCTGCAACTGATTTTGGCTCAATTTTCTTAATTCACCTGATCATGGATTGACTTGGCTAAAAATTTGCCTCAGTTGAATGGATCTACAACCAATATTAACCCTGTTTGCTTAATGCAATTGAATAGGGAGACATCTGACAAGCTTTGGCACTACAATTGCCTCATTGCAAATGCATCAGTAAAAGCTCTCAGTTTCATATGAAGGTCACAACCTCTCCGGATCCTGCCTCCACATTTCCAAAGCTCTTAGTCATATTTGCTGATCATGCCTGAAGCATACTAGGGAACTCTTTTGATTACCCTATTCTTGAGACTACGCAAAAGGTTTTTTTTTTTTTGAGAAATATCCAACCATGTAATTGTAGCATCCCTTTGCTACATCAAAAGATCATATATGCAAGACGACTAGTTTACCAGGCTTAAATGTCAGTTCAAAGGGAAAACTTTATACCAGTATTCAAAAAGTCGAAGCACATGAATGTTAAGTTGTCAAGCTTAATTCTCCTTTGACTGATTTTTTTCCTTTTCGTTGATGACCCCAAACATTTCTCCCTCCTTTCGCCTTATTCTGTTGTGAACCCCTGTAATTGTCAAGTTAAACTATTGCCTCAGGTTCAGTTCACGTTTTGATCTCAAGATGGTCTTTAAGACTCGGGATGAAATGTAGGCTTAGGGATATAGGTTTTCTGAAGAAGAGGGAAACTATGGCTCAAAAATCCCAACCCATAATGACATTCTCTGCCCCAGTTTAAGTTGAGGCACTTTGTTTTGGCTTTGACCGAACTTGTCTTTTGAACAAGCTGCCTACGTACCTTTTCAGGATCAGGTCATTACGTAGTTCAGACTCAATCATTGAGTCTGACAAATCATTAGAGACAACAATGTATATCAATCTGGTCAGGTCTTTTATTTGGACTGTAATATAGGCTAGGGGTACGGGTTAAAGAAAGAAAGAGTTAAATAAGGCTCAAAATCAGCACTTTCATTAAGGGCAACTTGGTCAAAGATCACATGCGTAGTATGTCCCTTATTTTCTTTCTCTTTTCTTCTTTTTCCATTTGCTTTTGCTGCTCCCTTTTGTTTTTCTCTTTCATGAAGGGATTCGGTCATTTTTGTTTGGACTTCATTTGGGACTAATCCTTTGAAATTGCCCCAGTGTGGGGTGTGATCCTTTGACGGGTTAATCAAAAATTGAATTTTCCAGGCTCAAGAAGGGCTTGCAAGGGATCTCTTTTTGTTTCTTTTGGGTAGCAAAAAGATGGCCTGCCATCATTTCGAGTAGCCAATTGTTGTCTCATATGACTTGCCAGACCCTAAAGGACCCATACCCAGGTTAAATTTTGTAAACAGACTTTTGAAAAAAATACTGGTTTATCATTTAGGCCCAATTTGGTTATCAAATGGTAAATTGTTATTTGGCTCTTTATAGGAAAGCAGATCGGCCAACGATGGCCATCTATCATTTGATCAAAACATGAATAATGCACAGTCATTAGATTTATGAAGCAAATCGTCATCTTATTGAATTTCCTTGAGAGTTTATAGGGTTTCTAAGAAAAATATTTCTTTACCGCATTTGAGTTTATAGGGTGCACCAGATCGGCTCCATCCATGTCTGATAATAATAAGGCACCTCCTGAAAATGCTTTCTTTACCACATACGGCCCTTCATAATTTGGGGTCCACTTACCTCGGGGGTCATTATGAATTGGTAAAATCTTTTTCAAAACTAGATCTCCTTTTTGAAACCGTCGAATACGCACTTTCTTGTTAAAAGCTCTCATCGTTCTCCTTTGGTATAACTGCCCATGAACTATAGCTGTCAATCTTTTTTCTTCAATTAGATTCAACTGGTCATACCTAGATTGCACCCATTCTGCTTCGGTTAACTCTGCTTCTTTTAATACTCGTAACGATGGAATCTCAACTTCTATTGGAATTACGGCCTCCATTCCGTATACCAAAGAGAAAGGGGTAGCCCCTGTAGATGTTCGAACAGTGGTTCGATAGGCCAATAAAGCGAAAGGTAACTTCTCATGCCAATCTCTATAGGTCTTTGTCATTTTTTCCAAGATGCTCTTGATGTTCTTATTGGCTGCTTCCACTGCTCCATTCATTTGAGGTCGATAGGGGGCTGAATTATGATGCTTGACCTTGAACTGACTGCATAATTTTATCATGACCTCGTTGTTCAAGTTTTTAGCATTGTCTGATATTATCCTTTCTGGGATCCCATACCTGCAAATTAATTCTCTCCTGATAAAACGATTGATTACATTTTGAGTGACATTAGAGTATGATGCTGCTTCTACCCATTTTGTGAAGTAGTCAATGGCCACGAAAATGAATCGATGCCCATTACTGGCCTTCGGGGTTATCGGTTCGATCACATCCATGCCCCATGCTGAGAAAGGCCAAGGTGCAGATAAAACCCGGAGTTGAGTGGGTGGGACTTGTATGCGATCTCCATAGATTTGACACTTATGGCACCTTCGAACATACTCTATGCAATCCCGTTCCATGGTTATCCAATAGTATCCACTCCTTAGGACTTTTCGGGCCAACGAGTGTCCTCTCGCATGGGTCCCACAAACGCCGTCGTGTACTTCCTGTATGATTTGTCTGGCCTCTTGCAACTCCACGCACCGTAGGAGGGTCATATCATGGTTCCTTTTATACAATATCTCCCCATCTAAGAAGAATCTCATAGCTAGCCTCCGAATTGTCTTTCGGTCATTATTAGAGGCTCCTATGGGATACTCCTTCCATTGAATGTATGTTTTGATATCATGAAACCATGGCTTCCCATCGGCTTCTTCCGTCATTATACAATATGCAGGCTCCCTATGCATCCTTATTTGAATGGGTTCAATCTCTATTCCGGACTCAACCTTAAATAAAGCCGCCAATGTTGCTAGCGCATCAGGGATTAAGTTACTCTCTCTCGGTAAATGCGAAAAACTGATAGTATCGAATTCCTGCATCATTTCCAGAATGAACTCCTGATATGGTATTAATTTGGAATCCCGGGTTTCCCACTTTCCAGTCAACTGATAAATTACCAAAGCAGAATCTCCTTTTACAATCAATTTTTTAATGCCTCGGTCAATAGCCGCCTGTAAGCCCAATACGCACGCTTCATACTCAGCTATATTATTAGTACACGGAAAGGTGAGTTTGGCTATGACTGGGTAATATTTACCCTCTGGTGATATGAGTACAGCCCCTATTCCATGCCCCCATACGTTGGTTGCCCCATCAAATAGCATCATCCACCCAACATTACCTTCCTTTTCTTGATCAATTGAATCAATATCTTGATCCGGGAAGTCAAACTCCATGGATTGGTAATCATTAACAGCCCTATCAGCCAAATATTCTGCTATAATGCTCCCTTTGATGGCTTTTCTCGTCACATATGTAATATCATATTCAGTCAATAGCATTTGCCAACGAGCCATCCGTCCTGTTACTGCATGTTTCTCGAAAACATACTTAATCGGATCCATTTTAGAAATCAGCCATGTTGTGTAATACAGCGTGTATTGCCTTAATCTACTAACCACCCACACCAAAGCGCAACACGTCTTCTCCAGGTTAGAGTACCTAGATTCGTATTCCGTGAACTTTTTGCTTAAATAATAGATGGCGCGCTCCTTTCTTCCAGACTCATCGTGTTGTCCTAACACACACCCCATGGAATTCTCTGATACTACTAAGTACAATATAAGAGGCCTTCCAGGTACAGGGGGAACCAAAACTGGAGGGTTCAATAGATATTCTTTTATTTTCTCAAAAGCTTTCTGACATTCTTCACTCCATTTTTCGGGGTTATCCTTCTTTAGCAGCTTAAATTTGGGCTCACAAGTAGCAGTCAATTGAGATATAAATCGAGCTATGTAGTTCAATTGGCCTAGGAAACTCCTGACTTCTTTTTCGGTTTTGGGACTAGGCATTTCTCGAATAGCTTTTATTTTATCTGGGTCTACTTCAATCCCTTTCTCACTTACGATAAATCCCAACAATTTTCCTGAAGAAGCTCCGAATGTACATTTTTCTGGATTTAATTTCAGTTGACATTTTCGTAGCCTTTTAAATAGCTTCCTTAAGTTCATCACATGGCTATACTCATCTCGAGACTTAACAATCATGTCGTCCACATATACTTCTATCTCCTTATGCATCAAGTCATGGAATAATGCTACCATGGCTCTCTGATAGGTTGCCCCTGCATTCTTTAAACCAAAGGGCATAACCTTGTAGCAAAAGGTCCCCCATAAGGTGATAAACGTGGTCTTCTCTTTATCTTCTGGGGCCATCTTAATTTGATTATATCCAGAAAACCCATCCATGAATGAAAACAGGGCATGTCCCATCGTATTGTCTACCAGCACATCTATGTGTGGAAGTGGGAAATTATCTTTAGGGCTAGCTTTATTCAAGTCTCGATAGTCAACACACACTCTCACTTTTCCATTTTTCTTCATTATTGGAACTACATTGGCCATCCACTCTGGATATTTGGCTACTTCTAAAAAACCAGCCTCAAACTGCTTCTGTACCTCTTCTTTTATTTTGATCAACATATCTGGGCGCATTCTCCTCAGTTTCTGTTTTACCGGTTTGCTATCTGGGTAAATGGGTATTTTATGTGTTACTAAGTCCGTATCCAATCCCGGCATGTCCTGATATGACCATGCGAAAACATCTTGGTATTCCTTCAGAAGGTTTATCATTTCGCATCTTTATTTTCCTCCCAACAGTGCCCCAATTTTTACTTCTTTTGATTCCTCATTAGTCCCCAAATTTATTGTGACCGTGGGGTCACTACTGGTTAAAGTTGGTTTTTCATCTGATTTCAACATTCTTTGCATTTCAGGTGATAAGTCAGTCTCCTCTTCTATTTCAGCTTCTAGGATTAAGTTTTCAAAGTTAACATCAATTTCTGGCTCCTGAATACTGGTATGATTATTTTCCCTATCCCTGCATAAACAAAGGTAAACAATTCTTTGACAAATGACCCAATAAATGCGAAAGAAATGCATACTGGTTTTATTTGATGAAAAAGACAAACGGTCCGAGGCAATAATGTCCACGGATTACAAAAAGAAAGCAAAATGAGCAAAAGCTATTACATGAAGTGAATTGGGTAATCAAAAGATGTCCAGTTTTGAATTTTTGTTCCTGTGGTCAATGGGTAGATCCATCTACTTGAGTCATTCATGTGGTCCCCTGATTCCAAGGTCAATATGCTCATCTGTTTCATTTCTTCCTCAAGAGTGACTTGATTGCCCTTTCGAAAGGTCTGATTTATTGGTGGGACTTCTACCCCCCATTTGGTACTTACTCTTCCTATGCGCCTTTCGATTCGGAGTATTCTTTTCTCTTCTGCCTTCTTCTTATGGTCAGCTAAAGTAGGAGTATATCCGATGCCGTATCTCTCATTCATGCCTTCTAGTAACAATGGCATTGCGATGCCCTGGAGATACTTCCCCAACCCTTTTCCTGGGCAAAACCCTGATTTAATCATTTCAGTAGCCACCATACGCATGGAAGAAGAGATCCGAGGTTGAGGGATAAAAGATCCCTCCATTATAGTAATGACGTTGATGATCTCAAATGCTCGGAATGAATCTTCGTGGGCTTCTTCAGCTGCTTCCACATAGGGAGTGTAAGAAGGTTTAGTAACCATTATATCGGTTTCTCCGTAAACACATACCAGGTTATCCCCTACCACAAATTTCACTCGCTGATGCAAAGAGGAGGGAACTGCCCCAGTATTATGTATCCAAGGCCTTCCCAAGAGACAACTGTATGAAGGTGTAATATCCATGACTTGAAAAGTGATATCGAAGGTTACGGGTCCAATCTGAATAGGGATGTCAAGCGACCCTACGGACTCTCTTCGTGTTCCATCGACGGCACGCACCACCAAATTGTTGGGTGTCACATAAGAAGGATCAATGGGTAACCTCTGCAGTGTAGTCATTGGCATAACATTGAGGGATGACCCATTATCTATCAAGACTCAAGACATCATATGATCCTTACATTTGGTGGATATATGCAGCGCCTTGTTGTGCCCCTGGCCTTCTGGCGGAATTTCTTCATCAGTAAAAGTGATGTAGTTGGAGACTGCCAGACTTCCGATCACATGATTGAATTTATCAACGCTGATATCTTGGGGAATGTAGGCTTGATTTAGAACTTTAAGTAACGCCTCCCGATGGGTCTCTGAATTTAGTAGAAGTGACAAAACAGATATGTGAGCAGGCATTTTCTTTAGTTGGTCCACAATGTTATACTCGTTGTGCTTTATTATCTTCATGAATTCTTCGGCCTCTCCATTGGATATTGGACTTTTCACTGCCCTGTTTGGTTCTCCTGCATTCTGTCGATTTGTTTTAGAAGAATCTGGCATATACACCCTACCACTTCGAGTTATCCCTTTTACCCCTGCTATATTGCTGGTGCTTCCTTCGACATACGCTTCACATTCATATTTCTAGGGTACTGCTTGGTTACTCTTGTATGGGAATGGCCTGGGAGTAGAGATCACCAAGCGAGCTGGCGCTTCCTGTGTGGGAAGAGCCTTGTTCATGGTAGGTATGAATGGTTGATTAGTCCACTGGTGATATACTGGCCTGTTTTCCCCAACGACTGCAATTTCTCCAATTTTGTGGGTACAACCGATCTCTATAAACTTGTTATCCACCATCTTTTGCAAAAACATTCTAAAAGTTACACACTTTTTCACCGATCTTCCTTCTTTACTCTGACATAAACAAAGTGCATTAGTGGGGCAAACAGCCTCTTGCCCTATCCGACCTGCCGCAATAAGTTCATTGAACACCCAATCTAAAGACATTTGTTCAAAATCCACCTCGTTCATCCCTTCTTCTATCATTCCGACATTGTTACCCCCATGATTGGGCAAAGGGTTCCCTTGAATTCCTGGTTGTTTATCATCAAATGCTAGCCATCCGGCTTCTCTTAGTGTTTGAACCTTATTTTTGAATGCCCAACAACGTTCAATAGTGTGCCCAAGAGTGTTAGCGTGATATGCACACTTGGCTTCAGGGTCATACCATTGCGGATAAGGTGCCGTAATGACCATTCCAGGAATGACTGAAACTAAGTTCCTTTCCATCAATTGTGGGAATAATTCTGAGTATGTCATTAGAATAGGATCTATCCTTCTCGTATTTCTCTGGATGCCTCTATCATGAGTTCGCACATTTGGTTGGGTAGGCATGGTCCTGGAAGGAACAACTTGGGGTCTACCTCCTGTATGAACTGTCTGATTGACAGAGGGTTCGAAACCAAAATTCCTCCTAGCCCCTGGGCCATGCTCTTTTTGATATTGTTGTCTTTGAACCATCTGAACCTCTTCTTCCTTCTTCTTGCTTGTCCACTTCTTGCCTAAGCCAGTTTCTGTACTAATACTTTTAGTTCTCCCGACTTTGATGGCCGTTTCAATCCTCTCTCCGGTAGAGACAATGTCCATGAAGTCATGGGGGGTTGCTCCTAAGAGATGCCCGAAGTAAGGATCTTTCAAGGTATTCACAAATAGGGAAATAGCCTCCCTGTCTTCCACCGGAGGATTGAGTTGGACAGACATGTCCCTCCACCTGTATGCATATTCTCTAAATGTTTCGGTGGGCTTCATTTGCATACTCTGCAAGGTCATACGATCGAGTGCCATTTCTATAACATGGCGGTATTGAGCTATGAAAGAATTAGCCAGATCTTTCCATGTGCGGATTCGAGCCCGATCTTGTTGAATATACCACCTGATAGCTGCCCCTGTCAAGCTATCTTGAAAGCAATGCATCATGAGTCTCTCATTATCGGAATGTGCAGCCATTTTTTGGCAATACAGGCGCAGGTGAGTTCGAGGACAATTAGTTCCATTAAAATTTTCAAAATCTGGCACTTTGAATTTCGGTGGCAGGGTGACCTTTGGCACGAGGCACAAATCATTGGGATCTACAGAGTCGAATGTATTGGATCCCTCAATAGCTTTCAGGCGTTCCTCGAGTACGTCGTATTGACGTTCAGTTTCAGATCTGTTCATCCCCAGATCAGAAGCTATTAATGGGGGAGTCCCCACTACTGGAAACCCCTGTGCTGGTACATTAGGAATGAACGGGGGTATACTTGGCATCGAACCCTCCATGACGCTAGGTAGTGGAGCTGACGTTTGTCCACGCACTGGGGTAAACCCTGGAGGATGAGTGGGGTCCATATCTGTCTCCAGATCATTCTGCACTGCTTTTCCTTTGTTCGTCAACAATTCTAGGATCTTGCTCATTTTTTCATTCAATTCTTCTTGTCCTTGCTCTATGCCCAGGACTCTACCTTCCAACTGTTCACTCATTTCTTTTGCCCTTCTCCTGGTATTGTATTGATGCGTGATAGTCTCAATGTTGCTTGCTCAGACGAATTCTGTGGCTAGGCACTGCAAACCAAAACTTTCCCCTTTTAGAACTGTGAACACGTAGGTATGAATGTATGAAATGTGATGGTCTTTTTAAGACATGTGTAAAATTCACAAATATAAAACATATGTATGCAGCCTAATGTACTTTAACCAAGGTTCATGGAAAAGATCATCATCATTCTAGAAGAAAAATCTGCTTTTCATTAAAAGGATCCTTTTATACAATATGTCATTCATCCCTGTTCCTTATTTTTATTGCCTACAACACTTTCAGAAATAATCCAATCGAATATTGAACCAAGATATGCTCATGATTTCATAACCTCTACATCTTGTTGTGTCATCTTCTTATGCAAAGCTCGGAACTTGGCTTCCCAGTAGCCAGCTTTTGTTATGCACGGCTCTATCTTTTCCAGAACTTGGTTATATTTCCCTCTCTGCTCATCCCACTGATTTTCTAATTCCTGTATGTAGAGTGATTTCCTTTCATTTTCAGTTCTGGCTTCTTCTAACATCCGAGACTTTTGGTCCAATGCTACTTGGAGTGCTCATCTTTTCTTTCTTAATGCCATTATTTCCCTTTATGATTGTAAACACTGAGCTTTCTGTCGCTTGATTTTTCAACGAAAGAATGTAACCAACTTCTCTTCTTTTTTCCTTTCTTGTTGATCCTTCATTACTACCCACATTGCTTTTTCTTCTGCTAATCGTAGCCCTTCTTGCAAATTTTCCTGTATGTCTTCTGCTGGTGCCTTTGTTTGGGCTATAGGATCCCTCGCCATTTGTTTGACCTGTGAATTCACTCTGTTAGCCAACCATAGTTCATAGTTTCTTTGAGTACCTGAACCTTGATGGCCTGATTCTATTAAGTACACATGTCTCCATGGTACTGTAAATTCTCGGACTCGTCTTTAATCATCACCTGTTTCGTTCGAGAATCGAGAATTAGCCAGTCCGTGTGTCATGGGTATAAACTGGGTTGCCCCTATTTGCCTTCTAAGCATAAGGGGCGCATACGCTATCCCTCCCCAAGGGCCAAGCAGAGGCACCCATGGGAGATTTCCACACCTGTATATGACATTGGACGGGCCCATCCAGGGTGCTTGCCAAACGAGTCCCCTGCTGACTAAATGTCGTAGTCTTGACTTCCATTCAAATTTATTGGCATGTTTTTCCCACTAGACGGTTTCGAATTCTGCTAAGGGAATTCTGAGTGTCGAGTAAGTGGTACGAAAAGACCCCGGGGTGCAAGGTAAGTGACTCATTATCCATACATACAGTAGGGGCACACAACATCTCATTCTCGTACGTCTTTTGACCTGACACTCATGGAGAGATCGAAAAGTCTCGGCTAGGATTCCAGGGACTGGGTTGATTCCTTCCTTTACCTGTGCTACAAAAGAAATAGTATTCTGATCGATAGTTCCTACCTCCTTTGGAAATATGATTAATCCATAAATAGCTAAGGCTAACATATGCATCTGAGCCTCTTCCCCATCTTCCTTTTCTAATAGTCGCTTCAAGCATGGCCAGGTGATTTTTGTATCTTCTGTCTTCTGAATTTTAACCCCGATGATGTCATCCAATTCTTTTACAAAAGATGCTCTAGGATCATGCACGTAAGTTTTGTAGGGCGTCGTTAACTTAGCTAAATGCAGCAAGGAGGTATATTCCTCAATAGTTGGTGCCATGTCTACTCCATCCATAGTGAAGCAACAATACGAAGGATGCCAGAATTCCACTAGCACCTCGATCACATGGAGATTTACGGACACATGAAGTAAGAACCCAATATGCCTATACAGTTGTGAAAATTTCAGCCGGCGCTGAGGTGACCACCCCTTCCAAATGACTCTCAGTTCTTCCAAAGAGTTTGACCGAGTATTTAGGTTGACTCGATCTAGTACCTTGATCACTGATTCCTTATCCACGCTATCTCCCCATTGACTTTGCTGATTCTCAGAGTATATCTGTACCGCGGACTCCTTTTCAAGCGTGACTATAGTGTCTTCCATGAATGACTTTTATCTTTTCCAAAATCTTGGCTAAGCGCAAGGTATGCCTACATGGATGTAATATATCAGGCACAGTATGATAAGTTTAAAGTGATGACATTGCACAAAGAAAAATGAAGCTTTTATTTCAAACTTAGGGTGTATCTAGTGCTCAAACACATACAAACACGGATATGAACATATATGCAACCTATTGGGCATGATCATGTATGAAATGAAGTACATGAATGCAATGTATGCAATGAATGTTTGTGCATGGATGCAACTAGTGCGATTATACATACAAATAGAGATATGACCATGCATGTGACTTATCATGCATGATTATGTGTGAAATTATATATGAATGCATGGATGCAATGTAATCCTAACTAACTACTTTGCCAGCATTCTAGGAAAAGTCCCACTAATGAGAGATTTCAAGATTAAGACAATCACAAAATAGATGTTTTACTGAGTTCGCTTGCTATTTCAATGGAAAAAATTCATACCAGTATTCGAGAGCCCTAATGATGATGGTGCTAACTTTTCGAACTGAATAACTGATTTTCTTTTTTAACCGATTGCCCCAGTTTTATTGGGGGACTATTCTTCCACCTTGTTCTACCGTGAAACCATTAAGAACCTTTTGTTTAATGGTTGCCCCTAGTTCAGTCAAGTCCGACTAATGTTTTGATCTCAAGATGGTCTTCAAGACTCGGGACGAAACGTTGGATGAGGGATAGAGGTTTTCAGAATAAAAGGAAAACTAAGGCTCAAAAATCTCATCCCATAATGATGTTTTATGCTCCCAGTTTGAATTGAGGCACTTGCAAGATATTGACCGAACTTGTCATTTGGACAAGTTGCCTACGTACCCTTTCAGGATCAGGTCATTACGTAGTTCAGACACAATATTGCGTCTGACAAATCATTTGATACAACAATGTATACCAATCTGGTCAGGACTTTCATTTGGACTGTAATGCAGGCTAGGGTTTGGGTTAAAGAAGAAAAGAGTTAAATAAGGCTCAAAATCGTCAAGTTTATCAAGGGTAATTTGGTCAAAGATCACATGTGTAGTATGTCCCTTATTTTTCTTTCTTCTTCCTTTTCTTCTTCCTTCTCTTTTATCGCAACTTTTGCTTTTCCTTTTATGAAGGAATCTTAACTTCATTTTCATTTGAATTCCATTTGGGACTGATTTTTTTTTTTTTAAACTGCCCCAGTGTGGGGTGTGATCCTTTGACGGGTTAATCAATAAATGAATTTTTCAGGCTCAAAAGGGCTTGCAAGAGATTTCTTCTTTGAATTTATTTTGGGTAGCAGAAAAAGGGCCTGCCATCATTTCGATAGCCTATTGTTGTCTCATATGACTTGCCAAACGCTAGGAGACCCAACCCAGGTTAACTTTTTGGTGAACTGGCTTTTAAGAAAAGACTAGTTTAACATTTAGGCTCAACTTGGTTAACAATTGGTAAATCAATATTTGGTTCTTTTTAGGGATAACTGGTCGGCCAAAGATGGCCATCTATCATTCGATCAAAACTTGATTAGCGGACTGACATGAGATTCATGGAACCAACATATATTTTACTGAGGCTTTCAGAACTTCTTCACAGTATTTGAACTCATCGAGTGACGAACATTGTTTCTTCTTCCTTTACTTTCGTCTTATAGCTTAAATTTTTCATAACTAACACCTGCTTTTGGTTCATGAATACTGGTATTTTATCTTCCTTATCTTAGCAAGAAACACGAGTAAACAAAATTTTGGACATTGAACTCTCGATGCAAGTGATATACGAAAATGCATAATTTTATTTCTTTGATAGAAAAGGAAATTTCGGAGACAAAACTTTTAATAAATTGCAACAAAAGAAAGAAGAAAACAAAAGAAAATAAAAGCATCCCTAAAGGGGGCGAACAATCAAAAGCTTGCCACTTGTATTTCTCTGTTTCCATGGTCAAAAAGTAAACCCATTTATTCAGACTATATGCAGAATATCTCTGGTTCAAAACTTGTTGTGCTTCTTTGATTGATCTGAACTTCAAAATATTCTTTTAATGTTGCACAACAGGCTCCTCCACATCAATTGCCAATAGACCCAAATCTCTTAAGGTTTGTACTTTATGCTTGAAATGCCAACATTTCTCGATTGAATGACCTATTGCCCCAGAATGATACTCGCATCGAGCATTTGGGTCATACCACCTTGGGAAAGGGGATTGTAGCAACAATCCTGGTATTGGTGCAACCATTTGGATTTCCACCAAATGCGGGAACAATTCTGCATAAGTCATCGGAATAGGTTGAACTTCTCTTCTCTTTCTTTCCATTAGGGGGCTCCCTCCCGTGTCCTGAACATTCAGCTGCCTTGAAATAGGCTTAGGTCCGAAGGGAACTGCTTGGGGTTGCGCACCTGAATGCACTATCTAATGGACTATGGGCTTGTAGGCAAAATTCTTATTTGTCCCTCGGATTTTACCCTCTTGGTAATGATGCCCCTGAATCATCTGTGCTTCCTCGTCTTTCTTCCTCTTACTTGGGTCAGTTTCTGCATCACCACTTTTGGTTCTTCCGACTTTGATGGCTGTTTCAATTCTCTCTCCGATAGAAACAATATCCATGAAGTCATGGGGGGTTGCCCCTAAGAGATGCCCAAAGTAAGGATTTTTCAATGTATTCATGAATAGGGAGATAGCCTCCCTATCTTCCACAGGAGGGCTCACTTGGATGGACATATCCCTCCATCTATATGCATATTCTCTGAATGTTTCATTAGGTTTCATTTGCATGCTTTGCAGGGTCATACGATCAGGTGCCATCTCTATCACATGGCGGTACTGAGCTATAAATGAATATGCCAGATCTTTCCAAGTACGGATTCGAGCTCGATCTTGCTGAATGTACCATCTGATAGCTGCTCCAGTCAAACTATCTTGAAAGCAATGCATCATTAACCTCTCATCATCAGTATGTGCAGCCATTTTTTGGCAATACAAGCGCAGGTGGGTCCGAGGACAGTGGGTCCCATTGAATTTTTCAAAATCCGGCAACTTGAATTTTGGCGGCAGAGTGACCTTCGGTACTAGGCAAAGGTTATTAGGGTCAACGGAATCAAATGTATTATACCCTTCAATTGCTTTCAAGCGCTCCTCCAATGCGTCACAACGACGCTCAGACTCAGGTCTATTTATCCCCATATCAGGAGTTGCTAAAGGGGAAGTCCCTGCCACTGGAAACCCCTGTGCAGGTACAGTTGGGATAAATGGAGGCATATTTGGCATTGGATCCCCCATGACACCCGGCGGTGGAGCTGATGTTTGTCCATGATTTAGGGTGAACCCTGGAGGATGAGTAGGGTCTATATCTGTTTCAGAATCATTTTGTACCGCTTTTCCTTTGTTCATCAACAATTCCATAATTATACTCATTTTTTTAATCAATTCTTCTTGTCCTTGTTCTATGCCCAGGACTCTACCTTCCAATTGTTCACTCATTTCTTTTGCCCTTCTCCTAGTATTGTATTGATGCGTGACAGTCTCAATGTTGCTTGCTCAGACGAATTCTGTGGCTAGGCACTGCAAACCAAAACCTTCCCTTTTTAGAATCGTGAATGCATAGGTATGAATGCATGGATGCAATGTATGTTTGTGCATGGATGTAACTAGTGCAATTACACATACAAATAGAGATATGAACATGCATGTGACCTAGCGTGCATGATTACGCGTAAAATTACGCATGAATACATGGATGCAATGTAACCTAACTAACTACTTTGTCAGCATTCTAGGAAAAGTCCCACTAATGAGAGATTTCAAGACCATCATTGATGGGCCACAATTTAAATTCAATTCTTCCCTCAATCGGTTCATGTATCTCAAATTCTATGAAGGGTCAAATTATGATCTGAGGTTGGGGTTGACCTAGGTTGGTCAACCCGTTGGATTTGTTCAGTGCGGACTTGTGGACTTTAGTGTGCACTTGGGCCTCAAGTATTTTAAAATATGGGCTTCAATATACTTCATGATGGGATCAGGCCCTAATTTTAAAAGGATTTGGGCTTGGATTGTTTAGAAAATATGGGCCCGGATTTTTAGGGTAATAAGGCCGAAGCCAATTTATGGAAATCTGTATTTGACCCATTTTGAAAATCAGGCCTGGACCGAGTTTTTACTTAGGAAAAGGTTGGGCCTATACTTGTTATTTCTCAAAAAATTGGGCCCGAGTTACTTGAAAAGGGTTGGGCCAACCCATATTTTAAAATGCTTGGGCCAAGTGCTTCATTTTTTGAAAGGATGGGCCACGGTCTCATTATTGGGCTTTTCTAGAATACTGGCTAAGTAGTATGTATGGATGTCAAATGTATGATATAATACAAAGTATCTCATAACTTATGTACAACACACTATACATGGAGAGATGTGGCTCCTGTCCCAACCCAGGGTAGGTACACCTACTTTATAGGTTTCTTCATGGCTCTATCCTAATTAAGGGAAAACTATGGACAATTACGTGTGGGTAGGCTTTAATCCCTATTGACAAAAAGGTTCCCAATCTAACCTCCATCCTCACCCAAAAGGGGTTTGGACAAAGTTTAAACTGAGTGGAGTGGTTCGCGGGTCCCCACAAGCCCTGCCACGTGGGGACAAACGCTATTACACTCCTATCTAATCCTAGTAAGGAAAGCTCGGGTATAGAGCGTGAGAGTGTGTGAATTTATGTCGCGACGTCCCGGGAGCGCGTGTGCCCCGAGCGGCGAAATTAAAAATCAATTTTAATATTTTCATGGAAAAACATGGATATCGGAGTCGCCACTAACCTTTAGTGCGGTTCGAACACATGATTACTACCCCGTTAGGGGTAGAATCGGTCTACATTACTAGAGTTGGGGCCGGGAGTTCGGTTATGCGAGGGGAAGGTACAAGCACCCCCTACACGCCCGTTCTTACGAACGGTACCTAATTAATTTAAAATTATCCCTAAGTTAATCTAATAATTCTTTAAATTACTCCTTTTTTTATGAATTTATAAATACATGTAAATAAATAAATAAATAAATAAATAAAATAATAAATAAATAAAGATAATATATAGATATATATAGATATTCCCTCAGAGCTTAGGGTACGTGATGCCCGAAGGCTCATACCCTCGCAATAAAATCATAGGAAAGAGAATCGAAAATAATCATAATAATAAAATAATATAAAAAATACTAAAATTGAATATACGTATACTTCAAAATAGGATAATGATAATAATAATAATAATAACAATAAAGATCATAGTAATAATAATAATAATAATAATAATAATAATAATAATAAAAAATATAATAATGATAATAAATAATAATAGTAGTAACAATAAATAATAATAATAATAATAATAATAAACAATAAAAGTGATAATAATAATAATAATCATAATATTAATAGTAATAATAATCATATTATTAATAATAGTAGTAAAGATAATATACATATTTTAATAATACTTACCTTAATATTAGCACACGGTTAAGGATATACATAATACACACATGGAAGCAATTACCAAGGTTAAGGAAACAATTCAAACTTATGAAGAAAACATGGAAACCAATTAACTCTAAATTTAGCGGGTAAATATACGAGGGTAAGATAGTAGTGAAATCATAGAAATAAATTCAAATTATTACTAATACGTGAAACGATCAATATAGCCATCAAATACTAAATTATGGTAATAAATCAAACTAGAAATCAATATACTATCCTAAATATTTGATATGTTAAATATAGTGATAAAACATGATAATAACCTTACACATGATATGATGACAATAAAAACCCTATCTTGATAATACATCATTCAATAGATACAACAAACACATAAATTTGAATATCAAATTACAAAACAAATAGTACAATAAAAAAAAAAAAAGGAAGGACAAAACCCTAAATATGAACATACCGTTTATTAAATGCAACAACAATATGTATACAAAGGAAACCCTAATACGAAAATCACACATTTGAATCGAGACCACAATAATAAAAACCTTATAATATAAATATCAAACACATAATAAGCACAACGAAATGAAAACTTTAGAAATACATTTTAAAATTAAATCCTATTTAAACTTTACAATATGAACATTAACATTTTAACAAATACCATTATGATAAAATCCTATAATATTAATATTACATACATAACAAATAGCAACGACACCCTAAAGATGTATTAAATATCGAATTACATATGTCAACAATACAAATCCCACAATATAAATATTAATGTTTTGATAAATACAACCATATTAAAATTCTCATAACAATTAGAACAGCTAACAACACAACCCTAGCAATACATATTAAATTAAATATAACTACACTATAAGCATTAAATATAACACCAAGATAAATAATAATAATTAAAATTATATATGATGAATAGATAGCAATATAGATTATATAAAGTAGATATGTATAACAATATTAACAATTATATCATAAGCACATACTAATAATAATAAAAGGAAAATTCTAATAATATACTATAAAAGAAAACTCCCTATAATAAGCACAAAATAAAACCTTTTAACAACAATATACAAAATAAAAATAAACACTATAATAAAATCCTGACAATAATAATCTATTAAGTTACCCCAAAAAAAAACGCTGCCTGTGCTACTTCGCCGGTGAAGACCTCTGCTCCACTTCAGCGTTGCTGCTGCTGCTACCCCAAGCCGAAATACCTGCTCCTGCTCCGTTTGATACAGCTACTGCTGCTACCCCCTACGGAGATGACGGACCAGCTGCCGGAGACGAAGACCAATGTTGCGTTTGGTCTCACTAGCTGACGAAGAAAACCAAGAAGAGGCCTCCCCCGCTCTTCTGTGCTACTGTTCTTGCCGTGTGTGAGGGGGCTGGGTGTGCTGGCCGTGCTTGTGGAGACCGTGCAGCAGAGGTGGTTGTGGCTGTGGATGTTCGTGGTCGCCGGAGTTGCAGCGGTGGCCGGAGAAGATGGTGCTGTGGCCTGAATGGCGTGGCTATGTGCGTGGAGAGGGACAGCGTTGAGATGACGAGATGAAGAGCGGAGAGATGGGTTTCTCGGCTGTTTGTAGGATGTGAGAGTGAAGGAGAAAGGGCGTGGGGGTTGAGAGAGTGGTGATGGGAGAGGGTGGCGGCGGCTGTTGGCAAGGGAAGAAGAAGAAGAAGCAGAATTTTTTTTACTTTCTTTGGCCTATGCCTGTGCCCTGCCGGGCTCCTGTGTGTGCGCCAGGCCTCTCCGGCTATTTTTCTTTTTGTGCAGCGCCCCCCCTTCCCTGTGTGAATAAGAGCCTATATATAGGCTTCTAACCAAACCCTACACTAAGCCCTAAATAATAATAATAATAATAATAAATAAATAGTAATAATAATGAGCAAAATAATAATAATAATAATAATAATAATAATAACAAAATAGTAATAATACTAATAATAAGAATAATAATAAAGATAAAAATACTAATAATAATAATAAATAAATAATATTAATGATAAAAATAAATAATAATAATAATAATAATAATCAAGAAAAATAAAAATAAGCAAAATAATAGTAAAGTAATAATAAAAATAATACTATAATAATAAAGTAATATCTAAAATAATGATAATTATCATAATAAAAATAATAATGTAAATAATAATAAAAAATACTAAAAATAATAATGATAAATAATTAATAATGATTATAATAGTGAAAATAATAATAATAATAACAATAATAATAGTAATAAAAATAATAATGATAATAGCAAAATAATAATATTAAAAATAATAATATTGGGCCTGGGTAAAAATGGGGTGTCTACACATATCTCTACATAATAAGAAAAATCTTACCAATCTGAAAACTGTATTGTTTCTATACTAATTTGATAAGGTCTCATAAACATATTTTTTTAGATACAATAAATCATAATAATTTAGGAACTATATAATTCATATACTGATCTAATACTATCTTATGCCACACAACTACATAAATAAATATCTCATATACTGATACTGTATTTTTTTATATATATAAATAATTTATAAAATGAATAATAATATGAAAAAACATATAATTTATTAATAAATATTCTAAAATTCCTAAACATAGTATATTTCTCTTACCTAACTAACTGAAAGGCTTGCCTCCAACTCTATCCTCACACCCTCGGCATACCAATCTCAAAATCCTACAATAATATATTTACACAAATTCCTCAGTAAATCACCGAATTTCCCCTAAAAATTATCTCACTCATATTTCCTGAACTTGTCTATTCACAATTTCTTAAATTTTAATATACCTACCCTCACGCCCTCGGCATACCAATCTCAAAATCCTACAATAATATATTTACAAAAATTCCGCAATAAATCACCGAATTTCCCCTAAAAATTATCTCACTCATATGTCATGAACCTGTCTATTCACAATTTTTTAAATTTTAATATACCTAGGCTCTTGGAAAAATATTTGCTGGGATCCTCAACCCATGCTTGTAGGGTCCTAAAAACACTCTAACCCTGAAAACATAACACCCTAATTTTACTCCACAAAATTCCAGTATATTCTTATATAATACAAAATCTGGACTCTAATAAGTCTACTAATACTAAAAATACCTAAATAATCTACTTACCCTGATTTTGGGATAGTGTTCAAAATGCCCAAACCAACAATTTACTTTAGTAGACTTGTAAAGAATCTCCCCAAGATCAACGTGGCGGCTTTTGATCGTCGAAACGGGGAGAAACGAGGCGATACATCTAGAGAAAAGGGGAGAGAAACCGAGCAGGAGAGAGAAAAAAGTGAGGAAAAATGAATTTCCTCACTGAATCGTCGTTTCTGCTATTCATAAACCTCTTGCCACGTGGCCTCGTCGACAAGTCACGACACCTCATCGACGAGTTCAAGAAGAGGGTTCGTTGACGAAAACTTACCCTCGTTGATGAGTTTCAGGCCTCGAAAACACCCCCTCGGTAAGTTCTCGTCGACGAGACACTCGTCCACGTTGACGAGCCCAAGAATACTGTTCGTCGACGAGGCCGTGCTGCATCCCCCCTTTAAAATTTCCTTCTCCTCTCATTTATTTATTATTTAATTCCCATAATTATCTAGGTTACCACATGACAAACCTATGTTGGAAGGTTACACAGATGCAGATATGACTGGTGACGTTGATTCCATAAAGTTTACTGTGGGATACCTGATGACATTTTCAAGGCGAGTTGTGTCATGGCAATCAAAGTTACAAAAATGTGTTGCATTGTCCACTACTGAGGCAGAGTACATCGCCATCACTAAAGCAAGCAAACAGCTTCTATGGATGAAAAGTTTCTGGAGGAACTTGGTCTCAGACGAGATAAATATGTTCTCTACTGTGATAGGTAAAGTGCTATTCATCTTAGCAAGAGTCCAAGTTTTCATTCACAGTCGAAGCATATTGATGTTCGATATCATTGGATTCGTGAAGCGTTGGAATCAAAGCAGCTAAGTATAGAAAAGATCCATATTGATGACAATGCATCAGACATGATGAACCGCAACAGGTTTAGTGGAACTCTCCGCATGAGTAGGGCAAGGAGATTTTTTAGGCTCGCCTCATTTATTGAAAAGGAGGCAAGAACACTTGGTGGTCAGCTGGTGTGGGCATGCCTCAAATGGAAAAGGAAGTCAATGTCAAAATTGGCTGCAATTTTCGGTGGTCAGAATTTGGTTGCTGATTGGTGCAACAATCTCCACCTACCTCTTTGAAAAAGAAGGAAAATTGATTTTTTGGAGGGAATTGAGTTGCAATGATCTCCTTTTATAAATGGAATGCTCCCCCTCCGTACACATAGAGAGTGAGAGTGAAGACACAATAATTGTGAGTGCACTGTGAGTGTATATCAAGGTGAGTAAGTTGAGTAAATTGTAATCCTCCTCCTCCTTCACGTATACTCATATATATATAGTGAAGTTACTCCTCTCTAGTAGACGTAGGCTGAATTGACTGAATCACATAAATCTTGTGTGTTATTTGTGTGCATTATTTGATCTTGGGCGAAATTAATATCCCAACAAAGTTCTATCTAGTTATGCTGTTAATCTTTGTTAGATCATTTGTTCCATTTGCACTTACAATTTATGAAGAGCAAGAAACCAAAAGATCTTTTGGAATCTTCCTACTAATTGATATGAGAAACTATTTAAGATTGTTGAAGAAATTAGGAGCTAAATCCCAAGTTCTAAAATATTTCATGAAACTAAAGATCTTGGAACTTGAGATGATCTTTCAGTTCTAGTTTGGGGTTTCCCCTTCCTTTGTGACTATTTTCTCTTTTGTTAGTTTGTTTTCCGGGTATGTGGCTTGCTCCAAGGCATGCTTTGTTTTATTGTGTTTATTTATATCATCTTTCCCCTTATGTCTAGTATATTATGCTTACCTTTTTATCTCTGTATATATATACACGTGCAAATGAGGAAATGAACAGTGCATTTATTTCTTGTGAGTACTAGTTCGCCTTTTTTGGGTATGATACTTTTGTAATTTCAATTTGGCAGAGAAGGGGGCAACATAGTTGCAGGATTGCGAGATTCAGATCATACCAGAGATGTGACTTTGGCTTGCAAGGGGACTAGCGTCGCAGGCAATTTGCGGTAGTGATGGTGTTTTCTGGGAATCAGTTCATTCATTTGGTCCTCTGCGAATTATTTGCCTTGAAGATAGGTCATCTGTGTAACTTTAAATTCTTTCAATTGCAATTTTAGCTTCAAAACCTTAAAATTGAATAACCTCATGGTCCCTACACAAATTGGCACAAGTAGTAGAGAAGAAGCCCTCTAGAGCTTGTCTTCTCCATTGAACTCCAGCATGCGTTGGTTGCACTAGTGGTTGTCCACCAGAGATGATGCAAACGAACCGCCACTTGGGCTTGTGGTCACCATTGCAACCATCGTCACCCGCGGTCATGGGCTTGAGAGGGGCTGATGACGATGTATAAGAGGGGAACAAGGTCACTAGAGGAAGGCAGAGGTGTGGAGTAATGTTGCTATTGAGGAAGATATGAATGGCTTCAAGGATCAAGAATCTAATGTTTAAATAGCCTTGGGAACATCTTAATGAGTATAGCCCTGAAGTACCAGATTGAATGATTGCGGCTCTGTATATCAATAGCTAGGATTTTTTTTTCTCGAGTGGGAGGAGGTCGCATATCTAGGCTTACTTCTTCTGGTGATGTTCATTTCTTCTTTTTTTTTTTTTTTTCATGAAATCTGAATACTTGCTTTATTTGTCTGTATGCACCATGCAAATAAAAAGAAGAAATTTGATTGGCACTCTGATTGATTTTTCTAGTTTAATGGTTGATTAAAGGGGAAAACAAAAACCTAAGTTTGGTATAAATTATAGGCCTAGTACCAATACAAATCAACCTTAGAAAAACAGGAAAGTATTTATAATTGCATTGAGTATACTCTTATTAATTAACTTATAATATCAATTCCTCCCACAAGTTATACTTGTAGTTTAACTATCTTCCAAAACTACTAAACTATATATATAAACCATATTTTATACCTGCCAAAAATTTTCAACCAATATACAATGTCAACGCAGTCTAATTAACTACTCTTTGTTTCTATTTCCTCTGCCATAGTAGTAGCATATGCTGACACCACAGTGACTCGAAATGGGGCATTGGGGAACTTGGAGTGTTTGCACATGTACCTACAAGCCCGCATATGCTTCCCCTTGATGGAGAACTTGGCCTTGCTCTGCCCGTCCAGCACCACCTCTATGACAGCCAGTGAATGAACGACCTGCCTCTTGCCATACCACTAAACTGGTGGGGATTCCTCGCAATGTTAGAGAAAATCCAGATGTACCAAGTAATCAAGTGAAGCGGGATTCCTTTCAACTTGTAATCTGAATCCAACTTTTTCCAGCCTCTTTAATGCCCATTTCCTTCATAGCTTGTCTCACCTGAGCTGAATCATCCCACATTCCCAACGTAGCATAAACATTTGAAAGCGTCGCATATACAGAAGGGTCCTTGGGTGGGACTGCACGAAGGTGCGCAGCAATTACACTTATTAGTTCTGCATTCTTCCGAGCTCCACAGGCTACAAGCAAGGAGCTCCACATGGCTTGATCAGGCTCAAATGGCATGTCAGCAATCAATCTCTCTGCCTCTTTAAAACACCCAGCGCGACCAAGAAGATCAACCATGCAATAATAATGCTCAAACTGAGGATTCAGTCCATACTCAGTTTTCATAGATTTAAAAATAGCCCTTGCTTCTCCAACCAAACCTGCATGTCTGCAGGCAGAAAGAACACCTAGAAAGGTGATTTCATTTGGTTTCAACCCAGAATTTATCATCTGTTGAAAAAGCTCAATTGCTTTGTGCGCTCTCCCATTTTGTCCACAGCCGACGATGATCCCTGTCCAACACACTACATCTCTTATAGGCATACAATTAAACAAAGCTAAGGCCTCATCAATTGCCCCACATTTTGAGTACATATCAATAAGAGATGTTAATGTAACCTCATCTGATTCATATCCACTTTTAATGCTGAAAACATGAACCTGTTTGCCAACTCCAAGTTGCACAATATTTGAACAAGCTTTCAAAACACTCGAGATAACAAACTGATCCACAGCATCTATATTAACCATATCTCTGAAGAGTTCAAAAGCTAGTAAATTCAATCCCTTTTTAACGCATCCTGCTAACAAACCAGACCAAGCAACAACATCTTTCTCTGGAAGCCTATGAAATAATCTCAATGCATCCTTCAGGCTCCCATGTCTTACATAGAAATCAATTAGAATGCTTCCAACAATGTAATCTAATTCATAACCACTGGTAACAACCAATCCATGGACTTGAAGCCCAAGTTTCAAGTTCTGCACATTAATGCAGATCCTTAAAGCAGTACTAAAAGTGTAGTGATCTACATGTGCACCTGAGGTATGGATTTGTGATACCATCTTCAGAGCACTGCTGTTGGCATCATAAAGGGCGTAGACGGAAAGCATAGAGTTCCAAAGTGCCAAGTCATCCTGAATTGAATATTTGCTGCCAGAGCATTGAGAAAATAGCTTTACTGCCTCATCCAGTTCTTTACAACTTGAATACATGTCCAGAAGAGCAGACACAGTAAAGCAGCACGACTCAAAACCTGATTTAACAAAATAGCAGTGAATCTGTTTTCCCATAGCTAGTAATCCAAGAAAACCACAAGTTTTAAGAACACAAGGTAAACTGAAACAATCAAGCTTTAGGCCTTCTCGATGCATCATACATAGAAACTCCAATGTGCGGGGACTGTCTTTGTGAGCAAAACCAGCGATGATGCTGTTCCAAGAAACAACATCTGGTTCTGGCATTCGACAAAACAAATTCACTGCCTCCTCCATCTGACCTTCTTTGCCATACCCCAAAATGATTGTGTTCCATGAAGTTGAATTCACCAGAATCATCTCGTCAAAAATTTTTTGCGCATCCCTCAAACTCCCGCATTTAACATACATGTCCAAAAGGGTGTTCATCAAAACAGTGTCATGTTCCAGTTTAGCTCTAGTAATTCTTTCATGTAGCAATCGACCCAATTCAAGATTACCCACCATACCGCATGCTTTCAGAACAGCAGAGTGTATAAACCCATTGGGTACCTCCGATTGAGTATCCAACATGTGTTTATATAGTCTAATGGCTTCGTGAGGACTTCCGTTATTTGTGTATGCGGAGACTATGGTGGTCCAAGTAACTACATTTCTCACGATCATTTCGTCAAACACTTGCTGTGCATCATTCAAAGAAGGAAAATCAGCATACATACTGATCAAATTGTTTGCAACAAACAATTCACAGAAATATCCAAGTTTGAGCAAATGAGAATGAAGTGATTCTCCATGCCTGAAAGCTTGAGTACGCCCACAATGCCGTAGAGCCCCCGCGATTTCATACAAGCCCATTAGGCCATTACAACCCTACGCAGAGGAAAAACTAAGACATCGTCCCGCGAATACTTCTTCCTCCAGTTCTCAGGGCTTCTTGTGTTTTCTGGCATGTTTGGTTTTGGGGGATCACTGGGAGAAAGTGGGTGAGAAAAGGGACAAAACGGGGCCTTTCTAATTTATGGAGTTTACCCAGAGAAAAAAGAGAAAGAGAGAACAGAGAGATTGAGAAAGGAGGCATGAAAAAGACCCAAGAGAAGTTCCAAGACATGGAACAGGGACGCCGGCGGAGGAGGAAATGGGTCCTGCTGAGTGAGGAGCAAATCTCGCATGCGCCCTGCAGATTTTAATTTCGCAGGCTGGCCTTATGTCCACCGGTTTGCAGAATCATGCCTGTAATGAAACTAAATTTTAAGAATAAAATAATATTTTTGTATTTAAAAATTAAAGACAAAATTATATTTACGTTGTAAAAATTGTGATTCTAGTCTAAATTGATCGAATTTTATCTTTTACTCTATGATATTAAACATTTTATAGATAAAAAATATTAAATAATAAAAAATAGTATAATATTAACATTATTATAAATTAATAACAATTAATAATAATTGTAATAATGATTATATTTATTATTATAAAAATAATAATAACAACAAGAATAAAAAATAAAATAATATTTATTATTATTTTTAGGATAATAATTATTAAAAATAATAATAAATAATATTTATTATAGTAATAATAATAAAAACAATTATAATAACAAAAGTAATTATTATCATTTTAAGAATAATAATTACTATAAAATAATAAAAATGGTAATAACAACAATAAAAAATAACGCTAATAATAATCACCATTATTAAAATAACAAAAAATAATAATCAAACAATAAATGATAATATTAGTTGTTATTATAATAAAAATAATAACAGCTAATAATAATTATAGTAGCAAAAATAATAACTAATAAGAATATTTATTACTATTAAAATAGGAATAACAACATAAAGAATTAATCATTATTTTAAGGTCAATAAATATTATAAAAATAGTAAAAAATAATAATAACAACTAAAAATGATTACAATGGCAATAATATTTATTACTATAAAAAAATTATAACAAAAAGAACAATAATAATAAAAAGAAAAAGTAATTATATTATTCTTTTAAGGACAATAATTGTTATAAAAATAATAAAAAATAATAATTACAATGGTAATGATATTTATAATTATAAAAATAACAATAAAAATTAATAAAAAGGGAAAATAATTATTATTTTGAGGATAATAATCAGTATAAAAACAAAATAATAATAATAATAATAGCAACAATAAAAAATAATATTAACATTAAAAAAATTACCATTATAAAATAAAATAATAAAAAATTAAATAATTATGTATTAATGGTTTTTATTAAAAAAATGACTTATTTTTCATTCTATTATAGAAGTCATTGAAGAAATACTAAATGTTGGAAGAAATTGAAATTGCACTTGAGAGTCATTCTATCATACTAACCAAATGCAATATTTACATTCAAAACATAATTTTATTCCTACCTTAATTCCATTATCCTCTTGATTCCTTTCCTACCCTAATTTCAATCTGCAAACTAAACAGTAAATGAGACCAAATCATTTTAAAATAATTTAAATTAAAATAATATTATTTAAGGAAAAAAAAACTTCAATCAGTGAGGTTCAAGTTAAGTTATTAATGTGTGAAACTTAAATGGTTTGGTGATTTGGCTAATTGGCTCTTTGAACTTAGGGAGGCTGTGAGAGAGAGAGAGGGAGTAGTTGAGAGGGCAGGGAGTGTGGGTACTCATTTGTCCTCATTCTCAAAGGCAATAAACATGAAAGACGGGACTTTATGGTAAATAGTCCTATTTTAAAAAATATTATTAGTACTAAATGAGAATGTACAGGTATTTTAATTACTTATGTTGGAAACTAAGAAAATATATTTTATTATTTATATATTTTTTGCCCCTATTAAGGAAAAAATACAAATTCACCACTATCGGTAAGTCCGTATTATCCTCTCTCTCTCTTTTTCCCCTCATTTGGTTTCCTTCATATGCACAATAAATCTAAATTATGTTTTCTTTCTTCTCTATACAACTTATATTAGTCACCATTTCACTTTTACAAGTTTTGATATTTATCAATCCACCTTGGATTATTTTTTCAATGACATTCTAACAACTTACTAAGTTAGATTTCCCTTAAGCTTACTGTCAAATGTTCCTACTTCAAGGCATTTCACCCCAATATCACTTGGGTGAATCTCATCCAAAACCAAAAATATATAAAATATTTAAAATGAAATATTTAAGGGCTGAATTTTTTAATCCTCAATCATTCTTAGGGTCAAAATATTATCATCCAAAGTCTCTCAACGGTGGCTCAGGTAGTAAACTCAAGACTCTCTTGGTTAAATGAGCATAGTTTAAGTCTTGAGAGTTACAACTTTTTATTTGAGATGATACTTTAAAATTTAAGTGGATAAGGGTAGAAGGGCTGACCTATTATCACGATGGATTAGTCGAGTGTCCAAAGGGTCTTGGACACTATCGTTTAAAATACATATATATATTATCATGTAAAACACAATAATACAATTCATGACAATTAAGTGTTTTAATCATTTAATTTCTTATAAAATATTATTAAACATTAATAAAGCTCCAGTAAATATTTTACGAGTATCTTGCCTTGAAAATATTTGATGAAACAAAGATGATTTGATGAAACTTATAGTGAATTGAAGTTGGAAGTCAAGATAGACTCAAGAGATGGAAAAGCATGAAAACTTAAGTGCTTAGAATGTATAAGTCTTAAAAAGCCTCATATAAGTACTTCAAGCAATTTCAATATGAATATATGAAACTTTTAGGTTAATTTCTTAGACCTAGATGCCTTTTAAAATACTTGAAAAATATTTTTATAAGGTCAAAAATTATTTCAAAAATGTTAAAATTATTTTTAGAATGAAAAGCACCAAAACAGAATTTTTCAAATTCTGTTCTTTTTTATATACCCTTATTGATGTGCAGTTTTCTCTATCAGCAAATTTTTATCTTAAAAAATGATCAACATGAAAGTTGTAAGATTTTTTCTTAACTTTCTGTTGATATCAAGAATTTTTAATTTGGAGTTGTATAGAAAAATTTGTGACTAAAATACAAAAGAGTGGTCGAAGTTGTCAGGCAACTGACCATACCTGTTCAGGCGACTAAATAGCAGAAAGAACTTGTCTAGGTGACTGACCCTATACTAACTTCAAAAATACTATAAAATTTAATGTCCAGGTGACTGACCCCTTAAGTCTAGTTGTCTAAGCCTTCGAAATTCAAATTTTTAAAAGCAACAGGAAGTTTCCAAAATAGAGTTTTTGAATTCTAAGCGTTATGAAAACTTGGGAAACACTCCAAGTCACTTTGGGAACACGAAATACACCTTCTAAACTCTATAAATACCCCCCAATATAAAGAATTTTAGACACCAAGAATTAAAATCAGCAATCAAGCCTTATTGCTTACAATCTTCAAAAGCTCTCTTGCTTACATACTTGCTGACGTTTTCTACTGAGTCTTGCTAATATTTTCTCACCGATCTTTGCACACAAATTCTGAATCTTTCAATCTAAGAAAGAACTTAGTGATATACACTTGAGCTTCATTTTTCTATATTGTTATTTGATTGAAGTAGATTGTTTTCAATTATACTAATCTGCTCTTGTTGAGAGTGTCTTTGTACACCAATTTGTTTCTTGATTTTCTTGACGGTTCAAGATTGTTGAATCGTTATATCTAGCATGGGGTATCGCTTGGAGAGGGGGCTCCACCCTAGTTAAAAGAGTGAACCGAGCGTGGGGTATCGCTTGGATAGGAGAGCTCTATCCTATTGAAGGAGTGTTGTAAAGGTTCGCTCCGCCAGTAAAGGAGTGGTATAGTGGAATCCTTTGGTGTGTTGCCTAAGGTGAGAACGTAGGCGGGTATAGACGAACCTCGTAAAAATCCCAGTGTATCTCTCTTTCCTTAATTCTCTTTAATTTCTTGCACGTATATAAATTGTGTGGATGAATGTTTAAAACTCCGCCTGTGATGCACTTAATGTCCTACTTTTTTCACACACAGTTGGTCCCAAGCCTGGGTTAAAAAGGAGGGTTGCGTTAGGTAGCTGACAGCCAGCATAAAATTTGTCAGATCACTATGATATGAATCCTTACCGAATATTTGTTGAGGCGTCTCCTACGAGTGACGCATTGCACTTGAACCACCCGGGTGTAGCGAAAAGTGGGCGAGGGTGGGCTAGGTCGTAGCCCCAAAGCGACGCTCCGTGTCGGCGCCCGAGTATGGTGTCAAATATGCGAGGGTTCCTGCATCATTCTAGACGTGGGCAGGTAAAGACGTTAGTTCAGGAAACTAGGATTAGATTAGCAACTTGGAATATAGGGACACTAATGGGTAAAAGCATGGAAATTGTGGATATGATTAAAAGAAGAATTAATATAATTTGCCTTCAAGAAACTAAGTGGGTGGGGGAGAAAGCTAGAGAAATTGATAAATCAAGATTTAAACTTTGGTACACTGGAAGAGAAAAATATAAGAATGGAGTAGACATTATTATAGACTAAAACTTAAAAGATAGCGTTGTAGATGTAACTAGAGTAAGAGATAGAATTATAAAAATCAAGATGGTATTAGGACGAGAGATAATAAATATCATTAGTACTTATGCTCTTCAAGTTGGCTTAACATAAAATCTTAAAAGACAATTTTAGGAAGATATGGATAGTATTATACAAGCCATACCAGGGACTGAGAAATATTTATAGAATGAGATCTGATTGGACACGTTGGAAGAGATAATAAAAATTATGAGAGGATACATAGAGGATGTGGATATGAAGACAAAAATGAGTCTAGGGAAATGATCTTAGACTTTGTCATGTCATATGATTTTAGTATCATGAATACTTGCTTTAAGAAGAGAGAAGAACACTTAATAACCTTTAAAAGTGGACAAAATAGAAGTCAAATAGATTTTTTTTTTTAACTAGGAGGGTAGATCGTTTATCATGCAAGGATTGTAAAGTTATTCTAGGTGAAAGCCTAACCACACAACATAGAGTCTTAGTGTTAGATATATTTATTAAAAAATGGAAGAAAAATGATAAAATAAACCAGTATAGGAGAACTAGATGGCGGAACCTAAAAGGAGAAAATATAATAAAATTTAAAATAAAATTATCAAAGATGGGGATTGGACCTTAGAGGATGGGATAGATACAAATACTCTTTGGAATAAATTAGCTAGCTCTATTAAAAAGACAACAAAAGAGATTATAGATGAATCAAGGGGAAGATTCTCGAATAGCAAAGAGAGTTGGTGGTGGGATAAAGATGTACAAAAAAACATAAAGACAAAAAGAGTTTGGTATAAAACGTGGCAAAAATGTAGAAATAGAGATAACTTTGAAAAATATAAGGAGGCAAGAAAAGATGTAAAAAGAGTCATTAGTGAAGCTAAATATAGATCATTGAATAGTTTGTATGATAGATTATGTACAAAAAAAGGGGAAAGAGATATATTTAAACTTGCTAAAACTAGAGAAAGAAAGAGCAAGGACTTAGAAAATGTAAAATGTATAAAAAGTGAGGATGATATTGTCTTGGTTAAGGACGAAGATATTAAAGAAAGATGGCAAAGTTACTTTAGTAAGTTGTTTAACTTAAACCAAATAGAAGACTTAAACTTAGAATTGTCAAATGAGCAAAAGACTAAAAATATAAGATTTATCCGCAAAATTAGAGTTAACAAAGTTAGTTGACACTAAAAAAGATGAATAATGGGAAAGTTATGGGACTAGATAACATCCCAATTGAAGTTTGCAAATGCTTGGGTGATAACGGAATTATATGGTTAACTAATTTATTTAATACAATTGTAAAAACTAAGAAAATGTCAGATGAATGGAGGAAAAACACTTTAATACCTATATACAAAAATAAAGGAGATATTCAAAATTGTAATAACTATCGTGAAATTAAACTTATGAGTCATACGATGAAACTATGAGAAAGGGTAGTTGAACAAAATTAAGGTTAGAAACAAAGATCTCAAAAAATCACTTTGATTTTATGCTTCAGAGATCTACCACAGAAGCTATTTATCTTTTAAGAAGATTAATGGAAAAGTTTAGGGAAAAGAAGAGGAACTTGCATATGATATTTATTGACCTTGAGAAAGCATATGATAGGATACCTAGGAAAGTTCTATGGTGGGTTTTAGAAATAAAGGGTGTATGTTGTAGGTATACCGATGTCATTAAGGATATGTACGATGGAGTAATGACTAGTGTAAGGACTATAGATGGAGAAACTAGAGAATTTCCAATTACCATAGGCGTACATCAAGGATTAGCTTTGAGTCCTTATCATTTTGCTTTAGTGATGGACCAATTGACTAAGAGTATTCAAAATGAGGTTCCATGGTATATGTTGTTTGCAAATGATATTGTATTAATTAACGAAACTAGGGATGGAGTAGAGGCTGAGTTAGAATTATGGAGAGAAGCTTTGGAATCTAGAGGCTTTAGGATAAATAGAAATAAAACAGATTATATGAAATGTAATTTTAGTAATGATAGGAGGAATACTGGAGACAAAGTTAAAATTGATGATGAAGATATAAATAGCACTTGTAGATTTTGATACCTTGGATCTATTATGCAAGTTGAAGGAAAAATTGAAGATGATGTAATGCATAGAGTTAAAACAAATTGGGTAAAATGGAGAAGTGCTTCAAGTGTGCTATGTGATCGTAGAATACCCTTAAAATTGAAAGGAAAGTTTTATAGGACAACTATAAGACCAGTTATGCTATATGGATCGGAATGTTGGGCGACGAAGAAACATAGTATCCAAAAAGTAAAAGTTGCTGAGATGAGAATGCTTAAATGGATAAGTGGTATAACATTGAAAGATAAATTAAGGAATGAACATATTCGTGGTAAGTTAGGTATAGCTCCTATAAAAGATAAGATAAGGGAGGGACGACTCAGATGGTATGGACACTTGCAACGTAGGCCTTATAGTGCACTTGTGAGAAAGAGTGACTTAATTATTGTGGGGGGGGGGGCAGTAGAAGGGGTAGGGGTAGACTTAAAATAACTTGGGAGGAGATAGTGAGTAAGGATTTAATATCATTGAATCTATCAAAAGAAATGGTCTATGATCACACAAATTGGTGGAAAAGGATTCATATAGTCGACCCCACTTACTGGGACTAAGACTTGGTTTTGTTGTTATTGTTGAATGTTTAATTTGAGAAAATTAACTTGTGATTGGGAATTGTAATGGGAGTACGTTGATTAATCTTTACGGAAACCAAAAAGGGAGTACGTTGATTTTTGATTTGTTTCATATTGTAAAATCAAGTTTATCTTGTTGATTGGATTGATATATTAAAGAAGTAATTCTCTGATTTTGAATATCACAGGTGAAAGGAATTTAGACAAACTGATATTGTTCATCCATACAAGATTAAATTTGATTGAGACATTATCTAATCATACAAAGGATAGTTGTCTGTACTTGTAGATTTGTTGAGTTTAATCTTGTAAAGCAAATTACTCTATTAAAGCTAGTTTGTTGAGATCTTGAGTCACTTTCAAATATATTGACTTGATAACATCATATTAATTGTTGGGTAATATAAATAAGGTGGTTAATACACACTCAAAGAATTAAGGGACTTGGATGAACTCAAAACCTAGGAGAAAGGTGAAGGATTTTTGAAAATGAGTGCATCAAATAATATTAATGGGACAAAAAAAATAAGAGAGTGCAAAGAAACTGCAAGAAGGAAAGATGGTGAACGAGACAAATTAAGGTCTAAAAAATACCCATATAAAAGGGACAATTACTTGCGTAATGAGACATGTGAAAGCTAAAATTGATATAGGGATCCTAATTAATAGCACATGTATTGCACACATGTGCAAATGCCTTAAGATTCCAAATGACACCAAGGGACTCCACATATCCCCGGACACCAAAGAACTTTGCATATCCCAAGGGTCTCCTACATAAGTTCTCAATAGGATAAAGTTATATGTTGGTTGGTTTTTTCTCTAGAAATACTCAATGCTAGGGAAATGCATCCGAAAGGTTCCCTCTATGACTAGAAAAACCAACATAACAAGGACATGGAACAAAGGACTAACCACTGCCCAATCCATGCCAGTAAGGGGAATATAGAACCTACTTTTCGTTGTTAAGATATCATTGTTAAATCTTGTCAACCTGAAGCATGCATTGAGCTTTGAGTAAAGGGAACTAATAATGGGTAATGTTTAAGGGATAGATATGTATCCTATAGAGAAAATAAAGGCCTCATTAGGAGAACCACAAACATAATTATAAAATGCTAACTTCATATTAAAACAAATCACCAACTACACAAAGTCATGGGATAGAATTCCAAGTAATTGAGAAGGCCTTGAGAACCAAAATAAGAATTGAGTTGGAGAGAAGGGGAAAGTTGTAGAGACTCGAAGAATTATGGTATTTAAATAATAAAAGAGGGAAAAAAAAGAAATTGTAAAGGGGGGTCACAGCAGGTTCTCATTGACGAGGAGTTACCGAGAGGGCTATTTCAAGGTCTGAAATTCGTTGACGAAAGTTATGAGTTCGTCAACAAACTCCCTTCTTGATCTTGTTGAAGAAGGCCAGTGTATAAGTATGTCAAATTCAAATTTCAGCATAGAAATTTCGCATGCAGCCCTTTCCCTCTCTAGATTTTCGTCCCCTCTACCTTCTGTCTAAGTTTATGGCTCAGGTTTTCGCCAGTTCGACGATCCGAAGCCGCCATGCTACTCCTGGAAAGATTCTCTTCATATCTGCTAGAGTAGATCGTCGGTTAGGCTAACTTGGGAACCATCCCAAAATTTGGGTAAGTTAGTTAATTTTAGTATTGTCGCGGCGTCCCGAGAGCACGTGTGCCCCGTGCGGCGAAATTAAAATTATTTTAAAATTTTCAAGAAAAATATGGTGTAGGAGTCGCCACTAACCTTTAGTGCGGTTAGAACACATGATCACTACCCCGTTAGGGGTAGAATCGGTCTACATTACCAGAGTTGGGGTCGGGAGTTCGGTTACGCGAGGGGAAGGTACGAGCACCCTCTACGCGCCCGTTCTTAAGAACGGCACCTAATTAATTTAAAATTATCCCTAAGTTAATCTAATAAATCTTTACATTACTCCTTTTTATGAATTTATAAATACATAGGAAAATAAATAAATATATACATATATTCCCTCAGAGCTTAGGGTACGTGATGCCCAAAGGCTAATACCCCTTACAATTAAATCATAGGGAAAAAATTAAGAAAATACACTCCCAACATTTTGAAATTATATATAAAATTTTTATAGGAAAATACTAGTGTGGGAGGTTTTAATATATATTAATAAGATAATAAACTAAGAAATTAAATTACCCTAATATGTGTAATAATAATAGGGATATAATAATAAATTGCTATAATACCTAATGACATATCCTAATAATAAACCCACCTAATAGATAGTAATAATATACACACAAAAGTAAAAATGATAATATAATACTAAACTTATAACAATAACGATAACAATAATAACAATAATAATAATACTAATAACAGTAATACTAATAATGACATACTACACGTAATAATAATAATAATAATACACAAGCATATAGTAAGATATTAACATTCTATAAATATAATGATACTCACCTATAAGTAATCAAAACCTCAATATATGCACATAGGGAAACCATTAATTCCCAAGATAAATAACGATATATACAATAATCATTATGGAGACAATTAATCCCTAGAATAAATATAGGATGTATACTATAATAGTTATGGGAACAATCGAAGTCTTACCATTAATATACAATGACAATGTGGAAACAAATTAAACCCTAGAAATTATGTACTTTTATAAACATGTAAAGGAAAGAAATTGATTATGGAAACCATTCAAGTTATGAATCTAATAGGAAATATATACAAACTCTAGAGAAATCAATATGTCACAAGAGGGGAACCCTAAAAATAAATATGGAAATAAATTTAATTTTATCAAGGAGTGTTCAATAATATGAAAATACTAGAAATTGATATGCAATGATGTGGACGAAAATTAATGTGCAATAATAAGACTAATAATAATAAGCAAATAACTCAAACCCTAAAACAATACTTAAACATAAAATTATCAACCTTCTAAAAACGTGAAAACTACCGAAATCCTATATAAACCTACACATAAAATATGAAATGATTTAAATAATAAACAATCATAACCAAAACCGTGAACGAATTTAGATAACGCAAATAAACTAAAAATTAAACCGTATTAACATGATAAACTTAACCTTTAAAAACATAAATACTAACATATAAAACAAAATGTAAAATAACACTAAACAATATGAATTTAAATAAGACAACATCGATTAAAAATACATGCTAAATAATACAAAATCACCTACCGGCAATAACTTAGAATTCTCACCACTGAACTACAGCCACAATATAACAACAATAATGTGAATACACAATATTACATAATAATGCAACAATGATATTACGTAAATATACATGTACATGAGCTTAACATTTAATAATAAATCATATATTTATATTTATATATATACTTGCGCAAAAATAAACCAATACTCCGATATTTCCCCATAAGCTAAAATAACCTTGGATATTATCATTTAAACAAATGTTACAACATCAGAAATACTACAATGCGTATTACAACACAAAAATAACAACAAGGAAAATATTGCATGGATATTAAACATTAAAACACATATTACAACAATAAAATCCAATAATAATAATATTATTTAATATATACAATAAATTTAGATATAAATAAAAACTCCCTAAATATACTACATGCGAAAGCACATGGATAATAAATACACAATAAACCTACAAAAATTAATACCATAAGTCAATAACACACATGTATGGGATGATAAAATATATATACCTAATAAATAAAGGAAACACGTACAATATAATATTACATATCAATATAACATAATGCAAATAGCAAACCAAGCCACTGCATGTATACAAAATAATAGCCTCGAATCATGATAACAAACAATAATAAATCTAAATATATATAATAACTTAAACATGAATATAAAATACATTAAAACTTCTCTCTAATTATCTAGCAAGTATATTAACAATATAAATAAATGAATAGATAAAAAACTTAACAAAGTAATAATAAACAACAATACTTACAGAAAAATAAAATAACATAAAACCTAAACCTTATATAATGAAAATAAAACAAAACAGTCTATATATATAAATATATATCTTTGTGTGTGCGTGTGTATAGGGTTAGCATGCAGAGGCGCTCACCAGGAAGCCTCCCGCGAGCCGTGCATGCATGTGAGCCTAGGGAACTCACCAGAGGGGGGGTACGGTGGGAGACGCTGAACGACGACTGGGTTCGTCTGGCACGATGGTGATGGCGGAGCTGCTGGGGGGTGGTCGGTTGCAGTGGGGCAGCAGTGGAGCTGCGAAGCTACTGCTGGTACTCGGTGGTCGCCGGAGAGAGTCGTCGGGTTGCCGCTGGAGTTGCAAGGATGACCAAAGGATGGCTGGATGTGCTGGTTGTCGGTGGTGACAGGGAACTGGTAAGGGTTGGAGGCTAAAGATGGCTGTGGGGAGTGACTTGATCTGCTGGCTATTGGTTGTGCAGAGGGTGGCGAGCGAAGGAGACTGAGACGGAGAGGGTAAGCAGGAGATGCTTGTGGGTGGCTGAGAGGAGCAGGGAGAGAGCGATGGTGATGGCCGGGTGTGTGAAAGAGGGCCAGCAGAAGAAGCAGGACTGAATTTTTTTTTCTCTTCTGCGCAGCCCCGGCCGTGTGTCCTCTGTGCAGCGCCGGATCCCCCTTCTTATAAAATTTTTGAAAAAAAACCCTAGCAATATTTCCTTTTTCAACTTTTGGTATTTTCTCTTTTTTGGAAATAAGATATACTACCACTATGGTTATAAGGAAACAAAAATAATAATAATAATAAGGTAATAATAATAATAAATAAAAATAATAATAATAATAAATAAAATAATAGTAATAATAGTAATAAAAAACCTTAATGATAATAAAAATTAAAAATAATAATAATAAATAATAATAATAATAGAAGTAAAAATAAGTAATAATAATAATACTAATGAAAAATAATAATAATAATAATAATAATAATAATAATAATAATAAGAATAATAATATAAAGAAAATAATAATAACAATAATAATAATAATAATAAGATTAGTGAAAAATAATAATAATAATACATACATTGGGCCTGGGTAAAAATGGGGTGTCTACAAGTATTATTGGGTATTTGGTGTTTATGGACTGAGTAGAATATGTTAGGAAAGGAAATACTGAAGTTTAGTTGGGGAAAACGTTAATTTTAGGGTGCTGTGTTAAGAACACTACAAGTGAGGAATTGGGTATTTTGTGAGCTTCTTAGAAACCCAAGTAAGGGGATAAACTAAGTCAGGTTTCTTATGAAAATGTATTTACATTTTTACAGCATTTAATTTCAAGTAAATATGTATATTGTAGAATTATGTTGGAAATTATGCTGTTGATCAGAAATATGATTTTAGAATAGGTTTTATGATCTGAATATTACCCCCTTTGTATGACATGAGTAACATTTACCATGGAAATTATGATGATGAATATTATGTTTACAAAACAAGCATGTTATTACGGCTTTCAGAAAAATATTAAAATGATACAAGGATTTTCAAACTAAAGATTTTATATGATATGCCGGTGTAAGGGTCGAAGATTTTATATGATATGCTGGCGTAAGGGTCGAGGTTTTATATGATATATTGGCGTAAGGGCCGGGGGTTTTATGATTTGTTATGTCGGCGTAAGGGCTGTAAATTTTATATGATATGTTATTCAAGGTTTTATGAAAATAATAACATGACAGATATTATTATGAAATAGTCATGTATCATTATTTGGAAATATATTATATGTTATCAGAACCTGGTTGGCTTGGTTTAGACTTTCACGAAGCACGATATCATAACTATATTATGATCACGATCATGTATATGTTAGTGCTACCACTTGTCGTAAGGGGTAGTGGGAGAACGGCAGTCGATGTGGTTTTATGGTAGTGCAGGCGTCCCTCTGGTGTCCAAACTAGGAAGGGCAGACTCATCGTACTTACAGACTTATGTTGATCTAGCGTGGTCGGCCAGACATTGCTAGGTCCATCCTTCAGTCCGCACAACCTAATCATGTGGGGGTAAGACATGACACTAGCCAGCTATCCATCCAAGGTATTTTTCATGTACAGTTATATGAGATGATTTGTATGTATAGAAATTCAGTATGTTATACCATGTTATGATAAATTGTGTTTTTCCCAGATATGATATAGACAGTTTTATTAAATATGATTTATGTACTGTTATTTGTATAACACGAAAATACTCATGTTGTCATACACTGATATTAGTTTATTTCCCTTACTGAAAGGTGTCTCACCCAAATTATGTAAACATTTCAGAAGTCCCAGATAGAAGAACGAATAGAGCTCCGCAGGGTTAGAGTTCGACTGTTCTACCCTGTCTAAAGGGTAAGTCATTTCTAAGGTTTGGCGGATTTTTGGGTGGCAACCCTAGGGTACTTTTTGGATATTTTGGGATGTGTGTATGTATATGACAGATTTAGTAAAACTCTGGTATTATGTTGGATGGATGATTAGATATGTATATGATTTTACGTTTCCCACTGCTTAGGTATCAGTGTTGTATTTCAGGTATATCCCTGGTACCCATGGATTCAGGTGGATTATGTTTTATCAGGTTTATTATGTTATTCAGTGGTATAATATTTTTTTAAAAAAAATTATGGTAAAATAGGCAGGTCGCTACAAAAGTAAATACACAGTTTTGGTCTTAAGTTATCCTTCTTCTTGCATCCTCTACTAACTTAAGAACTAGAGTTCTTTCGAGACCAGACTTTAATTACACCATGTTGTGTCTTTGTAGGAAGATCTTACACAAGGAGGCTCATATTTAACTATTTGAAATACTCAAACCAAAAAACACTTAACAAAAATAAAGTAATAGTAAAAAACCATTGTCATTACAAAATTAATATTACTAAACTATCAAACTTGTATTAACATTGTCATTTCAAATAACTAATTTTTTTATAGAGTATTTTAAGACAAATCCCATAAAAGCTCATTAATGGTTTATGGAAATAGAGCTTAAAGTACCATATCAGTTAAGAATTGAGTGAACTACGACCTATAGATTGGGGGTCACCTCCACCCTAGGGAGCTTATTTTAAAAACAACTTTGAGGCTTAGGAGCTAAAGCTGATAACAATTTGAGTGATGAGAGAACATTTAGTATTTGTAATATGTATCATTTGTCGGCAGTATAGACTTTAGGATGAAAACCAGGGTCTAGATCACACACATGCACACACACACACACACACAGAGACACCTCCATATTTTTTTTCTAGGTGGGGTATGGTTATAGTGGTGAATGGAAGGAGGACTCAAAGAGTTAAGGAAAAATATTGATTAAAAGGTCACAAATCATTTTACGTACACGAGGCACCTTTTAAATGCAAAAATATCATATTCATTAGTCAAATTGAGCAATGTCTTATGTGACTAGTGAGACAATTTTTTACATCAACACTTATTATTTAAATGATAATAAGGGAACCTCCTAGGTCCAATGGCAAACTCTTATTTTTTAAATGATTAAATTGCTTTAGTAACTATTTCATTTAGTAGTTAGAATCAAGTATATTCCTTTTCTTAAAGTATAGATTTTATTTATTTTTCTTTGCATAAATTTTATATTTTGGAAAAAGTAATGCACTTTATATAATTTTGTAACTACGTGCAACATAAGTTGAAAATCCACCTTTTCTTTCTCTCTCTCTCTCTCTCTCTCTCTCTCTCTCTCTCTCTCTCTCTCTCTCACACACACACACACACACACACATTTTAATAGGTGGATAGACTATGAATCTAGGTAAAATATTTGTTTCTGTTGTGAAAAATAGCCCTTAAACATGCTTAACAGAATAACAATTTGTGTGAAGGATCAAACATGCACTTGCAACAATCAAAATAGTGAACATACAGAATACTTCCACAACCATAGCAATATAAAGAAAGTAATAAAAAGAACAATAACACTAGGGATCGTTTGGTTCAGCAAAGCCTACATCCACGGGAGCAAATGACAAGAATTCACTGTCTCCTTGTCCACATTACATTAACAATACATGAATCCTATGAAGAACACTCTCAATCAACCATTGGCACCCTTAGCACACAAAAGGCACAAAAACACACCAAGGCACAAGAGGCACACAATATACAATGTATTCAATGTATATATAAGCCTTCTTAGAAGTTTTCTCTTGAAACCCAACCAAAATAACATCCAAACAATTCAAAATTCAAAATCTATGTAGACTGTACCAAGCCAAACCGTCAACGGTTTTCCTAAAAGCATTGATGATTTCAGATACTGAGAGCAATCTCTTTAAAATTCAGCCAAACCATCAACGAATTTCCTAAAACCGTTGATGGTTTCCTTCTGCTCTGCTACACCTTGATTTCTTTCATGTTTTTCCCTAGTATGTGAGACATAATTCACAACAAACTCCACCTTAGCGAACATATGCCCTTTTGGAGAAACCAAAAAAAATAAACCCACTGCTCCACCTTGAACTTAAGACATTAGGTTGGGACCGTCTCCCTTCTAGAACTTGGATACAAATACCAAGTCCAAGCAACGCCGCTTGAACTTGCCTATGGCAGCTTCAGCTTCTACCATCAACCCTGATACAACTGTAGATGCAACACTTGAAGACTTCACCCTAGACTTCCAACAAGACCTTCCCACAACAGTAAACACAAATACTGCCGCAAGCCTTCTATCACCAAAGCGATCTACATAGTCTTCAACAAAACTAACAACTGACGATTCACTCTGTTGCCGGCTGAAACGCTCCATTACATAATCATGGGGGACCTTTAACATATCCTAGACATCAGAGCCCATCCTTGGGTACCGAGCGGCAGACATTCCATATTGATTCTCCATAGAACTCCCCTGAGATGGCAAACGAAGTCTCCCTGTGGTTCCATCTATAAAGCCACCCTTAGAAAACACCAATCTCCCCGCAGCTCTGTCCATACGAATCAACAAATCAAGACCCATCTTGGCCGTACCCAACACATTTATATCAAAAACTTTTAACAGAGTTCCCAACTGATCAACCTCAATCAAAGTCTTCTTAGCTAATAACATGTCATTCACACACCACAGATACATCACTCCATTGCATCCTATCACCCTCTTCCAAATTGGAAGCCTCACCAACTCACACATCTGATACATATGCAATACCTTCATTTCCTCCACCACAACACTTATCCTTCTATTTTTCCCTTTGCCATGCATTGCAACTTTAAAAATAGTTAGAATTTTACTGTTGGTAGTAATGAATGCATAAAACTCCAGAATTCCAAGTTTATACTTGAGTGGTAGTCTGATAGTGCACATGGGCCTACTGTGATTCTGCCAGTCTCCCGAGCTGAAACTCCTTTCAACATGAACTATGTCATTTCTGCCCCAAGTTTGTTGCTTCAGCTGCATCACATGCCTATTCATACCATGATATTGTTGACTCAAGATAGAATTCCCTGCATTTATGTCTCGAGTCCCTAACTCCACCTAAATAACATAATTGGTGCTGGCGCATTTTTCTAGCATTTGTTTCTTTTTCTTTACCTAAGTACGCTACCCCATGGTTCTATCACCAAAAGTCATGTCCTCAATCACCCCATTTTTTTGCCACAAGATCACCCAGCTTGCTCCCACCTTTCTTATACCCCAGAAAGATGTACTGTTTGGACATAACACCAAGCCTAGATCCTCCATCACTAGAATAGTGCATTATTGGACATCCACTCACAACCGAGTAGTCTACTGCAAAACCTGCCCACAATTCAACTGCAACTCTCCCATCTAGCAATACATTTGGCGATCGGTCACATGAGAAACGCACCATACTCACTGACTTCACCAAGAAGTACCTTGCAAGCCTTGCATATAACCTATCCTACTCACAAAACATATTGAACAAAACCAACGTACTCAATCCTAATGTCTGACCTGAGGATTTCTCTCCCGATTTGGTTCTCCACCTCAGCCACTGCATGAAGTACACCAAGACCCTTTGTTATAAACCCATGAAATACATATGTCTATCTCCTGATGCTATCATCACCAGTCCCTAAACATCTGAATACATATAGTCACCCATATGCCTTAACCACATATGCCGCAAAATATCTGACTCAGATTCTACAACTGCATCTCTACCCATAACCGTAACCCTGCAGTGCATAAATATTTTTTTCTATCTTTTCTCCTTTCATCACTATCGAGTCGCCTTCACATACTTTCATTTCTCCACTTTCAGACTTGTAACTATACCCATTACAGTCTAAAGTACCCAATGAAATAATATTCTTCCTTAGATCTGGTACATGCTTCACATCACATATGGTTCTTACAACACCATCATACATTTTGATTTTGACATTTCCTATAACAAATATTCTGCATGAAATATCATTTTCCATCAAATTACAACCAGCATAAACTGACCTGTAGGTGTCAAACCATTTTATAGGATAAGAGCATCTGATATCTAAGATCCAAGAATCACCCATGAGGCACTCTGAACCCGATGAAACACATAGCATATACTCATCACTGCATTCTGAATCTTCCTCCACTACACTTGCAGATTTTGACGAACCCTCAGACATATATCGGTTTTCCAGTTTTCGTCAAACTAATGCTGGAGAATCCTCATCCATGACGCGATACAATACGTCATTAGCTAAAAAAAGTTGAATGGTTGATACTTTCGTTAGCCCTAATTCATTCCAATTCGCTAAATCCATGCTATCCTGTTGAATTCTGTATAAAACCTTCACCATGCCTTACTGCATCAAAAGATCCTTCACCATTCTCTGCCACAAACCGAAGTTCTCAGTTCCAACAAACTTGACAATGTCAAATTTTCCTAGAAGAAGATGCAAAGGCCATTGCAACTATGCTTTGATACCAATTTTTTTGTGAAAAATAGCCCTCAATCATGCACACCAGAATAACAATTTGTGTGAAGGATCAAACATGCACCTGCAACAATCTAAATAGTGAATATACAGAATACTTCCACAATCATAGCAATATAAAGAAAGCAATAAAAAGAACAACGACACCAAGGATTACGTGGTTCGGTAAAGCCTACATCCACGGGAGCAAACATCAAGAATTCACTATCTCTTTGTCCAAATTATATGAACAATACATGATCCTCTCAAGAACACTCTCAATTAGCCATTGGCACCCTTGGCACACAAAAAGCACAAAAATACACCAAGGCACAAGAGGCACACAATATACAACGTATTCTATGTATATATAAGTCTTCTCGGAAGTTTTCCCTCAAAACCCAACCAAAATAACGTCCAAACAATTCAAAATTCAAAATCTACACAAGTTGTACCGAGTCAAATCGTCGATAGTTTTAGATACCGAGAGCAAACTCTCTTAAATTTAGCCAAACTGTCGACGGATTTCCTGAAACCGTCAACGGTTTCATTCTACTTCCCGGTACCTTGATTTCTTTCATGTTTTCCCTTAGTATGTGAGACATAATTCACAATAGTTGTAGTAAATTCTCAAAAATCTATAAAACATTTAGCATTATCATTTTATCATCATTAAAACATATGGATTTTATTTTGTTTACAATTACTAATTATCTTAAGGTGAAAGAGGTGTAGGCTATTTGCCTTTATTTCTAGATAAAAGAAAAATTTGTATACCAAATATCAAGATTGCAATCTTATTTTCTATTGTTAGAACATTTTAAAAATACAAAAGATAAACAACTTGAAAATAATTATTAATGAAACACATTTTTTTTGGGTTACCATACGAATGAATGGCAAAAATAATAAAAACATTTGACACTTAAATAAACCTTAAACGCGATTTCTATAATTTTAGATTATCCATCTATACTATATATTAAAAGAGATCATTGTGGTCTCAAAAGCCTCCAAATCCCTATCCCTAATTTCTCAATTTTTTGATTTTTTAATTGTAATGTTTATTACTTATTGGATAATATATTTATTCCTCTAATACTATTGGTTCATTCATTGTTTATTATATTTTAGTTTTAAAAGATAGTATTTGACTTTATTGTTGGGGTTATCCCACATCGGTTGTAAAATATGTTAGGTGGTTTAGGACCTTCTCAACCGCAAAAGTTAGCTCATGGGATGAGACTTTTTCTCATACTTAATAACTGACCACCAGGCCCTTCCACAACTGATGTGGGATAACTCCAACAATTCAAACTAATTAAATGATGACCATTACACTCTTTAAACCCTTCACATTAATTTTTTAATTTTTTAATATTTTTATTATAATACTTATTATTGATTGACTAATATATTTATTCCTCTAATGCTATTGATTCATATTAATTTATTGGATTTTAAGTAAAAATAGTAATTGACTTACTAATAATTCAATGAATGCGGTTACACTCTTTAAACCCTTTACACTAATTTTTTAGTTTTTTGAAATTTGAATAATAATTTTTATTGTCAATTGGCTGATATATTTATTCATCTAATGCTATTGGTTCATTAAAAAGTTATTGATTTTTAATTAAAAAAATAGTAGTTGACTTCTTAACTAATTAAATGACCACCATTGTACTCTCTAAACTATTCAGCTAATGCAATTGATTAATTTAATAATTATTTATTCTAATTAAAAAACAGTATTTGACTTCCAACTAAATAAACAATGGCCGTTACGCTTTTAAAACTTTTAAAATTCTCACCACCTTTTTTAACAATTTCCCAAACCGTAATATCTCACACACCATTTTTTCTCCATCTTCATTTAGCAAATCTTCGATACATCTTGATCATCCAATTTGCGACATGCAATATATCATGGGGCAATAAATTGTTGTCGAATTTCACATCAGAATCTTCATCAAAGAGATCAAAAATCTCATAAGAGTAAAATACAAGAGAGTACTTAGAGTCGACATGGATAATCTATGAAATACGAAATTGTCCAAAATAACTTTATTTTTTTTCAAGAGCATTGAAAGTATTGGATTTCATATGATTCAAATTCTCGAAATGGGTTTGAGGCAAAATGTGAAAGGCCATAATAGAACCTAGAATGACACCAACAAAAAAAAAGAGTTCCCTCTTTAAATTGTTCTTTTCTCCTCTTAATGATGCTTTTCTTTTTTTCTTTTTTTTTTTTAGCTCGCTATCACCTTCTTTATTCTTTTTTTCAGATTTGAAGTGAAATCTAGTTAATGATTTTTTTTTTTGGAATATCTTAGAATTTTATAAATTACTTTTTGATAGAAATTACGATGGAGTTTTGCAAGGTTAGTAGCATGACAATAGGTCAATGCATTTTTGGAAAAGAAGAATTGTGAACTCGGAGATATAGATTTAAGGATGGTGAATATTTTTGTAACCGTGCTATGCAAAATGCTTTAATATTTTATTTTTTAAAGTGTTGATTTAATAATGGATACAAGAAGCAATGTGCATCTATATTTGTTACTTTTTTATTTTTTTGTTAAGCAGTGTACTTTTGTTTCTATAATTAATTGAAAATTCATATAATTTAATCCTATCAATTATTTTGTATTTATTCATATAATGTAAAATGTTTAGGATCTCAAAAAGCACTTCAAATTTCTAATCTTGAATTTTTAAATTTATGATAATTTAAAATATTAAACTGAACTTTCATTGGATGATATTTTAATATTGTAGTTAATAAATAACTTAATTTATATAACAATAAATAAAATAACTAATATTTTGAAAAATTTCCATGATATTAATATTTTGAAACCTTCTTATAAAATTATAATTTAATTACTCTAACCACCAATGATAAATGAATTAATATTTTTGAGACTACTAATTAGATTAATAATTTCTCTAATCATTAATAAAATTGAATTAATAATTTATGTGCCTATTAATAATTATTGAATTAATAATTTTCAAAATTATAATTGAATTAATTTATAAAATAATACATATAATAGTTAATATATAAATAAATTGATTGCTTTTTAAAGTCCCCTTATTATTTTTTAATGATATTTTATATTTTTTTATAATTACTACTAAATATTGATAATCAAATTAATAAATTTTATAACTACCACTAACGTTAAAATTTAATTTAAATATAATTAAAGCTATGAAAAATCTCGTTTTAGTTGCTATTTTATTGCGACAATTTAATTTAAGTTTCAAAAGATTGATAATTTCATTTATGGATGAGTTTCAAAATTTAATAAACTTATTAAATTATAAATTTATTAGATAACTATTAATTATTAAAAATGACTCTAAAAAAAATTTGTATCAAATTTAGGTTTAAGGAAAATGTTTGAAATATATATAAAAAAAAAAATGTTATCATAACGAGACTTGCATCTAATTAATGGTTATTTTGTGAGTTAAAATAATAAAAAGTTTGTATCATTTGCTGTAAATGTTCAATTACAAATTTATCTTAAAATTTCAAAATATTAATAAGGTGGATCAATTTCAACATATTAACTGACTTATAAAGTTAAAAATTTATTAAGTAATTTAATTTTAAAAAAGTAATCCAATGAGTGCTCAAAATATATGAAAAATGTTAGAAAAATTTCAAGGTCTATTATTAATTACATGGTGTTATTTTATGATTTGGCACATGTAATTGAAATCTCATAATTTTTATAATCTTATGGCGTAATAATTTCAAAATACTAATCATTTTATTTTTCAAGGGAAAATTTCAAATATTCATTATTTTTTTTATCATTTCATAAATTAATTCATTCATTAATAGTGGTTATAGAAATAATTAATTAAATTATTATTCATCAACTCAATTTTTTATATCAGTTTAAAAAATTAAATTATGAATTTAATTTGCATATTAGCGATTATCAATACTATTAATTCGATTATTAATAAAAAAAAATTTAATACATGTAAACTTATAAAGCACCCTTAATACTAGATATCACTCTTTAAATATTAAATTCTAATGAAATAATAATAATAATAATAATAATAATAATAATAATAATAATAATAATAATAATAATAATACCTAATGACATTTGATAGCATCATCATATAAAAATATTAATTCAATTATTATTAAAGATTACAAAATTAAATTATAAACTTATTAGGAGGTTTTAAATTAAATAATAATTATTTTATTTATGGTAGGCTTTCTTAATGTTGATTATTTATTGTTTTATAAATTAATTCATTTCTTAACAACTATAGTAAAAAATATTAACACAAATATCATTGAACAATTTAATTATTAAAAGTAAATAAAAATGAAATTTAAAGCTTTAATTAAAAAATTTTAATTTAATATATAGTGATCACCAAAATTATAGTGTTTTAATGAATATAAACTAATAAGCACTCTTGACATTAGATATAATTTTCTAAACATGGAATTCTCATGAATCATAAAATAATAACAATAATATTTAATGACATTTAATAGTATTAATGAATAAAAATAAATAAATAAATTTATTTATTTATTGATAATTATAAAAATGCTAATTTAATTGTTATAAGAGGTTACAAAAAATAAATTATAAATTTATGAGAAGATTTTTAAAGATTAATCATTTTATCTATGAGGATTTTCAAAATATTAGTTGTTTTATTTAGTTTTCGTAATTAATTCATTTAATAATAGCATTTAAAAATTTAAATTACAAATTTATATCATGAAATGCTCAATTCAATTATTATTGTACGAAAAATTATTATTAACATAAAGTTTTTTTAAGCATAAACTCAAAAGTATTGTTAACATTGCATATCACCCCTTATATATGATATTATTCGGATGTCAAAAATAATAATAATATCAAATTACATTTGATGGCATAAATGGATAAACACAAATAAATAAATTCAACTATGATTAGTAACTTAGAGTATTGTTTCTATATATAAACTTATAAATACTCTTAACACCCCTTAAATATGAATTATTAGAAAGTCAAAAAATAATAAAATCTAATGACATCCGAGAGCATAAATGGATAAAAATAAATCAATAAATTTGATTAGTAATTAATTTAATTATTATTATATCCAAAAAAAATTGAATTATAAATTTATAGAGATATTTTGAAGTACTAATCATTTAATCAACATGTAAATATGTGCATATAATTAATACTCTTGCAATTGTGATATTATATAGACATGTGGATAGTCAAACAACCATGACCACATAATATATTTTATTTCTTAATGAATTTTGAAATATTTTATGTATTTGTAAGATATTCAATATAAATTTTTTATTTGATTTTGAATTACTTATATTTATTTAATTTTATATAATTATATGAGGTATCTAGCATCCTATTCTAATGAAATTTCTTATATATGGACAAAAAATCAAATTTTAGACGCATATATAAAAATTTTGTGAATAATGTGCAATATTATTATATGTTAATTTGATTCATAATTTAATTTGAAGACAGAACACTTTACTCATTAGTCAAAAGTTGCGGCCACTTTATCAAAAGCTTATTCCAGCTGTCTACTTTATTCAAAAGAAGTTGAAGAATTTTACGCCTGTCCACCAATTGGGGTTAGGATTGTATATTTTATTATTTTTTGTTGTGTCTTTCTTTCGTGTCTAAGTTAAAGGTGGTGGATCCCCATACAAATGCAGCCGTTCATGTGCTGTCACCTTTACTTAAAGTCTTTTGTTTTTTATGTCGGCTCGCGTGTCATGTAAGATTTCCATGATGACTTAGTGGTCGATGGGGCCCAAGGAGCACCACACTAACTCACCCCAGATTTCAAATTATTTGAAGTCCGAGCCTTTGCCAAAATCCTGACTTCATATCAAATTTTGAGTAACTTACAGCAGTACATAGTCTATTGAGTAAGTCTTTTTTATTAGGTATTGGGTACCTAATCCATTGTAATATTTTGTTAAGAGGTTTGTAATTTATGACAAGACGAGGGGCTACTCGTTCAATTTCAGCCTGATTTTGTACGTAAAATGCTGAGCAACTCCATAGGGATTTACTCTTTCTTATTAATTTCTTATCTAATAAACATTTGATTTCTTTCTTACAATACTCTAATAACTCATGATTCATTTGAATTGGTCTTGCTTTTGTAGGTATTTTGTTTTCAGTAAAATCTTTTACATATGGTAGTCGTACCATATGTTTCTTTCTTGACCAAAAAGTATTTGGTAGATTTGAATAAACTTCTTTTTCTAATTTTTCTTTAAATTGCTCAATTCTACTTTTAATTTCTGGAGTTTGAACTCTTTCTTCAATCTTTTTGTGATAAATTTCTTTTGATAAATAGTTAATGTGCTTTCTTTTTTGTTTAATCAGATTGACTGCCAAATCCTTTAAAGTATTGACTTCTTTTTCTTGCATTTTTTCTAAAAATTCAAACGTAATTTCTTGACCTCCTATTTCCATATGAATTCCTTTTTTATCTACTTGAAATGGATAAATAAGTGTGAAAAATGGTGTTCCTAAGATAATTTCTTGTTCAATGTTTTTGACAAGTATGAAAGTTGTTTTGAGACATATTTCCTTGTTGCATATTTGAACATTAGTAATTTTGTAATCTATTTGTAATCTTGAATTGTTTGCACCATATAATTGAGTATTTGTTTTTTCGTAGTAAGTTGTTGGTATTAAACCTTCTTGAATACAATTCATATCAGCTCCTGTGTCTAAGAGGGCACGGGCAACTAAAACAAATGTCTTATTTATAACAACTTTGACTTCTATATACCATTTGTGTATATTAACTTTTGATAAGTATCCTAAGTAGATTTCTTTGTTCTTATCTTCTTGCGTGTATTCTTCTTCATCTTCAAATTCAACAACTTCTTCAATTTTAGCCTTTCCTTTTTCTAAAGATCTAATTTTGAATTGTAATGTTTGCATCTCAATTTGAATTTTGTTAATTTCATTTTTAGTAATATTTACTTCTTTTTTGTAAATCTTGTATAGTTGGTTGATCATTCTTATTTTCTTTTACTTCTTTCTCACTGTATCTTTTAATTATCTTTGCTAAATTATACCCTTCTTCAATTTTTGGTAATTTAGATTTTGCTAATCTTTCCTTTTGTCTTGCTAAATACTTATTTCTTATTTTTGGATCCTCTATATGCTTGATCATTTCAAGCATATCTTCACCTTCTTTTGAACTAACATTTATTTTCCTAGTGCTTTTATCACAATAACAAAATCCAATTTCTTCATTGCATACTTCTTCTTCTGATGAGGATTGAGAATATTCTGATGAAGTTTCTTGAATATTAAAAATAACTTCTTCTGATTCGGATGAGGATTCTAATGATTCAGATTCAGATGAACTAATTTTGATTAAAACAATCATTTTCTTTTTAAGATCTTCTCCACAATTTAATTCTTTTATTTCTTGTTTAACTCTACAATCTTTGGAATAATGGTCTTTCTTTCCACATTTGAAACAAGTTACGTCTCTTTTATTCCTAGATTTTTGTTTTCCTTTATAATGCTTTGACGATTTTGAATAACTATTTTTCTTTTTATAGTATTCTTTGTCGTAATTCTTATGGTTTCTTTTGGCTGATTTCCTATAATATTTTTTATGATGCTTATGTCCTTTTGAAAGGGCTTGGATTTTCTCATACCCGTATTGAGTACAAAAATCTCCTAATTCTCCCTTATTTCTTTTAAACTCGTTCTTCATTTGAGATTGTAATTTTAATTCATTGCATAATCTAAGACGTTCATGATTAATGACACTAGTAATTTGTCCATAAGTGATTCTTTCGTAATCTGTTCCTAATGTGTCTTTAATTCTTTCTCGAACTCTTTGAGCGAATAATTTTGGTAATCCTCCTATAAATTTTTCTTTCCAAAAACCACTTCTTCCATCTGGTCTTCCAAGAACTTTTGCTAAAAAGATATCTTTATACTAAGAAAAGTCTGATAATTTTGGACAAGTGAGGTTGACAAGTATGACGCTATTCTTTTCAATTACTTCATTTGGTTCTCCTACGAAAGCTTTTAATATTGTCCATAGTAATGCCAAAACAGCATCACTAACTTGGATTTGTTGTCCATTATCTTGTATAATTTTGGTTGCTGCATAAATTTCTACTCTTTCATGTACCGTGGGATAATTATCCCACCATGATCTTAATGGCCCATTAAATCCTTGAACTAATAAATCTATAATGGTGATTTCTGAAGTTCTTTTGTCACTGTATTTGTAAGCTGCTGCTGCTAATGTCAATTGTTGAACAATTCTCACAATTTGATATTCTGTAAAACCATCTAAATTCCATTCGTAAAGAGATCCTCCACTAAAACTTCTTTCTTCCTTCATAAGATCATCTTCAAATAATAAACTTGGAAAAGTTGGCTTCTTGTAATAAGTTCTTTGGCTTCTCTTTTTCCAATGATTATCTATTTTATTTACTTCATAATTTTCTTCCTTAAAATTTTTTTCTAAATCATGAATAGCTTCTTCTTTACTGAGGACATTCAGATTACATTTTTTAAACATTTCTTCTATTCTTTCCATAATTCTTTCTTCTTTGGAATCAAATTTAAAATCTAAGTTTGGTATTGAAAAAGGCTTCACTAATGATGGTTGCTTGATTTTACTTGATTCTCCTTTTTCGTAAGTAATTTTCTTTTCTAGTTTTTCTTCTATAAGGTTTTCTATTCTTGTATTTTGGCTTGCCAGGGATTGCAACATTTGATTTGTATAATTATTTTGACTAACTAATTGATCAAATTCACTGCCAGTATTTTTAGTTTCTTTATAAGGTGATGCGACAATTTCTGATCCTTTATACTAAATTTTGAATGAATCTTTTGGTGGATGAGTTGAAGTTACGTAATTATTGTCTAACAATTTCGACTTATTATTATGAATAACATTGACTTCTTGTTGTTTCTTTTTAACATAAGTAAAGAATAAAATATTTCTCTTAGTTCTTTGCATTTCTTCTAACCATCCTTCTTTTATTATATCCCTTTCTTCTTCACTATAGGTTTCAAAGAAATTATCTCTATTTTTCTCATTCAATTTATGCTTATAATCTGCTCGTAAGATATCCATTTGAGGTTCAAACTTTTCAGTTATTGTTAATAATTTTTTTCTTTGACCTTCTTCACTTAAGGCTTCTCTTTGCTCTTCATCTAGGACTTGAGACATAGTTGGTGAATTTACTTCTTCATAATAGCCTTGAGGAACTTCTGGTTCAAAATCAACTCCTTTTAATCTGTAGTAATTATTTGGTCTTGTATAAACACTTAAAAAACTTTTTCTCCCCAAGTCTTCTGTATGCTTGATTTTGAAGATTGTCCTATACTTCTACTTCTAGTTAACAGAGGTGTTTGAAAATTTATTTTAATGTTTCCAGATTGATCTTGACTAATGCATGTAGCGATTGTCTTTTTAATACTATGAATTTTTTCATTCGTGTTTTCATTAAGATTGTTAAACTCTCATTCTCCCCCAGTTTGAATCTCATGCCAAAGAAGTTTCTTTGGTTGAGATACCAACGAGGTTCTTTCATTATTAGCTTGTAATAAAAGTGTTTCTCCTTTTGGACTTTGCTTAATTGCATTTGGGAAAACTGTTGAGGTTGTCACTTTGTAATAAGCTCTATAAACCATTTCTAAATTTGAAGATCTTGAATCCATGTTATAATTCTTTGTTTGAACATCTAATGTTAATAACTTGTATATAGATTCATCATGAAGATTTGCTCTAATGTTTGGATAACATTCAAAGTAAATTAGACCTTCAGCAATGTTTGATTCTGGCATTCCTAACAAGGAATCATCAAACTCATGATGTATGACGTCTCTAAGTAAGACACAGACTAGTTTGTTAAGACCTGCTCTGGTTAATGGAAATAATCCTATTTGGACCAAAAGTATTGTTAACATTACATATCACCCCTTATGTATGATATTATTCGGATGTCAAAAATAATAATAATAATATCAAATTACATTTGATGGCATAAACGGATAAAAACAAATAAACAAATTCAACTATGATTAGTAACTTAGAGTATTGTTTCTATATATAAACTTATAAATACTCTTAAGACCCCTTAAATATGAATTATTAGAAAGTCAAAAAATAATAAAATCTAATGACATCCGAGAGCATAAATGGATAAAAATAAATCAATAAATTTGATTAGTAATTAATTTAATTATTATTATATCCAACAAAAATTGAATTATAAATTTATAGAGATATTTTAAAGTACTAATCATTTAATCAACATGTAAATATGTGCATATAATTAATACTCTTGCAATTGAATTGTGATATTATATAGACATGTGGATAGTCAAACAACCATGACTACATAATATATTTTTTTTCTTAATGAATTTTGTAATATTTGATGTATATGTAAGATATTCAATATAAATTTTTTATTTGATTTTGAATTACTTATATTTATTTAATTTTATATAATTATATGAGGTGTCTAGCATCCTATTCTAATGAAATTTCCTATATATGGACAACAAATCAAATTATAGACGCATATATAAAAATTTTGTGAATAATGTGCAATATTATTATATGATAATTTGATTCATAATCCTATTAGTTTACGCACAAACTAATAGTCTCGCACACACTCTTCACTCTCTTGCTTCCTCTCTCGCTTATTCATTCACTTTCTTAATTTCATATTGTTTACGCTCTCTCATGGTTTTTATTTACAATTCTTTCAACCCCCATTCTGAAATCATCCAATACCCCAAAATTAAAAACCTTGAAGACCATTTTCCTCCTATGATTGAGTGACTCAATCCCTCTCTTTCTCTTTCTCTCTCTCTCTCTCTCTCTCTCACACACACACACATTTTTTATTTGTGAATTCAAAATAAACTCCTCAAATTCCTCACAAAATCTTCCTCTTACCAAATTTATAAAACAAACTATAACACTACTGTAGACACCTTATTTTGTTTGAAGTTTATATAAAAATATAAAAAAAAATTGGCCAAATTTTATTAATTGCATAAAATGAGAAAATACAGGAAAAATTTTTTAATACATGAAAAATGAATTTTTACATTGAACATAAAAAAAAAAAAAGGAAAAAAGAAATAAAAAGAAGTGGGTTAGCATCTTTAGCTTCAAACCTACAAGCACAAAAGAAAATCTAATAATTAGAAATGTAGGAAATGTGAAAAAACATGTGAATCAATTTGAAATAAATTTGGTTGATTAAATTGGGCATTGATTAATCTAATCAGTATTAAATTGAATGAATCCCCAAGTCTATAAATAGTGGGCTTTTGAAGGTGAGAAAGGGACAGACAGACAGACACAAATCGAAATTCAGAGAAATGACAAAAAAGGAATTTATTGTTGAGAATTGAGAAAAGAATAGTGTGGGAAAGACTAAGTGGTTGAGATTGAAGAAATTGAGGAAGATTGCGAACTGAAGAGCTTAAATTGTAGCAAAGGCTTGGAATTAAAAGGCTTAGGCAAAGAAGAAGTTGGGATAGCAGAAAATGTGGTTCCGTAAATTTTTGTTATTCAATTCTGTTGTTTATGGTGTGACTCTTATACTTTATGAGTTTATAAACAAAGGGAGGAAAAACATATAGATGTGTTCTTGGTGCAGAGCAGCAGTAGGGACTCGTCGACGAGTGCCTTGTCCTTGTCGATGAGTGCCTTGTCCTCGTCGACGAGTAGATCCCGAGAATAAGAAAAACTCAGAGTATCTAAGATATCGAGAGCAGATTTAAAGAATCGTCGACGAGTGGCTAGACTAGTTGACGAGTGTCCTTCTTTGCCTCGTCAACGAATCCCCTGTTCTCGTCTACGAGTGTTTTTGGGCTGCAAGCAATTTTTTGAATTTTGAATTTGAACGTTAAGGTGGTTGGGTAATTGGAGGGAAACCTCCGAGGGACTGTTATATATGTCATTTTGAACGTGTATGATAGTGAGAGAGATCATTTGTGAAGTGTATTGTGTACTTTGACATTTGTTTAGTGAAATTCTCGTGTCATTGCTTCCGTGGATGTAGGCTTTGTCGAATCATGTAAATCTTGTTATTGTGCTTATTATTTATTGTTTACTAGTTGTGACTGATTTTCTTGTTGCATTTTTATTTCGCTGTGCATCCTTTATCCGATCATTATTCACAACAAATTGGTATCTGAGCGATTGTTGTTATGACATCGGGATCATCTTCTGCAAGATTTGACATTGTTAAGTTCAATGGAACCGAAAATTTTGGTTTAGGCAGAAGAGAATCAAGGATACTCTTATACAACAAGGAATGGTTAAGGTTTTACTTGACGTTCAACCAAAAGGAATGGATGAGGCAACATAGAGAGATTTGAAAGCAAAGGCTGCTTTTACAATACGCTTGTGTTTGGCCGACAAAGTTCTCTATTGTGTGATGGTGGAGGATTCTCCAGTGGTTATATGGCGAAAGTTAGAAAGCAAGTACATGTCCAAATCACTCAATAATAAACTTTTTCTTAAGCAACGTCTTTATTGGCTTAAGATGGTTGAAGGATCAAACTTAGATCAACATATTAATGCCTTTAATCAAATCATAAGTGATTTGATGAGAGTTGATGTTAAGTTTGATGAAGATGATAAGGCATTGATGTTGTTAAACTCCTTGCCATCAACTTATACCTATAAAAATCTGGCTACCACTCTTACGTGGGGAAAAGAGACTCTTGATCTAGAAGAGGTAACAAGTGCCTTACTAAATTTTCATCAAGGTTGAAAATAGGTGATGAAGGAAAAGGACTTGTGGTAAAAGGTAATAATGAGCATGGAAAAGGAAAGTTCAAAAGTGGGTTAGTCAGAAATCCCACAATCAATCTAAGAAGAAAAAGGAAATACGGTATTATAAATGCGGTAAAAAGGGGCATGTTAAACCGGAGTGTCCAGATTGGAGGAAGGAAAATGTTGAAAATCATGAGGGGATTTTGAAATTAGTGAATGTGATTCAAGAAGGAGGTTCAGTTTGTAGTGATGGTGATGTTCTTTCAGTTTCATTGGGGTCGGATAATCTTATGGACTCTTGGATACTTAATTCGGCATGTTCTTACCATATGACTCCAAACAAGGAGTGGTTCAGCACTTATAAGTTAGTCAATTCAGGTTTAGTTCTTATGGGTAATGATTTTTCTTACAAGACCATTGGCATAGGAAGTGTTAAGATGAAAATGTGTGATGGTGCTGTGAGAACCTTGAACATTGTAAGACATATATCGAAGTTGAGAAAGAGTTTGATATCACTTGGCACTTTGGATTGCAATGGTTTAAATTACAAGTCCGAAGGTAGAGTTATGAAAGTTTGGAAAGGAAATATGATAGTGATAAAAGGGTGAAAGTTAAATAGGAATATCTACACATTGTAAGGAACTACAGTTGTAGGTGGAGCTGCAACCGTAGATGCTGAATCTGATGAGACTGTCTTGTGGCATATGCGTTTTGGGCATATGGGGGAACATGGTATGAAAGAATTATACAAGAGGAAACTCTTAAAGGGTTTGAAATCATGTCATCTTGATTTTTGAAAAATTTGTGTACTTGGAAAACAAAATAGAGCAAAATTCAAGTCAGGTGTTCATAAGACGAAAGGTATTCTTGATTATGTGCATTTCGATGTTTGGGGCCCGGTTAGAATTGCATCAAAGGGCATACATGCGTATTATGTGAGTTTTATTGATGATTACACATGGAAAATTTGGGTATACTTCATGTGACAAAATTCTGATACATTTGCCAAGTTCAAGATTTGAAAGGCTGAAGTGGAAAACTAGACAAAGAGGAGAATCAAATACTTTAGGTCGAATAATGGGACCGAGTACGCTGGTTCTCGGTTTATGAAGTTTTGTGAGCAGCAGTGTGACGCCCCTATTTTCATACCATTTTTTTTCAACAAATAAATATTCAAGTCACACATTGGCCACATCAAAATCTCTGATACCATTTAAACATAACCCAACCTGAAACGGGTACCGGGTAATCAATCATACAAGCAATCCTAACGGCTAAAGTCAATATTTATAACCATTCATAATACAAATACCCAGAGTACTAAACATCCCTAGCTCATACCACTCACTTTGTGTATTAGGGTACTAGCTCCCCTCTATCTCGAAACTCTATCACCTGGTCTTTCTCGGTTCCTTGAAATATTTAGATATTTTGGTGAGACACATCTTAGTAAGACGGAATAAATTATTTACAATTTGTGGCAGTATGAGTTTCATTATATCATAACATATATTCATTTTAGTGATAATACCATCTGAGAAAAATATACCAGTTATTCTCCTAATCATATAGATATAAAACACAAGCTTTTATAAGCTTTATTTCCATTTCAATTCATTCGCATGCAACCCATATTTAATAGCGAAAGTTCCTGATGATAGGGGAGATTACACGCTCATACATGTAGCTCCCCTCTGCTCTGATATCGTTTGTAATCTTACCTGATTAACTCGGGTTCAGCTACAACTAATACTTATTAGGACACTCACCTTACTCAGTAAGCCCTCAAGTTGAGAGTTTTACTTCACCTTATTTATTTATGTTAATATACTCACACTCTTTCTTTTCTCTTTCATTTTCATTTCATCATCTAGCACATGAGTGTCCTCGGTAACCAATACATCCGCCTCTGTAACTCATGGATGTCCTGAGGATATTCTCCATGCCACGCTTCCCCCCATGGTTGAGGTTGTGTGACTCAAAGGCTGGATCTAACCGCGATTGGCCTACCCGGTTAGATCAAAATAGGAAATCCATCTATGCGTCTGTAGTATGATTGGTCTATCATAACCCTAGTCTGGAACCATGGGAAAAAACTACCTTTCTCACTAGCTCAATCGACTATCAACACCACACTCACCATGAGACCGTGTGGTTGCACCAACACCTCATTAGCAATAGTACTATGCTCAATATCAACAATCGTATATCAGGATTCTCATTTCCACATTTCATCATTCACATTTCACAGTCAAATTTCAGTATTTATATTGCAGCATTCACATTGCAATATTCACATTTTCATATTCTCATTTCAGTATTCACATTACAGTATTCTGATTGCAATACTCACATTTCTAGTATTCACTTTTCAGTATTCACATTGCAGAATTCTCATTGCAATTATCACATTTCAATCTTCAAATTGCAGTCTTCACATTTTCATATTCATATTCCAGTATTCACATTTCATGTATTTCAACATTTCTTAATAAAGTAGTTTTGTATACCACTTTTCAACATTTTCCATGTTTCCAATCTAACATTATCCCAGTTCAGTATATAAAACATAACTGGTTTCCATTTTCTTCATTTCTGCATAAAGCCTATCAATAAATATATATCATAGGCTTATCATTTTCAGTGCAAAACACACGCCCAATTTCAAACACTTTTCCAAAACAAATCATATGTCACACAATTTTATATGATATTCATATCATAATAATTTTAGGTAAAGTACCATACTCACATTTTGATGTATTAATTCAACTAATAATTCACAAAATAACTGTTATAATTTATTCCCCTTACCTAGCTTATTGAGAGGTCCACAACACCTTAAATCCTTCGCTCCACAACATTCGCAGCTCAAAAGCCTGAAATTCACATTTTCCCTAAATAAATCAATTCAACCTCCATAATATTATCATTTAGTATTCCTTAGGCCCCAAATACTTCAATTTAACAATTAAAACCAATATTTAACACTTTTACCTCAATTTTGGAGTGGTGCCCCAGAACCCCAAATCGCGATTCTGCTCCGGTTAAGTTAAAGAGAATCCTCCCTAAATCCTCGTGGTGGTTCTTGATCATTGATCTGGGCTAAAATGAAGCTGAAATCGAAGAGAGAAGGAGGAGAGCTTTGTAGGGTTCCGAGAGAGAGAGAGAGAAATTTTTGTTTAATAAAAGAAATGAAGCTCGCGGGATCTCTCATATTTCCATACTCCAGAGAAAACCTTCACCGGTTTTCTCAGGCTCTTAGGAAACCGTCGCCGATTTTCTCTTTAACCGACCCAGTTTTTACCATTTACCCACTTACTCTACTGTGGTAAAACCATATAACCGTTGGTGGCTTTCTTGATGCTTTAGAAAATCGTCACCAGTTTTCTCTTCACCAACCCATTTTCCATCATTTTCTTATTTATTATCAATATTACATTTTCTAGGTCTCTACAAGCAGGGCATAAAGAGACACTTTACCATTCACCGCACACCTCAACAAAACGGTGTAGCTGAAAGGATGAATCAAACTTTGGTTGAAAGTGTAGTGACCCGAATAATTATAATATTTAAATAAAAGAAGGGGAAAAAAGGAAAAGGAAAATAGAGCCTCGTCGACGAATTCAGGGGGTTCGTCGACGAGAGAGCATGAGGGGCTCATCGACAAGGGAGCATTTCGTCGACGAGAAAATACCGAGAAGATGTTTTTAGAAAATCTGAATTTTGTTGACGAGGGGGAGAGTTCGTCGACGAGAAGCCTTCTTGACCTCGTCGACGAAGCCCATAGTATAAATAGCCCAAAACTCGGATTTTCATGCAGAAAATCAGAAAAAATTCTCTCTTTCTCTCTCTCTCTCTCTCTCTCTCTCTCTCTCTCTCTCTCTCTCTCTCTCTCTCTCTCCCCTTTACGGTTCCTCCCTCCTCTCTCTTCGATTTCGGCCCCGTTGGATGCCGAATCGATGATCTAAGGCCACCACGATACCTGGAAAAGTTCTCTCCTAGTCTACCAGAGCGGATCGTTGGTGGGGCTGGTTCGGAATCCATCCTAGATCCATGGTAAGACTTTCTACTCAATAGTTGACTTCCTAACAATTGTAGAAAGCGTAGTACGCATAGAAATACTGAAGTTTAGTTCTAATAAATATCATTTTCAGGGTATTAAACGGTGAACCCTGCGGGTGCAGGACTGTTTTCTTAGGGGCTTTTCAGGAATCAGGTAAGGGGATAAACTAAGCTAATTGTTTTATGAAAATTATAAGTAAAATTGCATAACATTTGATTTCAGGAAAATATATGTATATATATATATATATATGAGTATTTTGTTGGGAAATACTATTGAAAATGATGATATGTTCAGGATATATATATATATATATATATATAAAATGAAAAATCGGCGCACGGGCCGAGAATTTGAATATATGTTTTGCCGGCGTACGGGCCGAGCTATGGATATGTTTTGCCGGCGACCGAGCTATGATAAAATATGAAACGTCAGCGCACGGGCCGATGATTTTCATGGTGTATATATATATATATATATATATATATATATATATATATATATATATATATATATATATATATGCAAAATGATGTGATGATATTGATTTGACAATTAATAGTATGAAATATCCATATATCACAGTTTCATTATATGTTATATGTTATGGTTGGCTTGGTTTAGGCTAGCACTTGCACAATACCGCTGCTATGTGTTCGTGATCATTACAATATTGTATTAACGCTGCTGTATGAAGTAGCATGAGGACAGATAGTCGATGTGGTTTTAAGAAGTGTGAGCGCCCCTAGTGTACAGACTAGGTCTGGCAGACCCATCGGACTTACAGACTATACTTTTGACTTGGTAGTAGTCGACCAACTATTGTTAGGTCCCACCTTCGGGCCACACAACCCAGTCACGTAGGGTTAATATATGACAACACCAGTTAACCTACCAGGGTTATTTTTATTATTACTATTATATGAGATGAATTGTGTTTATGAAAATGCAGTATGTTCTACCATGCTATGATGATATATGTTTTCCCAGATATGACATAACAGTTTACTAAATATGTTAATGTATAGTTTATGTATAACACGGAATACTCATGTTACCACATACTAGTATTAGTTTATTTCCCTTATTGAGAGGTGTATCACCCCTAATTATATGATCATTTCAGGGGCCCCTGATAAGAGAGCGGATAAAACTCCACTGAGATAGTTACATCTGGTTTGCCCTTTCTGAAAGGTAAGTGTTTTGGGAGGGTCAGATGGATTTTGTGAAAAGTGACCCTAGATTTCTTTGGGTAGTGTACTATGTATATATAAATACAATGGATGTAATAACTCTGGTATTGTAATGAGTAATAATGGGTATATGATATTTTATGATTTTATGTTTCTTGTTGCTTAGGCTTCCATATTATATCTCTATTGTATCCCTGATGCCCATGCGTTCAGGTTGATAATGATCTACTAGATGTGTTATACTGGTTTTATTATATTAAAAAAAATGTGGTAATTAAGCAGGTTGTTACAGAAAGAGCTCGGTGTCTCAAGCTTAATGCAAGGTGTTGGAATTAGTGTATTCCTAAGAGGGGGGTGAATTGGATATTTAAAAATTTTTCTTCCTAGGTCAATTTAAAATCCACAAACAGTATAGCGCAACCTAGGGTCTTTCTATACAAAACCAATCACCACAAATAAATAACTGAGTAGATATTTAAACAATAAAAACAATCTCTGTATTTCCAATAATTCACAATTATAAAAACATGCACACATTCATAATAAATATAAATATAAGCATACAAGTGCTGGACATTTAAATACGGAAATTAAATAATGCAGGGAAAAAGAAAATGTAACGACCTGCTATTTATTTTCCAGTTCTCTTTTTTTTTTTCCTTATACTATAACATTTATAATGCTCTGATACCTACTATAATAAACCAAACCATCAACCTAAGCAGCGAGAAGCGGAATTCAAATAAACACAACCATATATAAATATATACAATACCAGAGTGCTAAAATGTTTCCCAAAATATACATATATGACTATTTCCCAAAATACCCTCAACTGGTTAGGGCTATACAAAAATACTACCAAAAATACTCACTTTACTGTCAAAGCAATACTAAAGTCCCTCTATCTGCGAGCCTGATCTGCTCGCCTACCTAGATCACCTGAAAAATATTAAGGTAATGGGATGAGACGACGCTTAGTAAGACGAAATATGCTATTGCTAGTGTGAGGCAAATGAGTTACAATACCATGAAAATCTGTTTCTATATATAGTCATGTATAAATGAATATGAGAATACAAGTACAAATAACATATAAAGCCACCACCTGTACCCATGTTGCTTAATATATTTGCTTTTATAGGTTTTCCATTCATAATACTTCTACTATACATAAGTACACCCAATGCTACTGTAAAATTGTATATACATATAATAACTGAAAACTTCCCTATGGATAACTGTGTGTCACGATTTAACCCAACATGGTAGGCTTGTGCGTCCTGTAGGCGGAATCTACCCTAGATGGCCGACCAAGATAAATCACTATACTCCATCAATCTGATAAGCCCTCCTTAACCCATATCTAATGGGGAGTCTGTCCACTCATGGGCTCTATACGATCAACTGTTATACCACGTATTATCTGAATAGGTGGTTGCACTCTATACTGTATGTAGCAACGGTACCGTGCTTTGTAATCTGTAATGGTCCATCAGGGTCTGATACTATATAATACATTTCTATATACAACTATCTATTTTACCATGATTCTGTAATAACTGTATAAACCATGACACTGTGATAAACTGTATCTGTATCAACTGTATTTTCTGAAATAAATTGTAAAACTGCATGTCATGGTACTGTAAATTGTATTTGTATCAACTGTATAATCAAGGTATTCTGTGATTACTATTAAATATTTCCTCTGTCTATATATTCTGTAAAACATAACTCTGAAAAATACTATAAAGCATGTCTCTGTACTATATATATATTCTCAAGCCACACAATAATTTTAAAACATATTAAACATACTTGATAAACTGTATAAATTTCTACTGTGAATAATAATCTAATAAAAAAAATATACATTTCATACTGAAAATCGTTTTAAAAATACCTAGCATAACATATTTCTCTTACCTGTTTCCTGCTAAGATCCCCCCTACTATGACGGATCCTAAACCCGCAAGGTTCTCCACTCAACACCCCAAAAACCATATATCCCAGAATAAAATATTACTATTTCTATGTCTACAGCATTTCCTATAACTGCTGGAAAGCCAAATTTTGCTTAAAAGATCTTACCCTGAACCTGGGATGAAATTCAACTCCATCCCATCGATGATCCACACTGGCAGACTTGAAGAGAACTTCCCTAGGAGCGTCGTGGTGGCCTAAGATCGTCGATCCAGTGGCTAACGGGGCCGAAATCGAAGAAAAATGGGAGAGGAACTGTAGAGAGAGGAGAGAGAGAGTCTTTGTTGAATTTTCTGCTTAAAAACTGAGTTTAAGCACTATTTATACTGCGGGCTTCGTCGACGAGCCACATCACCTTGTCGACGAGTCCTGTAGAAAGTTCGTCAACGAACCTGCACCCTCGTCGATGAATTTCAAACTTCCTAAAAATCCATTCTCAGTATCTTCTTGTCGACTAAATGTGACCTCTTCGACGAGATCCTAAAGAACCCTCATCGACGAAACCCCTGTGTTCGTCAACGAGGCCTGGAAAATTTTCTTGGGATTATCACATCCAAAATGCAACGTCGTCGACGAACGCAAAGCTGCTTCCTTCTATTATTGTTTCCATTACAATCACTCTTTGTTATTTAAATATCCTTATTTTTCGAGTCGTTATAGAAAAGGACACGCAATATGATATCGAGATTCGGCCAATACTGCTTACATCACCGCCTTAAGCTCAAAAGTAAGAGAATTCCACTAGATGCTCACTTAACGGGTGGAGCAACACCGATTACAATACCTTACAGAATGGTGCACCTAGTTCTCCTAACTGAATCTGAACCATTCTGGTGCTCTCCTAACCGAGTCTGAGCAATTCGGGACTTTTCATAAGGTAAGTCTCCCTCTTCCGACCACACGTTGGGAATACAATAAATAATCAAATGAAATTTGTGTACAATACAAGTGTATCTTACACAAAGCAAATATGTACCTCAATAAACTCAAATGCACTCTAGTACGATAAATATTTATGCTCGATAGAGAATGTGCAAATATCTCTCCAAAGATAATTTATGAAATATGTGAGAGATATTGATTTTGAGTTAACAAAATATGTATATCAAGAACACTTCAAAGATCTAGTGCTTTAAAAAATTATCTCCAAATATTATTTTCAAGATTAAGTGCAGGAGATATTTGATATAGCTCAAAAGAAATTATTTAGCAATAAGCACAACATATAGCTCTTGAGTCTAGCAATGAAGATGCTAAAGACTCCCAAGCAAGAATGAGATTTTCCCAAATAATATTTATCAATATGAAATGATATGGGAAAACTCTCTAAGCTAACTCTCAAGAAATATTTTCAAAAGATTATGCAAGGTGAGAGTTTAAGCTTTAACAATAATATATAAATGAGCACACAACACAAGAAATCCAACTCTCTCAAAGTTGCAATTGATTTGCAAATGAGGAGTATAAAGATGCAACTCTCCTTTTGTAAAAGATTTTAGCAAGAAATAAATAAACAGAGAGTATAAAATGTGATTGGAAAATAATGTGTATAAGCATTGGAAGCACAAAAAATTGAGAGAGAATTTTTCGTTAATCAAAATGCAAATCTCACCTCTAATCAGGGCAAATGAAAAATTATATATAGTTTTTCTAAAAAATATAACTGTTGGGGACATAATGGGAATTTTAGAAAAGATTAATTAAATTTTTAACCCTAATTATCACAGTTATTTTAAGTGAACCCGAGAGGTTCGGTCGCCCAGTCCTTAGGGTCGGTCGCCCGAATAGACACAAAGCTAATTTTGGGTTCGGGTGACTGTGGATAAGACCAATCAATTGAGCTAGGCGATTTTCCAAAGTCACGTGGTTTCAGTCACCCGGTGAGAGGTTTGGTTTGCCGAGTCTCGAACTTTGGTCGACCGAGGTTAATTTAAGCTAACAGTTCAGTCAGCTGGGGAAGGTGGAGATGGTCACATCTAAGGTTTGGTCGACTGTGGAGAATATGTTCAAATCATGTTCGGTAGGCTAAGCCCTGGTCAAACTGTTGACCCCTAACTTATTCGGTCGACCAAGGCATTTATAATGCCAAGGGTTCGGTCCCCCGAGACCACTTAAAATTGTGCATTTAAGTCATGTTTGATCTCTGTGCTTCATCAACCCTACGTGAACAAGCATATGACATTTAAGTTTGAAGGGTGATGGTTCCTATGGTCATCCTAAGGCCTAGGTTCTAATCTTTGACCCTAACCAATTAATTATTAAGAAAAAGTTTTTCTATGAAAAGTGTTGGTTCCTAGGGTCTGTCTACAACCTTTGAGCATTCAATCATCATCATGCATGAGATGCAAATATTACAAACTAGAAAACCAAATGCAATTACAATAAAATTAATTGTCTTCTTCTTTCTTCTTTTGCTCATCTTTCATCTTTGGAAAATGCCACACGATATGAGCTTTAAGATCTGTCTTGGCTTCCATTTTCCCGTCCCTTATGTGTGATATGAAATATGAGCCTGTTCACATACTAAATACATACATAAGTAGCTTGTGCTTTTTTAGCATTAAAACAAAGATCGGACTCAAAAAGTCAACATAAGGCTATCTAAAAACTTTTGGGCTGAGGCAGTTAGTATGACTTGTTTTCTGATAAACCGATCACCAAAGGTGTCACTAGAGGGTAAAGTGGCAGAAGAGACATAGATGGGAAGTGCAGTAGACTACTCCCAATTGAAAGTATTCGGGTGTCCAATCTATGTTCACGTGTCTAGTGAGGAGAGGTCTAAGCTTGACCCGAAGTCTTGTCATTGCATTTTTTTGGGATATCCAAAAGGTGTAAAGGGGTACAAGATGTGGGACCCAATGGCAAACAAGATGGCGATCAACAGGGATGTAGTCTTTGATGACAAGGCTATGGTGAAGCGTACTCAAGATAGTGATGAACAGAAACAAGAGCTAGAAAGTTGGGATAGTGATGAACATGTTGTGCAGGTGGAGTTGGAAGCTCAGGGCAATGGAAATGATCATGGTCCTATGGTTGCATGCTCTAGCTTGAGAAACCAACAAGTTGATGATCTTCCTATACAGAGATCCAGATGCACTATCAGACCTCCGCCAAGGTATGGGTTTGAAGAGTTAGTGTCTTATGCTTTTCTTACCAATTGCAACAATCCAATTACATTTCAAAAGGTAGTGCATGGTTAGGAGAAAAGTAGGTGGATGGGAGCAATGATTGAGGAGATGGAATCACTGCATAAAAATCAAACATGGGATTTGGTGGAGCTTCCAGATGGGAAGAGACTGATAGGTTGCAAATGGGTATATAGGAAGAAGGAGGCAATTTCAAAAAAGGAATGAGAGAAATTCAAGGCACAGTTGGTGGCAAAAGGATACTTGCAGAAGAAGGGGATAGACTATGATGAGATCTTTTCACCTGTGATCCGACATACTTTTATCAAGATTGTGTTGAGGTTGGTAGCTCATTATGATCTTCATTTGGAACAAATGAATGTGAAGAAGGTGTTTATTCACGGTGACTTGGAGGAACAAATTTATATGGTACGGTTGGAGGGATTCAATGAACCAAGGAAAGAAAACTTAGTTTGTAAATTGAAGAAGTCGCTCTACGAGTTGAAATAGTCTCCAAGGCAATGGTATTAAAGATTTGATTCCTACATGATCAAGATTGGCTACAAAAGGTGTGAATATGACTGTTACGTATATGTGAATCAACTTGATGATGATTCTCTTATTTTCTTATTATTGTACATCGATGACATGTTGATAACTGCAAAAGACTCAACTGAGGTGAATCAGTTAAAGGAACTGTTGCATAAGGAATTTGACATAAAGAATCTTGGTTCAACCAAGGAAATACTTGGGATGAAGATTCGCTAGAACATAACTGCAGGGAGGTTATGACTATCTTTGGGTGGTTATGTGCATAAGGTGTTGGAGAGGTTTAGCATGGCTGATACAAAACCGGTGTGTACACCTCTAGCGAGTCATTTTAAATTGTCTACTACAGATTACCCAAGTTTGGATGAGAAAATCTAGGACAAGTCAAAGGTCCCCTACGCTAGTACAGTGGGGAGTTTAATGTATGTCATGGTGTGTATGAGGCCAGATTTGGAACATGTTGTGATCATGGTGGGTAAGTTTCTCTCTAATCTAGGAAGACAACATTGGGAAGCCATCAAACGGATTTTCAAATACTTACAGGGTACATCGGGATATGACATTATGTTCGGCAAGTAACAGGATTGTCCTTCAGTTATAGGGTTTCTTAATGCTGACCATACAAAAGATATGGATGACAGAAGGTCTACAACGAGTTATGTCTTTACCCTTATCGGAGGACTTATATGTTGGAGATCCATGGTTCAATCTCTGGTAGCATTGTCCACGATTGAGGCGGAATATATGGTAGTTGCTGAAGGTGCAAAGGAAGCCTTATGGCTTACTAATTTGGTCAAAGAGCTGGGATTACAACAAGATGGAGTGGTGCTGCATTGTGACAGTCAGAGTGCCATTTACTTGGTGAAGAATCAGGTATACCATGCCAGAACTAAATATATTGATGTGAGGTTCCACAAGGTTCGAGAGTTGATTACTTCAGGTGAACTTATGTTGGAGAAGTTTCACACTTCTGAAAATGTAGTGGATATGTTGACGAAATCGGTTACTTCTAAGAAGTCCAAGCATTGCTTGGACTTTCTCGATGTCTCTAAGTGATAAAAGAGAGACATACCCAACTGAGCTTTCCGAGTTCAAGGTGGAGCAGTTAGATATGTTTTTCGGGTTCTCCTAAGAGTCGTATAATCACCAAGGTGAAGATTGTTGTGTATTGTGTGGCTCTTATACTTTATGGGTTTATAAACAAAGCGAGGAAAAACATATGGATGTGTTCTTGGTGCGGAGTAGCAGCAGGGACTCGTCGACAAGTGTCTTGTCCTCGTCAATGAGTAGATCCCAATAACAAGAAAAATTTAGAGTTTCTAAGATACCGAGAGCATATTTAAAGAAACGTCGACAAGTGGCTAGATGAGTGTCCTTCTTTGCCTCGTTGATGAATCCCTTGTTCTCGTCGATGAGTGTTTCTGGGTTGCGAACAGTTTTTTGAATTTTGAATTTGAACATTGGCATGGTTGGTTAATTGGAGGAAACCTCTGAGGGACTGTTATATATGTCATTTTGGATGTGTATTGACAGTGAGAGTGATCATTTATGAAGTGTATTGTGTACTTCGCTGGTTTTTTAGTGAAATTTTTGTGTCATTGCTTCCGTGGATGTAGGCTTTGCCAAAGCACGTAAATCTTGTTATTGTGCTTATTATTTCTTGTTTATTGGGCTTGATTGATTTGCTTGTTGCATTTTTATTCCGCTGTGCATCCTTTATCCGATCATTATTCATAACAAATTCAATTTTAGGCATGATTTTAAGCTTAAATTTGAACAATTTTTTTGAACAAAAGTCAGCTTTAAACTTTTGTTTTTGAGTTAGATATGCCTTTTGAGTTCAAATTTTTTTTAGTTGGAAATTTATTTTAATAGAAAGTAAAATAACTATTTTCTTAAGATAACATGCATACCTTTTTTTTCTTGGACTTGCAGTGTTTAGAGACTAGGTTTGCAATCTATCTTTATCTCTTGCAAATTGTGCCTTGGTATAGGTTGGTCATTTATGTACTTACGATGTGTTTTTTAAAATGCCCAACTTGGATTTTTTTTTATTCTACTTGATTATGAGTTCATTTAAGCTTTTTTTTTAAGTTAGATATGTCTTTTGAGTTAAAACTTTGTCTGGTTGGAAATTTATTTTGACATAAAGTAAAATAACTATTTTTCTTAATAAAACATGCATATTTTTCTAAGATAATCTGCATATTTCTTTTCTTGGTCTTGCAGTGTTCGGAGACCCTGTTTGCTCATGACGTGTTTGTTAAAATGCCCAACTTAGTTTTTTCTATTCAACTTGATTCTAAGTAGCTTTTGCTTTTGAGTTAGATATGCCTTTTGAGTTAAAACTTTGGTTTAAAATTTATTCAAAAAAAAAAAGTAAAACAACTATTTTCTTAAGATAACATACATACTTTTTAAAGATAACCTGCATACTTTTTTTTTAGTCTTGTAGTGTTCGGAGAGACCTGATTTGTAGTCTATCTCTATCTCTTGCAAATTGTACTTTCCAATAGGTTGGTCTTTTCTATGCTCATGATGTGTTTGTTAAAATGCCTAACTTGAGTAGTGATCTGTTTTCCATATGACTCCTTCTAAGAATTTTTAATTGACAACAAACCCTTTCAATCTATGTAGTACACATTTTTTAGATAATTTTGTTTATTTAGTTTCAGTTTTAGTTTTTCTTTACCATTTTTACCTGTTAATTTAGTTAATGCAAAAGATTGATAATGATAATTTCTTTAAACCTCTTGTAGAGATTTATCCTTGAGGCTTATATTTGTTATCTCCTATTGGATGGCACGCAAGGCCAAGCTAAGCCATTAGCTAAGCCTCTTTCTTTCAAAATATTCTTTCTCTTGCTACTCGAATCATGACTTGATCAATTTGCTCATTTAGTACAATTTTCTTGTAATAAGAATTATATATTTGTGATATAAAATCAAGAAAATTTAGGATGACTTTGAGTTAAAGGATCTGTAGAAGGATTCTTATGCTTCTTGGAGTGTTGGTTTGTAGTTATTATATTAGTCTCTATTTGAATTGTTTTAATTTCTTAATAATACTCCTATTTTTATAAATCTAAAACTTAATAGATCTTTTGTTGGAATTGGTGTATTTCCAAGAGGGAAGTGAATTGGTTATTAAAAAATTTCTTCCTAGGTTCAATTAAACTAGCAGCAGTAATACACAACTTAGGATCTTTCTAAGCATATATCAATTGTGTAGATAAATATAAAATGCAGAAATTAAATCATGCGCAACACTCACAATATATCAAATATAACATACATGTGTAGGAATATAAAGTGCAAAAAATTAAAAGCAAATACACAATATGTTATCGAGGTTCAGCCAATACTGTCTTTGTCCCCACCTCAAGCTTACAAGTAAGAGAATTCACTAAATAACTCACTTGCGGGTGGAGCAACACCGGTTACAACACCCTTTCCTTATTGGGCAAGAGAAACCCCACGTTAGGTTAATAGGGCTGACCCCAACCTTTATAACACCTTGTAGGATGATGCACCTAGTTCTGGTAACTGGGTCTAAACTAGTCCGGTGCTCTCCTAACTGGGTCTGAGCAAATCCGGGACTTTTCACAGGACGAGTCTCTCTCTTTCGACCACACATCCAGAATACAACAACAATAATAATAAAAACATTTGTACAACGATAAAGCTTCTAATCTAAGCAGATGTGTACATTATGAAGCTCATTGCTCTCACACATGATATGAAATAAGCTCAAGTGAGTGTGTGAGGTTTTCACAAAAAATAATTTTCTTAATCTTTGAGTGAGATGTATATGATAAGTACCTCAAAGATTTAAACCCTAATGACTATTTCTCCCAAAAAAAAATTAAATGAAAATGCTGGAGAACCTAGAGTTTATGCTTTCTAATGATTTTGCACAAACAAAGCATTTGAAATCCATGTGCAAAAAGTTTTTTATCAATAATGTATTTCCCTAAGAAATATTTACCAAGGAAATATGTGGAGAATTTTATAAGCTTACTCTCAAAAAGATTTTCAAAGTAAAAATATATGAGAGTAGTTATGCTTTGAATGTAAAATAAATGCCTAAAAATAAAATGCTCCCTTTAACAAAAAAGATTTTTGCAAAAGTAATGAGTGAAAGAGAGTTTGGGAGAGTTTAAAAATTTGCCCCAAAGAAAGATTTTTGCAACAAGAAATAGTTTGGGGAAACTTTGAGTAAGAAAATCCAAAATAAATTTGAGAGAAAATTATGACTAATCAAAGTTACTAATTATGAGTAATGAGGGGGTATATATAAAGTTGGGCAAAAATATGACCGTTAGGGACACGCTGGCCATTTTTAAAATTGTTTAATTAAATTTTAAAAATGGTTTAGCACTTAAAAAATGGTCTAACCTGAGAGGTTCGGTCAACCTAGGCACGGGTCAGTTGATCGAACCAAAGGCGACACATAACCCTTCGTGGCTTCGGTCAATCGTGACAAAAGGTTGGTCAGTCACTTATAAGATTCGGTCGACCGTGGTCATTTTGAATAAAAATACCGGTCGGTCGAGGGCAGTGGAAAGGTCAATTTTAAAGGGCCAATCAACCATGGAAGTCAAGTTCAAATTGGGTTGGTTGGCTGAGCCTTGGTCAACAAGTTGACTTCGGGGACCGTTGGATTATAACACAAGGATGGTCGGTCGACCGAGGGCATTAAAATTTACTATCTTGCTTTTAATTTGACCCAAAAAATCCAACGTTGTTCGACCTTGTAAACTTCATTTTAGCTCTAATTTGACCCTAAAGCTATTTCGAAGACCTTTATTAGCTTTTAGCTTTTATAAGAAAGGTTTTTCTACGAAAAGTGTTGGTCCTAGGGTCTATCTACGGTCATTACTGAGCTTCTATCCACAACACGCATGTAATGCATTATTACAGACCAAATTATAAAAACTAAATGCTTTTACAATAAAAATATATGTCTTCTTTCTTACTCTTCTGATTCACGGAATACGCCAGGTGTGTGATACGAGCTTCCTACGCTTCATGGTTCCCATGACCCTTTAATCTTATGTGTGTGTTAAGATATAAACCTATTCAAGCACTTAAACACACATAAGATACTTGTGCTTTGTCAATATCAAAATATGGATTAGACTCAAAAAGTCAACATCTTTGACCACGACTTCTTGGAGTGGGGTGAGCCTTTTGTTAGATGTTCAAGTATGATTGGCTATTTTGTTAAGTGTTTTTTATTTTTTATTTTTATTTTGTTGAAAGTGAGCATTGGATGGCTTTATTGTGAGCTTGTGCTAAAGTTGGAGTTTGGCAAGTTTTGAGATAAACTTGTATATTTATGGGCATTAGCTTCTTGTTCAATAAAACCCAATCGCTGTGAATAACATTTACTATTAGTAAAATTTTTAGATATAGAATAAATGAGATTCATGCTTTATTTTTCAAATTCTACTAAACACCTCAATAATGATTCCCTTTTTAGGTGATTTGTTCATCCTTTTTGTTGATTATTTAGTGGTTTTGAATCAACATTATGCACTGCAATGTTTGATCATTGAGGCTTGCTGCACATTGTCGAACTATTGTTATTTTCTCCTTAGTGGCTACAATTATAATCTATAATTTTTTTTGAGGAAAATTGACATATCTTTTTTTTTTTTTTTTGGATTCATTTTGGATGGTTTAGGCATAGTTCCAAATCTATAAATTATATAGTGCCTCAAATTGAATTAATAAAGGTAATTTGATTTTAATGAGATTTGCCCTTAATGTTTATAGGATTAATTAGATGCACTTAAAGCCCACACAAAGTAACCATTCTACAACCATAAATCAGGATTTAAGGTTGGGTAATCACTACACTATGGAGATTTGAATTGTGGATTGTAGTTGCCTAAAGTCCACTCTTAATATTTTCATACAAAGTTTTGTAACTTCTATGACTATATTTTAGTTTTTAGTCAACAACACACAATATGGTAATTGTAAGATACATGCAAAATCATACAAAATAGGTACTTGTATGGAATATGAATATTATAGTGCATTAATGAATTACACATGCATTATATTTTGTAGATGATTTAATGTTCAAATAGATTTCCATTTCTTTCAAATTAGTATGAAATTTGTAAATTATGTGGCGATTTTATACATTCATTTGTGTAAGATATTCAAATGCTTATGTTTCTATACAGAAATCCTCTTCATTTATTATAATCTATTAGTACTTATGTAGCTTATTTATTTATTAATATTTAATAGTAGTATTACTTGGTTAACAGGTGGTGTATTCCAAGGTGCAATCAAATAAAAATTATAATTTTTTCAAAGAAGCATGACCATGGACTTGGATTGTTGGTTTTTAAATTGGTCCAATGAGATGGAATAAATTTTGTAAATTTTACAATCATGTGAATATTATGGTATCATTGAGAATTGTTGTGCAAATCAATGTGCAGCGTGCAAGAACCGATCGTGCAATGCAGCAACCAATGATGAATGAAATAGAAAAATACAATCACACATATAATAAAGAAAGCAATAAAACAATGACACAAAGAATTAACGTGGTTCGACAATTTGCCTACATCCACGGGAGCAAGAGGCTAAAATTTTCACTATCTTCAAAACCAGGGTTATCGCATTGTATATATGCTAACCCTTACATACAGAGTAGTTGGAAAGTTCCCTAAATATTCCTGTATCAACCCCTGAAGGTTTTCCCTCCAAATCCCTAACCTATCCAACTTCCCAATTCAAAATTCAAAAATAACACCGAGCAAAACCTTTGACGGTTTCATACAAACCATCAACGGTTTCTTACTGAGACTGAAATTGTCAACGATTTTAGACAAACTGTCGACGGTTTCTTCTCGAGACCAAACCATCGATGTAACCGTCAATGATCTCTGTCAAACTGTCAACGGTTTCTTCCTAAGTCTGACTCCGTTGATGCAACTCTACAAACCGCTAATGATTTCTTCTGCAAACCAGTTTCTTTGTTTTTCCAAACCATGTTTTCTTTGTACCCGTGTTCCACTCAAAATATGAGGCACATACTACAACACTCTCCACCTTGGCGAATATACACACCTTAGGAGAAAACAAAAATATAACCCGCAGCTCCACCTGGGAGAATAGGTTGGTACACCTCTCATCTAGGATCTGGAGATGTTAAGCAAGTCCAATCAATGCTTGAACTTATCCATGGTAATAGGCTTTGTCAACATGTCTACTACATTCTCAAAAGTGTGAACTTTCTCAAGCAAGAGTTCACCAAAAGAAACCAATTTCCTGATCCTATGAAACCTCACATCTATGTATTTGGTTCTCGCATGACACACCTGGTTCTTCCTCAAATAAATGATACTCTAACTGTCACAATGCAAATGAACTCCACCTTGTTGAATACCCACCTCTTTGACTAATCTTGTAAGTCACAATGCTTCATTGGCAGCTTCGGTCATTGCCATATACTCTGATTCAGTAGTAGACAGTACAACTAGAGACTGTACCATGAACCTCCAACAAATAGGCCCTCCCACAAAGGTGAACACATACCTTGTGGTAGACGTCCTGTCATCCAAGTCTCCTGCATAGTCTGCATCAACATATCCCACAACTGAAAGATCACTTTGTTGCCTGCCGAACATGATGCCATAGTCTGTAGTATCCCTCAAGTATCTGAAAGTTCACTTGACTGCATCCTAATGCTGTCGACCCATATTTAAAAGAAACTTGCTCACCACATTGATACCTTGTGCCAGATTCGATCTTGTACATACCATAGCCCACTGCACTAGTTAATGACACCTTTGACATGTCATGAACATCATCATCTGTCCTTGGGCACTGGACGATAGACAATTTAAAATGATTTGCCAATGGTGTACTCACTGGTTTTGCATTATCCATGCTAAACCTCTCCAACACCCTCTCAACATAGCTACTCTGAGATAACCATAATCTCCTTGAAGCTTTGTCCCTAAAAATCTCCATCCCAAGAATCTTCTTGGCCGCACCCAAATCCTTCATGTCAAACTCTTTGCTCAATAGATTTTTTCAACTGATTAACCTCAATCATCGTCTTCGCAACAATCAACATATCATCCATATAAAGAAATAGAAAAATTACCCATTTGCATCCTATGACTCTCTTCCCTTCCGGAAGCTCTACCAATTCCCACATTTGGTTCTTATGCAGAGACTCCATCTCCTCCACCATAGTTGTAACGACCCAAAAAATTTTAACTATTTAAAATAATAAGGAAGATAATAAAAGGAAAAAAAAGGGGGAAATAGAAGAAAAGGGAAAAAAAAAAATAAAAAAGGAAACAAGCAGGTACTCGTCGACGAACTTGATTTTCTCATCGACAAGCTATCTTCTGAGCCTCGTCGCCAAGTATGCATGTCTCGTCGACGAGGATTAACGAAGAGAGGTTTTTATATTTTTGAATTTCGTCGACAAGCTCCCAGTTTCGTCCACGAACGATGTTCTTGGGCTCATCGACGAGTCCACGTGTCTCGTTGACGAATCCCTTCCTATAAATAACACTTTCTTTTTCATTTTTCAGCGAGAAAACATTGCATGTACTCTCTCTCTCTCTAGAAAACAACCCTCTCACCTTCTCTCTAGGTTTCTAGCCTCGTTTCTCCTCGATTTAACGATCGGAAGCTACCATGAGACTTCTGGGAAGATTCTCTGCAACATAGGCGGAGTAGAATTTCGATTTGAGAAGTTTGGGAAACATCCCAAAACCAGGGAAAGTGAGATATTTTAGGGTTTTATTATTATTTTGAAATATATGGAACCTAGGAAGTATTAAATGAGTGTTTTTCTGAGATTTGAGTAAGTTGAGATTTTTGAAATATAGGGTCTTGTTTTTGTTCAATTTTAGGCTGAATCCCGAGGAGCAGGTAAGGGAAAATACTTTATAACATATTTTCATTAATTTTAAACTAATTAAAATTTGGGTAAAAAATTCAATATATTTAGGCAAATTATTCTGAATGGTGCAGGCTTTGAAAATATTGTTTTTGATTATATATTATATTGGGAAAAATTTTGTGGCATGAAAACAACTTTGATAATTAAATGGTTGCGAGTATTGCGGAATTATAATTTATTGTGTGATTGTGAATACTGTTTAGGCTGCGAATTCTGCATGGTTGAAAATACTTGCTGATTGTGTATACTGTGGTAGATGTGTGGATGTCCTTGACTGGTTGAATTTGCTATTGATTTGTGTTGTGGTTCATGTAAATTGTGATATAGCATTGGCAGTGGTATAAGGAGGTTGTTATATCGTACCTGATGTAACCATCATATAACGTTGACAGTGGTATGAGAAGGTCATTATATGAGTGTTTATATTGGGGGGTAAAACATTGGCAGTGGTATGAGGAGTTTGTTTTACCTATGTACCATGAACAGGGTGGTTTGTGTTGTAATTTGTGTGGACCGTGTAACCTGTGTGGTTGATAGTCCTATATGGACCAGTCCTGTGTGGACATGTTTGTTGTATGTATGAGAGTCCCGTGTGGACGTTGCATTTTGTGTGAATATGAACCCTGTGTGGGTGTGAATAAAAATTGTACGAATTATCCTGTGTGGATTGATTGTGTTATGCGTATTTTGTGTGGAACTCTGTGAAATGATTGGCATTAGTTGTGTGTACCTTTAATTACTTAAGCATTTATGGTAAAGTAGAATACTCTGCCCAAGAGCTTGCCGAGGAAGGCGAGTGCCCTGGTAATTATTTGTGGGTACTAGAGCATAGGGAAGCCACTTGTATGGGCGGGTGACCTTTCTTATTCTCGGAAACTTTGCTTGGATACATAACCCGAGGGCTTATTGAGAAAGGTGAGTACCCTGGTTTTAGCACTAGAGGAGAGGGAATCTACTTGTATGGGTGGGTAGACTTCCCTATTCTCAATAATTATTAGTAAAAATAATTATGTATGTGTGTATGTGATTGAGTGATAGAGGAATCGATGATGATGTGATTAAGAATGCATTTTCTTAGCTGCTATTGATTGTGATATACAATTGTATGTATACTTTGTAATTATATTTTAAACACTTCAACCACACACTGTTGTAACTTATTTTTTCTTTACTGAGAGGTGTATCACCCCGGAGAATATTTAATCATTTTAGGTCTTCCAGGTGATTGAGCTTAGAAAGCTCTAGGGCGGGGTTAGTTTTGTGTGAAGGGACACAAGAATGGTTATGTGTACAATTTTATGTTAACACTTTGTCTTAGTTATGTAATATGGAGAATGTGATTGTACTTTTTATGTGTTTGCATATGTAAATATAACACTCTGGTATTTTGCTTAAGGTTATTTAATTAATTCTGTTGCGTGAATGGTATCAGAGATGTATGGTTGTTCTTATAACACTTTGGGTCCCACGTGGCGGGTACGGGGCGTTACAATTGGTATTAGAGCATAACGGTCTTGCAGACTTTAGAAGAATTAATACCAGAGTATAGTTTTGAGTTGGATAAGGGTAGGAATGGGTAGATTAAGGTACTGATAGGAGTTTGAGTCTGTTTTGTAGCCTGGAGGCAGAAATCCCTTGATGGACTTCTGTGATTTTCTGAATCAATCGACGATTTCATAAAACTATGGTAAATCCATCGACGATCATGTTTCCAAGTAGAGAAACTGGAAATTGGAATTTGAATTTAAAGGTTAAGATGATTGCGGATATTTAATTGAGGATTTGGATGTTAAATTGGTTTCTTGTTTTATGATTTTGTTATATATATTAATATGTAGAGATTCTAAACTTGCCTCTATTATATATATTCAGGGATGGATCCTAGAGGCAAAGGCATGGATGAAGGAGGAGGAAGTGAGTTGGGAGCTTCCAATGGAGATGAGATTGACATCTCCCGACTATTGCAAGGAATAACTCGTCAGGTTAGGGAAGGGATGAGACGAGACTTTGGAGGATCAAGCTACCCACCAATGCACCAGGGTTGCACAATTGATTAATTTACCCATTTGAAACCCTTATCTTTTAAGGGTGGTACTGACCCGATTAAGACTAAGACGTGGATGTAAGAGATGGAGAAGATATTGGCAGTGTTGAACTGCATTGAGGAGCAGAAAGTTCTTTTCGCCACCTTCAAACTGGTAGGAGAAGCTGAACGGTGGTGGCATGTGATGAAGCTATTGGAAGAATAGTGAACAGTACCTATAGCGATGACCTGGAGTCGTTTCAAGCAGGTCTTCTACGATCAATACTTTCCCGTCGCCACCAAAAATACGAAGGCGGAAGAATTTTTCAACTTGACTTGGGGGTGTCTCACTATTCAGTAGTATGTTGCTAAATTTCTGGAACTTTCTCACTTCACACCTTCTATGGTTCCAGATGAGTAACAAAAGGCGAGATGGTTTGAAAAGGGCCTGAATCAGAGGATTCACGAGCATATGACATGTTTGCAGATTCAGGATTTCACAAAACTAGTGGAAAAAGCCACCGTTGCAGATTCAAGTTTGTAGAGAGGTGTAGAGGGACCAAAATGAAGGAAAAGGCCTGTGTCTCCCCGCTCCCAAACAAATGTCAGACAAGGGTTGTGGAGGGGAGACAGAGATGTTGCAGGTCAGGGGTCAGAAAGAAATGATCAAGGACTATAGGGTGATTCGTCACACCCTCACTGCCCTAGATGTAACCAGCGGCATTGGGGAGAATGCCAGAGTAGGGGTGTCGTGTGCCATAGATGCGGAAATATGGTCATATAGCCCAGGAATGTCGAGAACCGCCGAATAATGCACTTGCTCTAAATCAGAATCAGAGGAACAATCTGGTGCCTAGCAGCGGCGATGCCCCTACACATGTTTATATGTTGGGTACACCTGAGGGGGACGACGCTAAAGGCGCAGGTAATATGTCTACGTTAGCATGAGTATTGATTTTTTTTGATTTTGCATGTTTCGGTGTTGCATATGTTTGATTTGATTGAAATGTATGAATGTGTTTAGTTAGCTTTTTAGTTGTGAAAATAGGTGATTAACGAATTTCGAGGATGAAGTTTTCTGAAGGAGGGGAGAATGTAACGACTCGGAAATTTTTATCTATTTAAAATATTAAGGAAAATAATAAAAAGAAAAAAAGGGGGGAAATAGAAGAAAAGGGAAAAGAAATTTTAAAAAAGAAACAAGCTGGCACTCGTCGACGAACTTGATTTTCTCATCAACGAGCTATCTTCTGAGCCTCGTCGCCGAGTATGCATATCTTGTCGTCGAGGATTAAGTGAGAGAGGTTCTTGTATTTATAAATTTCATCGATGAGTTCTTGGTTTTGTCCACGAACAATGTTCTTGGGCTCGTCAACGAGTCCACGTGTCTCATCGACGAAACCCTACCTATAAATAGCAATTTCTTTTTCATTTTTCAGCGAGAAAACATTGCACGACTCTCTCTCTCTCTAGAAAACGACCCTCACACCTTCTCTCTAGGTTTCTAGCCCCGTTTCTCCTTGGTTCGACGATTGAAATCTACCACGAGACTCCTGGGAAGATTCTCTACAACATAGGCGGAGTAAAATTTTGATTTGAGAAGTTTGGGAAACTTCCCAAAACCAGGGTAAGTGAGATATTTTAGGGTTTTATTATTATTTTGAAATATATGGAACCTATGAAGTATTAAATGAGTGTTTTTCTAAGATTTGACTAGTTGTATTTTTTGACCAAAATTCAGTTTTGTTCGATTTTAGGCTGAATCCCGAGGAGCAGGTAAGGGGAAATACTTTATGATAGATTTTTATTAATTTTAATCTGGTTAAATTTTGGGTATAAAATCCTATATATTTAGGTAAATTATTATGAATGGTGTAGGCTTTGAAAATATTGTTTTTGATTATATATTATATTGAGAAAAATCGTGTGGTATGAAAACAATTTTGATAATTAAATGGTTGCGAGTACTACGCAATTATGATTTATTGTGTGATTGTGAATATTGTTTGGGCTGCGAATTCTGCTTGGTTGAAAATACTGGCTGATTGTGTATATTGTGGTAGATGTGTGGATGTGCTTGAGTGGTTGGATTTGCTATTGATTTGTGTTGTGGTTCATGTAAATTGCGATATAGTGTTGGCAGTGGTATAAGGAGGTCGTTATATCGTACCTGATGTAACCGTCATATAACGTTGACAGTGGTATGAGGAGGTTGTTACATGAGCATTTATATTGGGGGTAAAACATTAGTAGTGGTATGAGGAGTTTGTTTTACCTATTTACCATGAACTGGGTGGTTTGTGCTGTAATCTGTGTGATGATTAGTCCTGTGTGGACCATGTAACCTGTGTGGTTGATAGTCCTATGTGGATCAGTCCTGTGTGGACATTTATGTTGTATGTATGAGAGTCCTGTGTGGACGTTGCATTTTGGGTGAATATGAACCCTATGTGGGTGTGAATAAAAACTGTACGAATTATCCTGTGTGGATTGATTGTGTTATGCGTATATGTGTGGAACTCTGTGAAATGATTGGCATTGGTTGCGTGTACCTTTAATTACTTAAGTATTTATAGTAAAGTAGAATACTCCGCCCAAGAGCTTGCTAAGAAAGGCGAGTTCTCTGGTAATTATCTGTGGGTACTAAAGCAGAGGGAAGCCACCTGTATGGGCGGGTGACCTTCCCTATTCTCGGAGACTTTACCTGGATACATAACTCAAGGGCTTACTGAGAAAGGTGAGTACCCTGGTTTTAGAACTAGAGTAGAGGGAATCTACTTGTTTAGGCAGGTATACTTCCCTATTCTCGGGAATTATTAGTAAAAATAATTATGTATGTGTGTATATGATTGGGTGATAGAGGAATCGATGATGATGTGATTAAGAATGCATTTTCTCAGTTGCTATTGATGGTGATATACAATTGTATGTATACTTTGTAATTATATTTTAAACACTTCAGCCACACACTGTTGTAACTTATTTCTTCCTTATTGAAAGGTGTCTCACCCCGGCGAATATTTAATCTTTTCAGGTCCTCCAGGTGATCGAGCTTAGAAAGCTCCAGGTCGGGGTTAGTTTTGTGTGAGAGGATACAAGAACGGTTATGTGTACAGTTTTATGTTAATATTTTGTCTTAGTTATGTAATATGGAGAATGTGATTGTACTTTTTATGAGTTTACATATGTAAATATAGCACTCTGGTATTTTGTTTGAGGTTATTTAATTAATTCTGCTACGTGAATGATATCAGAGACGTATGATTGTTCTCATAACACTTTGGGTCCCACGTGGCAGGTTCGGGGCGTTATAATAGCACTCATTTATATACTTTTCTCTTGGTTGTGCACCGCCTCTTGAAAAGTAATAAGATCCTTGCTACTAGTAATGAGTGCATAAGAAACCAAATCATCAAATCTATACCTAGGGGTGGCCTGATAGTACATTTGGGTCTGTTTTTAGCTATACTGTGATGCTGCTGGTTTCCCGAGCTAGAACTCCATGCATTCTGAACATTTTCATCTCTGCCCTGAGTCTCCAACTCCACCTGCACCACATGCTCATTGCTGCTACAGTTTTCTGGCACCTATTTCTATTCTTCGACTCGAGTACGTTGCACTATGGCTTTCTTATCAAAAATTGCGTCTCTACTGATCACCACTTTGTTTGCTTTTGGATCCCACAAGTTAAACCCACCTTTCTGATACCCCAGAAAGATACACCATCTAGATTTTGCATCAAGCTTTGATTTATCCTCACTAGAAATATGCACGTAGGTTGGACATCCAAACACTCTCAAAACATAGTAGTCTACTGTAGGACTATACATGGTTCGGTGCGGTTTGGTTTTGGCCAAAACCGAAAATCGAACCGAAATTTTCGGTTTTGGGATTTTCGAACCGAAACTGAAACTGAACCGAAATTATGCTTTAATTGAAAACCGAAAATGTGGCGGTTCGGTTGCGATTTCTAGATTTCAAACCAATTTTTGGACAAAAAAAATAATATTTATTTTTCATAAAGTTGTTGAAAATTTATTAAGCATTTTAATTTTTTATAAGGACTCATAATTTTAACAAAATAAAATCTGTTGGGCACTTTTAACAAAAATAACCTTTATTTTTCATAAAGTTCTTAAAAATTTATTGAGCATTTTTATTTTCTATAGTGGCTATATGGCTATATTGCATGCTATATTTTTACTAGTCATATTATATATATATATATATATATATATATATATATATATATATATATATTGGTTTTTTGGTTTTTTTCGGTTCGGTTTCAACATAAAATCGAAACCAAAACTGAAACCGAACATTTTTATTTTTGGAAACCGCAACCGAAATCGATAATCGAAAAACCAAACCGTTTTTGGTTTCGGTTCTGTTTCGGTTTGGTTTTCGATTTTTTGGTAATTTTTGTACACCCTTAGTCTACCACGCTACTTATCCACACCTCCTCTGCAAATTTCTCATCTAGCGATACCCTTGGTGATCTGTTAATCAAGAAACGCACCATACTCACTGCCTTTTCTTAGAAGTTCTTTGCAAGTCCTGCATTCAACTTGAGACACCGAACTCTTTCAACTATTGTCCCGTTCACCCTTTCTGCCACACCATTCTATTGTGGTGTCTTTGCGTACTGTGAAGTGTCTCCTTATGCCATGCTGCTCGCATAACTCCATGAACCTCGAATTAGCGTACTCAGTTCCATTGTATGACCTGATGCATTTGATCTTTCTCCTGGTCTGATTTTCCACTTTAGCTTTTCACATTTTAAACCTAGCAAAGGTCTCTGACTTGTGCCGCATGAAGTACACCCATATCTTATGTGAGTAATCATCGATAAAACTCACAAAGTACATATGTCCACCCCCGTGATGCTACCCTCACCGGGTCCCAAATATCTGAATGAATATAGTCAAAAATTCCCTCCGTCTTGTGTGTGACTGTCTTGAATTGCACCCTACTTTATTTCCCAAACACACAATACTTGCAAAAATTCAGATTGCATATTTTGACACCCTTCAAAAGATTTCTCGTGTGAAGCTTCATCCTCCCACGCTCACCCATATGCCATAACCGCATATGCCACAAGGCAGTATTATCTGACTTAGACTCTGCAGCTACAATTCCACCAACAACTGTGGTACCCAGTAGTGTATAGATATTCCTTGTTAACTTTTTCCCCTTCATTAGCGTTAAGACGCCTTTACTTACCTTCATTTTCCCACTTACAGACTTGAAACTAAACCCGTTACAATATAAAGTGCCTAATGAAATCTGATTCTTAAGTAGATCCGATATATGTCTAACATCACATAATGTTCTCACAACACCATCAAAACATTTTAATTATGATATTCCCTATTCTAACAATTTTGCAAAAAAGCATTATTTCCCATCAGAATAGAATCAGAATTTACCAACCTCTAGGTGCTGAACCATTCCTTATTTGGTGTCATGTGATAAGAGCTTGCCAAATCCAGGATCCAAGAATTTGTGAGATGATTTGAACCCGATGAAACAGCAAGCATATCACCATCACCGCTCTCTGAGTCTCCTTCTTCCACTACATTCGTAGATTTTGATGAACCCTCTAGATTTTCTGCAGTCCCCTTCTTCTTCTCTGGACAAGCTTGTTTTACGTGCCATTTTTACCGCACTTAAAACACTGTATGTCCTTCCTCTTCTTGGACTAGGACCAAGATTTATTATTACTCGATCCGCTCCAGAACTTATTTCTCCCACATTCTAAGTTACCCTTTACCATAAGCCCTTCACCTTATGAAATCTCGTCACTAGCTTTCTTCCTTTGATGAAAACCTAACAGAGCGTTTGTGATCTACTCCAAATTCAGGGTTTATTTTCCCCAAGTCAGAGTTGTAACCAAGTTTTCATACGTATGCGATGCAGGTAAGGAATTTAGTAGCATCAATGCCTTGTCTTCTTCCTCGAACTTCACATAAACCCGCATCAAATCACAGATGATCTGATTGAATATTTTGATGTGTTTGTTCAAATCCAAAACCTCTAACATCTTAAGCCAATACAGTTTCTACTTAAAATACAACTTGTTCATTAACGACTTGGACATAAATCGACTTTCTAGTTTTTGCCAAACTGTCATCGGAGATTCCTCATCCATGATGTGATATATCACATCATCTGCCATACAAAGCCTGATAGTTGCCGAAACCTTTGCTTCCAATTCCTTCCAACTTGTTTCGTTCATGCCTTCCGGTTGACTTCTATATAACGTCTTCACCATACCTTGCTGCACTAACAGATTCTTAACCCTCCTTTTCCATAGTCTGAAATTTCCTGATTAGTTGAACTTGACAATGTCAAACTTTGCAGAAGAAATCTCAGAAGCCATTGGAACCAATTGCTCTGATACCAATTTGTTATGCGAATTAATGCACAGTGTGCGGAAACCGATTGTGTAATGCAACAACCAACGATGAATAATATGAAAAACACAATCACAATGATTATAAGGAAAGAAATAAAACAATGACACAAAGGATTAACGTGGTTCAATAATTTGCCTACATCCACGGGAGCGAGCGGCTAAATTTTTCACTATCTTCAAAACTAGGGTTATCGCATTGTATATATGCCAGCCCTTACATACAGAGTAGTTAGAAAGTTCCCTAAATACTCCTGTGTCAATCCCTTAGAGGTTTTCCCTTCAAATCCCTAACCTATTCAACTTCCCAATTTAAAATTCAAAATTAGCGCCGAGCAAAATCGTCGACGGTTTCAGACAAAACGTTGACGATTTCTTCCTAAGACCAAATCGTTGATGTAACCGTTGATGATCTCTGCCAAACCATCGACGATTTCTTCCTGAACCTGACTCTGTTGATGCAACTTTGCAAATCGTTGACAATTTCTTCTGCAACCCAGCTTCTCTGTTTCTCCAAACAAAGTTTTATTTGTACACGTGTTCCACTCAAATTATGAGCCACATACTACAACAAGAATTATGTAGAACTGTTTATGAAATTTTTTTGGGTAAAAAATTGTAAAATACTTGAAATATAGAGGAAATATTTTTGAAGTTTTGAAAACCTATATGTAACTATATAATTAAAACTTAATTGTTGAGTAATTCGTGAAAGGTCTTTTGAATTTTTGAATTGCAACGTAAATGTCGAATACATGATAACTTTCTACTCTTAAAAAATAAAAATTGTGAAAAATTTGCATCAATGCAAGCATAAATTTGATTAGATTTGATTGCTTGGTGGTTATGATTGAGAGCTCAAATTGAGTATTGAAATCAAAATAATAGGTTCATTTAATCAAATTTATTTGAACTTTTATTAATTAAAATGTGTAACATTTTAAATATAGAAGAAATGTTGTCAAAATTTTATTAATTTATGAATTGTATTTTCAATTTTCTTTTTGAGTTAACATATGAAGTTGAAACTCTATTTAATAGTTTTAATTATAACTTATATATAAAATCATAACCATTGGGAGCACGGGGTTTCCTATAATTTAATTAGTAATAAATTTAAGACTTATATTTTGAAATCATACTTCTTGTACAACATGAGATCTCTACTAGTAAGATAGCAAAGAAATAATTGAAGCAACTTTTGAGATGAAAAAATATTTTAAAAATAACTTTTTTAAAGTAATAAGGATAATCTAAATATTCTCACGGATGAAATATTGGTGGAAAAGTTGACTTCATGCTTAAGGTTACATTTAAATCATATAATAATAATAATAATAATAATAATTCCTATTTTTATAATAATAATAATAATAATAATAATAATAATAATAATAAAATTTCATCACAATGTCAAAATATTCGAGCAAGTATTATAACTTGAACACACTAAACAAAATTAAAAATCTTTTTGCAACACATACCTCTTTTATTTATGATGTACCCTTACTCCTAACTATAAAATTCAAAATTCAAGTGTATACACATGAACGCAAAACACATACCAAAACAAATTCCTCGTAATCAAAATTGAAATACAACTGTGTAAAAAATCTAAATCTGACTCATGAGAGTTATATATTTATATATTTATTATGCTTACTACAACATTAATGATTGTAATAAAATCACTAATTGATATCAGCAAGATATTAGTTCTATTTTAATAAAGTTTTGAAAATATTTAGCTTGTTATAAATAGCAAAGGCCATTCACACACATGCAACTTAATTAAGTAACCCAATTAATGTTGGATAATACCTAACTTAGAGTTAAACCCTTGGGGGATTAAATGGGCTTTGACCGTCAGGGTTAAAGACGCGTAGGGCAGCGCGTGAGACCCACCCTCCCGAGGGTTCTTCTGCGTGTGCTGGACTGAATCTAATGCCTCTCTGTGTTGGGTATAATTGGGAGTGACTAGTGAGTGTGAAAGTCGGCTTTCTGGGATCCTTCTCCCAGGAATCAAGACACCATCATCACTTTTCGCTTGCTTCTTACGTACCCACAAGCATAGGTTTGTCTTCCTGATCTCGCTCTGTACATTCTTCTACCCTTTCAAGCTCTTGATTGCTTCTAATCATAATTACTGTGTGCATATTTCCATTATGATCTCTTGGAGCTGTTCTTTATGATGATACTGCAATGCTCTTTTGCCTTTTGATTGGTTTGTTCTCTTTTGTTCTCTTGCTTTCCTGCGAATTCTGGATCTCACGGGCGTTGATTACTGATGACCCTTCGAGCTCTTTAATTGTTTTATCAATTTTTATTTTGATGTTATAGTAGCGTCTGTGTTTTTGTTTCTCAAATGATGAAAAATTTTAGCAGAGAATTTGGCTTGCGAGCTATACTGATTGATTCGTTTTGTTTTGTTTTGTTTTGTGTGTTTTTTTTTTTTTTTCAATGGATCTTCATGATGTCTTTAATTCCCTTTGGGTGGCTAATCGAGGGTGTTGAATATGAGTCTGGATTGATGTTTGTATAAGAGAGATGGGCATGGAGAGATTTCCAATTCTTTTAATTGAACATTATGGCCTTAAGAAAGGTTCCAAGCTGACAATTTTGTCTTGTTTTAGATCTTAATTGGCAAGTAATATATTCCGATAGACACATTGAATGCTGAATTTGTGAGGTGTTACGTTTGTTCGTGATTTCTCCTCCTATAATTAGTAAGAAAGTCCTCAGTTGTTCTTGGATTTTCTGGCATTTTTGTTGGGTTAATATTTATCATTGCAGAGTGTTGGATCTGGCATGTCATGGCTGCCAAAGAACTAATTGTCTAAAAGTGAGCTTGTCAGATGAGCTCCTTAGTGTGGTTTAAATATTTTCTTTGACATGCCCCTACATGTGAAAGCACATTGCACCTGAAGAGTGGGGGACATCACAAGCCCACTATTCCTTGCATTAAAAGTTGAATTTTAATTAGAAGAATTGATGCAACTGAGAATTAAATTGTTGATCTTTTGGTCAAAGAGGTTTTGATGCCATATCAAAGAAGCAATTCTTCTAAAAACTTAGGTTTGTTATGTGAGTTATGAAAAATGAATAATCTCTAGCAACAGCAGTCATATTTTTTGATTCCATAGATGCCTATCCTCCTCCATTTTTGAATGACTTATATGTATTTTAATCACTTCCTTTTTTTTCATTGCATTAAGTTTGATCAACAAAGAAATGGTGCATAAAGAAGATATTGTTTAAAATAATCTATGAGTTTTGGTTTGCAATGGTTAACAAAATCAACTAAAGTTAGGATATCCGAGTGTAGGTTTAGTTTTCTCAGGTTATGGAGGACTAACATTTTATAACCTTTTCCTTTTTGGATTGTATTGATCAACGAAACAAAACCTTTAGGTATAGAGTTGTATATAGCAAATTCTTTATTTTGTGACATATGGAGGTTGGCCTTTTTGAGAAGTTTGGCTTTTTTTGGAAGAAGGAACAACTTAGTTGTTGCTATCCTATTTAACTAATTTGGCATTTGAAAATGATTACGGAATCTTTTGATGAATAAATGATCCTTCCTCACACCCCCTCCCAATTAATCAATAATATTTTTTTGATAGAAAAAGAAAATTTTTTAGCAGCAAGGAAGAGAGTACAAGCTAAAAATGACAAGATGTCCACAATGCTAATAGACACACAAAATATATAAACCCTTGCTATAATAATTGATGGAGCAATTTAATCCATCTAAGTTTCTTTACTCTTTTTCTTCTTACATCTTCCACCATCCTACCTAATTTCCTTTCTGGAGGGTTATGTCAAGTGCACACCCATCTCATCCATCAGAGCGTGAGCTATATAATACTTATCATCTCCTTTTTTGGATAAATGAGAATTGTTAAAATGCCGCCTTCTTTAAGATCAACCTCCTGCTCCTCCTGACTTGGGTAGTATCCACACCTAAAGTAATCCCTTCCTCCTTGAGTAAGGGAACTGTGGTCAAATTGGAGTCTCTTAACACACTGTAACCCTTTTCCGAATACGAAACATAATTACCACTATACTTGTGAGTGGGGATGCAAGTGATTCAACAGTACACCATTATCACACCCACAATCACTATGCTCTCCTCATCTGACACACCACTTCACATTTTACGCGTCTCAACAGCTCCACTCTGACCTATAGATCAACGTCATTTCATCCGAGGAGCACGTTTTGAAGACAGAACTTTGAGGCCAAGCTAAAGCCCACAATACACTTATGAGCTATAAGATACTTTTTGGCATCTACAATTGGTATCATTTGTGTGCAATATGAACTTTAGGATGAAAGCTTCTATCTAGATCAAATACGCACATACTCCTATGATTTTTGGGGGTGGGGGGTTGGGTATTATGGTGATGAGTGGCAGGACAACTTGAAATCCCCCAATAGTTGAGAGTCGAGGAAAATTGTGGTTTATAAGGTCACAACTCAGCCTGTTTATATGAGGCGCCTTTTAAATGCAAAGCTGTAAGGTTCAAGTGTTATAAAATTGAACAATACCTTATGTGAGCAAGAGACAATTTTCAATATCAATGCTCATGATTAAAATCAGTGTTTTAAAAGGCGTTAGTGAGGCACGCCTTGAGGCATGTTGGGCTTAAAACGCCCTAAGGCGTAAGTGGAAATGCGAAAATCCAAAAAGGCATACGCCTCAGGTGTAAATACTCGCCTTTTACGCCTCAATGTAAAGGTGTACGCATTTTGGGCTGCTTTATTTAAAACATAAATTAAAAAAAAAAACCCAGAACTTTGAATCTAAAACCCTTTCCTCCCTCTCTTCGACGAAGCTTCTCTTGATGAAGCTTCCGCTCTCTTGACAAAGCCTCCAGCGACATCTTCTCCTCGTCAATTCCTCTCGACGAAGCTTCTGCTCTCTCGACGAAGCCTCCAGTCTTCTCCTCTCTCGACGATTCCTCTCGACAAAGCCTCCAGTCTTCTCCTCTCTTGATGATTCCTCTCGACAAAGCTTCTGCTCTCCCGATGATTCCTTTGGATGAAGCTGCTGCTCTCTCAACAATTCCTCCAGCGACGTCTTCTCCTCTCTCGACGATTCCTCTCGCTTCTTTTTGTAAAGTTATGACTTATTTTTAACATGCATTTTTTGAGTTTGTTAGCTAAAATTGGCCTATATGATACTTAAGAATTATGTTTTTATTTTTACTCCATTATTCTAAAATTTTTCTCATTTTTATACTATATAAATTTTTTTATTAATTATTTTAAAAAATACAGTCCCAAAATGCTTATGCCTCAATGCCTTGAGGCTTACGCGCGCCTCCTGGAGGGTAAAATGCCTTGCCTTACGTCTTCTCCTTTTAAAACATTGATTAAAATGAATATAAAAATCTCCTTGGTCAATGACAAACTCTTATTTAAATGCTAAAATTGTTTTAGAAACTATTTAATTCAATAGCTAGAATCAAATGTATTCCTTTTTTTAAAGTACAATTTTTCTTTAATAAATTTTCTATTTTGGAAAAAGTAAAACACTCATAAAATTTTGTGACTGCATGCAAATAACTCTCTCTCTCTCTCTCTCTCTCTCTCTCTCTCTCTCTCTCTCTCTCATTTTAAATTGATGGGTAGACTATGAATCTAGGTTAGTAGTTATTTGACTCAATTCTTAAAAATCTGTAAATCACTAAGCAGTACCATTTTCTCGTCTTTAAAATATGTTGATTTTGCTTGTTTAAAATTGTACAGTTATCTTAAGGCCAAAGTGGTGTAGGCTACCTTAGCTTAGTGATTAGACAATAATTTTTTCGGAAAAGTATCGAGATTGAAATCCTATTATCCATTGTTTGAACATTTAAAAGATAAATAATGTACGACGACTTGCATGAATAATTATTAGTGGAACACATTTTATTTTGTTACCATTTGATTGAATGGCAAAAATAGTAAAAAAAAAAAAATGATTCATATTTAAAATAAAGTGATTTATAGTAAAGTGGGTAATGATCTTAACCTTCCAAGGCCAGTTTTCACTTGGGAGGAGGAGCTTGAAAGGCTAAGTTCTTTTGGTTTTAGTCCTACTTCAGAACTGTGTTTCATCTTTTTCGTTACCACTGTCTATCACATATGGAGAAGTAGAAATAAATGAATTTTTTGAAAACACCGTTTGCAGTTGTGACATTGTTGTTTTTACATCATGGAGGATGTAAAGCGTAGGATTTTTGGAGTTTGGAGATTTAGATTACTTTTGTGTTTTTGTTTTGTGCTGTTGTACAGTTTCCCTTTTGAGCTAATGCATTCTTTTTTACCTTCTAAACAAAAGTTAAATGTGAATGAATAAATGCATAGATAATTTTATGCAGTTTCAAGTTATAAGATAGCAAAAAAAGAATTGAACTGACATGAAAAACTATTGTAAAAACAATCTTTTAAAGTAATGAAGATCATTAAATTGAGAAAATCACAGTGAGAAAAGTTAGCTTAATGCTTAACTTTAAATCAAAATTAAATAATAATAATAAGAATAAAATTTTATTTTTCCAACATCTGACCGTGCAAGTTAGTGGCATATCTTGAACAAACTAAATATAATTAAAAGTCTTTTTATAATGAGGAGTGTGTATGATATACACCTGTTGCTAGCTATTAGATTTGAAATTCAACAGTCAATGATTTTGTGTACGCACCCTCCGAAGACGTGTATGATACAATTTTCTTATATTTAAAACCCAAATACTATTACAAGAATTCCTACTACATTAAAAATCTAGTTGACTCATCAAGGGTTTTATATTTATTAATTATGCTTACTACAACATTAATGATTATAATACATTTATTAATTGATATTAGCAAGTTATGGATTCTATTTGAATAAAGTTTTGAAAATATATTGCATTTGTAAATAGTTATAGCCACTCACATGCATGCATTTTAATTAACTTGTTACTGTAAGATAATCCAACCTGATCCCTGGCTTAGAGCAAAACCCCTTAGGTTTGAATGGGCTTTGACTGAGAGGGTACAAGACACGCAGGGCAGCGCATGAAATTACGCCACCTTCCTGAGGGTTCTTCTGTGTGCTCTATTCTGAACTGAATCTGATCCCTCTTCTTTTGGCTATGATTGGGAGTGAAACTTTGAAAGTTGGCTTTCCTGGATCCTTCTCCTGAAAATCAAGACACAATCATCAATTTTCACTTGCTTCACACATACTCTCGACCATAGGTTTGTTTTCCAGATCTTGCTCTATTCATTCTTCACCGCTTTCAAGCTCCTGATTGTTTCCAATTATAATTACTGTATGTATATTTCTGATATGGTCTCTTGGAGGTGTCTTTTATGATGATGCTGCTACGCCCTTTTGATTGGTTTGTTCTCTTTGGTAGTGTGGTTTCAGCTGAGAGCTATATCTGAAGAAATTCTGGCTTGGAACCTATTCTGATCGGTCCATTTTTGCTTTTTCTTTTTCCTTCCCTTTGATGGATCTTCGTGATGTCTTTACCTCCCTTTCGGTGGTTAGTCATGTGTGCTGAATAGAAGTCTGGATTGATGTTTGTATAAGAGATATGTGCATGGAGATATTTCCAATTTATTTACTTTTAAAGATTATAGCCGTAAGATAGGTCCCAATCTGATAATTTTGTCTTGTTTTAGATCATAATTGGCAAGTAATATATTCCAATAGACACATAGAATGCTGGATTCATAAGGTGTTATGTTTGTTGTTTGATTTCTCCTTCTATATTTAGTAAGAACTAAGAAGCATTCCCAGTTTTTTTTTTTGGATTTTTGGCATTTTTGTTCAGTTAATAGTTACCACTGCAGAGTGTTGGATCTGGCATGTCATGGTTGGCAAAGAACTAATTATTTAAAATCTTAAGCTGAGGTCCCAAGAATGGTTTAAATATTTCTATAATATGCCCCCACACGTGAAATTTTATTGCACTTGAAGAGTGGGGACAGCATGAGTCTGCTATATCTTTAGTGCTAAAAGTTGAATTTTAGTTAGAAGGATGGACACAGGTATGGATTTAGACCTTTTGGTGAAAAGTGGTTTTGATGCAATATCAAATAAGCAATTCTTCTATTGGCTTAAGCTTGTTATATGAGGTGTCAAGAGTGGATTTTAATAATGTTAACAACAGCAGCCATAAATTTAGATTCTGGAGTTGCCCAACCTCCATCACATTTGAATGATTTATTTGTATTTTAATGACTTCCTTTTTTCCATTACATTCAGTTTGACTGATAGATAAATGATGCAGAAAGAAAATACTGTTTAAAATATTTTATGAGCTTTGTTTTGCAATGATTAAAAAGGTTAACTAA